>NW_006288604.1:480062-497152 GCF_000327345.1 Myotis davidii
CGAGACCCTGGGACTGGCTGTGGGACTGCAGACTTCCGTGCAGGGACAGGGACTACGCGGCGGGGACTACGCGGCATCGCCATCGCACCTGCATGTAAGGACGGCCGGCTGGGTGCGGGGGCAGCGGGAGGGGCGAAGCCGGAGACGGAGAGCAGGATGCAGGCCTCTGGCCTCTGAGACCCCAGAGGCACCTCTCCAGACATACAGTCAGAAAAGACCACTGATGACCAGAAAACACTGAAGAAAACAAATGCTGGTGCACAGGCATTTCTCACATGAACTAAACAGAACGCTGAGATTTCTTTTATGCGACTCTTGCGTGTTTGGGGGAGCTTCTGAGTCCACAACCCCGGGAGACGATCCGGCCTCGAAACACCGGCTCCTCGCATCCTGCTGCCCTGTGATGCTGAATCACCTCCTGGCCACCAGCACTGCAGAGCGAGCTGCACGTCGCAGCCACGCCAGCCGCCCCTCTCACGGACGGGCTGGATGCGAGCGCCTTGTTCAGTGTCCACCCCGTGTCGGTCCTAGTGATGAGTCAGTAAGTGTAACAGTGAGTCTGTAGTTCTGCTCCTCAGGGTCTGCCCATGACTCTGTGGGTCACAGAGCTTTCGTCACCTCTCCATGGCTTGTGTCCTTCTTCTCAGCTCGTCAATACCCTGCCTGACGCGTCTCTTCTGCATCAAGCTGCCTGCACCGTGTGGTTCGCCAGCACAGGCCCCCTCTTCACCCCGGTCACCCGGGCGCTGGGAAAGGCGGCCATTGCTGACTCTCTGCTCTTCAGTGATGTCATCCAATGCCCCTCCTCAGCTGGGCAGTGGGATCCTTCTTTCGTGGCACAAATCCAGCTCTGAGTTGGGAGTTCTGCTGCAGTCTTTCCTCACCCACAGACACCTTGCTTCCCCCAGATGTCAAGATGGCCGCGTGCTGCTCAGGCCTCCCGTGGGGGCTGCCACATGCAGAGCAGGAGCAGGAAGACGCCCCGGAGTGTCAGCTGCATGTGGTAAATCACTGGACTCACATGCTCAGCTGCTTGGAAGGAGCTGGTCTCCAACCTCAGAGCCCCTGCCGCTCACAGCTCTGACGCTCAAGGCTCCGCTGTGTCCATCAGTGTAAACTGTCAATCAAAGTGCACACACCTGTTCTGCCCTCTCCGCTCCACTCCACTGACTGCGGTGCCTGGTCCTCCTGTCCAAGTGACCGCCAAGCCCCCAGGACAGACCCCACTGTGTGTGTCAAACAGCCCTGGCTCAGGAGCCTGCTCAGATCTGCATCCGTCCTGGGCTGAGGCCAGGGGTCGGAACATGTCCAAGCCAAGCCTCGGAAGACAATTTGGGAGCAAGTGTGGGGAGTGTGGGCCCTCCTAAACCCGTGCTCTGTGACCATCACGTCTGCCGATGAGGGGCCAGTGACTGCAGGCGAGCGCTGCCCATGAAGAAGGGGGTGCCCCGTCCACCGCAGGGGCTGTGTGCGCCACACTCACCCTGCGTGTGGCTGCCTCTCCGTCTCTGCACCCTACACTTCCATGTCCGCTCATGACTGCACTGGCTGGATCTCAAGTTCTGCTTTCTCCCTAAAGTCAGTCCTGCTCAGTCTAGAAATCAGGGTCCTCTACCTTTAAGAACTCTGTACCATTCTCAAGGAAGATATGAAAACGGGCAATAAGCACACGAAAAACAATGTTTTTAAAGGTGCCCACAATCTTGACAACAGACAAAACCAAAGCAAACCAAACCCTGCACCATTAGACACTGAGCATCAGTTCTGTCAAGACCTTCTGTTGTTGACTTTTCCACGTGTGCACTTCATCTCAATGAACTGTTTCCTCCTTGGCCCTAGGAGCCCTGCCATAGAAGTAACGACTTGAAACCCCCACATGCCAACACCCCTTCTGGCTGATTTGTTTGTTGGTTGGTGAATCCTCACCCGAAGATATTTTTCCATTGATTTTTAGAGAGAGTGGAAGAGAGAAGGAAAGACAGAGAAATATTGATGTGAGAGACACACACTGATTGGTTGCCTCCTGCATGCACCCTGACCAGGGTCGAGGCCAGGGAGGAGCCTGCAACCAAGTTACATGCCCTTGACCGGAATAGAACCCAGGACCCTTTGGTCCATAGGGAACCTGGGACTCTGCGGTCCACAGGCTGACACTCTACCCACTGAGCCACACCGGCCAGGCTGGCTGATACTGACATTGTGGCACGGGCCGCCTGTCTTAGGGTTGGTTCTATCAGCATCTGGCTTTCAACAAAGTGTGTGCTGTCCCCTTCTGAGTAAAGAAGATTCACACCCTGCCATTTCCACATGAGGACGCTGGGCAGGTTACGGTGAAATGACCCCAGCAATCCCCGTCTCGGCCGGAAGACCGGCACGTTAAACTGCGGTAGGAGAGAATCTTTCTCTGTTGGCTACCGAGTGGTCATGCATCCGAGCTAGCTGCTGGGAGGCAGGGCTCAGACCATGTCCCCGAACATCAGGACCTGGGCAGAGAGGAGCCTTGGGAGTCACTCATCCTTCTTCACCTGGAAAATGAAGACACCAAGGCCAGAGACTAAGTGACACCCACGAGGCCAGCACTGGACTGCACTTTCGCCCACAGCGAGCACCTCTTGTGCCAGGTGACAACAGCAGAAGAAACACATGGGCCAGGAAAATCACTTCTGTTGAGGACAACTCACTGGTCTGAAGCATCTGACTCGTATTATCTTAAAGGGACTCATCCAGGGAGAGAACTGGTGGAAACACACACCGCGCTGGTCACACTGACAACAGCATCAGCTTCCACTTCAATCTCTGCATGTTTGCAAGCTGACAGCCCTCTCCCTCAGAGAGGTGCCAGGTCACCTTTCCGAGCACAGCCCAGACTATCTGGTCTGTGCTTAGCCCAGACAGAGAATTCGGTGCTTGAGGCAGCAGCTGTGACTACATCACCAGCAAGAGATTGTTCCACTTTATAACTGCAGTACTAAGTACCTGTAGCAACAGTTAATACTGTAGCAACCCCAGTATTGCAGCAACACTTAATACTGCATAATTACTTATTACTCTAGCAACATCTACTACCGCAGTAACATCACTGCAGCAACACCTAATACTGCAGTAACAACACTGCAGCAACACTTAATACTTCGGTAACAACCGTGCAGCACTTAATACTGCAGTAATTACTTATTACTCTAGCAACGCCTAATACTGTAGTAATAACACTGCAGCAACACTTACTACTGTAATAACACTGTAGCAATGCTTACTACTGTAGTAATGTTTAATGCTATATATAGTAATACTTAATACAGCAGGAACACCATGAAGCTCCTGAAGTTATACAAGTATTACTACTCTGAATTACAATAATTAAGAAGGAAGAACTGAGAAGCAAGCTATATAAGAATTTATGATTCTACCAGTTACATCTTTGCCCTGAGGGTAAATACATAAGAAAACACATAAAAACAAAGTGCCAAAAATTTCCTACTCTTTCTCAAATATGTATAACACTCCCCCTTTTCAGGTGCTCTACAGTGGTTCTCAACCTTCTGGCCCTTTAAATACAGTTCCTCATGTTGTGACCCAACCATAAAATTATTCTCGTTGCTACTTCATAACTGTAATGTTGCTACTGTGATGAATCGTCATGTAAATATCTGATATGCAGGGTGGTTTTAGGCGACCCCTGTGAAAGGGTCATTTGACCGCCAAGGGGGTCGCGATCCACAGGTTGAGAACCGCTCCTAGCACAAGATACTTTGTCTGTGGTTGGTAAGCAATTATTCAATTGTTAAATATTTAAAATGCTGGCAGGTGAAGGTTGGGATGTTTACACAATTAGCGTGGGGATGGAAGGGATGCATGAGCATTCCAACTCAAAGAAATACGACCATATATAAATATATGATTGGTGTACACCATTTTAATATATTTTTTAAATTGATTTTAGAGAGAGAGAAAGGGAGAGGGAGAGAGAAACATGGTTTATAACATGGAGATGCTTGTAAAAGCCTAATTGATTTCCAATAGTAAGAGAAGGATTGTGTAAATTACAATATCACCACTGGATGGACGTTAGCTATGAAAATAAGAATGAAAATATTTAATGACATCGGAAAAGGCTCATGTATAATGTTAAGTAAAAATTTAAGAAAATACAAATTTACATCTATAATATGAGACAAGTTAAGAAGTAGCACAAGTGCATGAAGATCAAAGAAAAACATCTAGCAGTGGTGACGTGCTCGCGGCAAACACCACGATGCTCAAGGTGGGCACGGCGACACGCACAGCAGACACTAATTAAAAGCTGCCCTTTCCTATTATTATTTCTTTTATAATTTCCAGTCCTTATTTAAGAAAATGAGAATTTATCTACCCCTTTAATCCTAAGTCACCTTTGCACCCATACAATATTTCTTTTAGCTTCTCTTGCTAATAAAACACCCTGGGAGAATTAGTTAAAAAAATATGTAAAGCAAATTTTTTATTTGTTCATTTTCTGAAGTGTTTAAAAAACTTAGGATCCTTCTCCCTTTCCCGGATGAATGGCAGGCCAGCAGCCTATGCCACGTGCCTTGAGTCTGGCCCATGAATGGCCCAGGGCCAGAGACAGGGACTCAACACAGTAATGCTGAGTCCTGGGTGGGAGGGGCTCTGTGAGAGTCCCAGCCCCAAATCCACTGCCTGCACCACCCTATGTTAGAAATCAATCAGGCTGATTTAAGAAGCTCTATGACAGGAGCAGGCTCGCCCCAGGGAAAGCTCAGTACATTAGCACTCAGTGTGTGTGGCCTTACTGTAATAATCTGATCAGCATCCAGACGGGCTAGAGAAGAGGGGCCTGGGCGAGGGGCCCGGGTCCGGGAGTGGGGAAGCTGCGATGAATGACAACACAGTCCCGTGCCCCTCGCAGATACTGCTGATGAGGCTGCTGTCACTGTTGCAGAGATCGTGAGAGGGCGGCGAGGAGGAGCCGGAAGCTTCCACAGTCCTAGTCCAGTGACCGGCCTATCACCGTGTCCCACGTAGGGTCAGTCTGATAAAGCCGGACACCCCGACCCCGTGTCTGCATCCCACACCCTCTGGGACGTGGCCCCTGGACCAGCGTCTGGTGGTAGTCTCTGCCTCCCTGCCCTCAGCTCTTTTTCCTGCCGGGGTGGGAAGGTTGGACTGGGCAGCAATCAGGATGGATAAATGGATGGCATTGCTCACGCCTCCCCCTCCCCCATCCCCTCCCTGTCCTGTCTGAAGCCCTCAGGCCGGCTCTAGGGGCTCCAGGCAGTCCAATCAGAAGCACAACTGGCCATCGGATTGGCTGAGGGGCGAGCAGGTGATCTGAGCACATCACTGATCATCATGCGTTACTCATGAAGAGGATTTCTTCCGAGACGCTCTCTCCTCCCTAGAGTTTTGGGAAATGGGCCCCTTGCACACGGAGCTCGTCTCTGGCGGTGTCAGATGCACTATTAGGTGGTGTTCACAGACCACAGAGTGGCTACTATGGTACAGGGGGTGGGTCTTTTAAAAGCAGTTGAATGAGACAGGCGAGCTCAATGCTTCCCTTAACAGGAAAGGAAACTGTTCATCGTAATGACCCAGCCGAGGCCAGGCGTCCTCTCGGGGAGGGATGCAAACGTCCGGGCTTTCTTCGGTGGAGCTGTCTGGCCCTTTGCTGCCTGTGCTCCTGGGCAAGGGGTCTTCTCAGGCTCAGGACATCCACGAGGCGGGGCCTGGCGGGTGACCTCACCTGTGTGTGTGACCTGAGCCCACGAGGGCTCTGGGGGTCCCAACGTGGTCCCCAGCGCTGACCCCACCACACCAGGCTGCCCCTCCTTTCCCCAGAGAGCACTGCCGTGCTCCCCAGCCTGTCCTTGTCGGCCTATAACCTCGTGGGAACAGAGTGAAAGGGAAGGCGACACTGTCCCCAGTGAGAGGTCGCCCTCCCTGGCCGCTGAAGGCCTCGGGCGAAGCGGGGTGCAGCCCGGGGTCCTGGCGGGGCTGCAGGCTGGGGTGGAGCACGCGTCTCGCTCTGGGTCTGCCAACCCTGGATTCACGGGATGGAGAGGCTCCTGAGCCACAGTCAGATCGTAACGAGGGGACGGGGCCCGGAGCAGGTCTGGGGGTAGCGTCTGCCACCAACCCCCTCTGGGGCGAGGTTTCGGTGGTCACTGCACGCTTCTGTGTTGGTTCCGGGTTCGTGCCTGCTGTGGGCTTTGTTTTCTAGAATGAGTGCCCCTTTCCCTGTCACCTGAGGACCCCATGTAACCAGGTACCTGCCCTTTGCTCACAGGCCTGTTCCTTTGGGCAGTGGTTCTCCCACTTGGGGACCATTAGAGTCCCCTGTATGGGGTGGAAACAGGCTGCGGGCTCCGCCCACACCTTCTCATTCAGCAGGTCTTGGCTGGGCTCAGAATTCGCCTTTCTAGAAAGTTCTAGGTGACACTGGAGAACCCCTGCCTTCGGGGAAGCTGACCAGCCTCCAGCTCCAGGCTTGGGCCTGAGCCCAGGATGACCATAACTGTGGGTCAGGTGGTTGGACTGGCAGGAGTGCAGCTCCAAGGACAGCGATGGCAGCTCCTCAAAGGGCCTCGCTCTTCAGAGAGTGTCTAGAAGGCTCCCTCCGGCCTCCTCTGGCTGTTGGGGGGCAGCTGTCAGGCCAGGCCAGTCTTTGCCAGGAAGAGGTGAGCACACGGAGCCAGGGACTGCAAGATGGGGGCCTGTGGCCGAGCAGAGCCTGGTGGGGTGCCCGTTCACGAGAGACCACGCTGCGTCGTTTCATCCCGTCTGAGGAGGATTCACTCATCGCAACTGGAAACCCCTAATTTACATGGAAACTTCCTCAGATGAAAACATGAAGAGAGCGTTTCCTTTCCAACTCCACTGGCAGCAGGAAGAGGAGCTGGAGCTGGGCTCCCTCCTGTGCGGGGCCTGATGCTGGCAGCACCATGTCCTCGCCAGGACAGGCCCAGGACCCTGCGACCACTCCTCTTCTCGGCCTGAGTGTGTGGAATAAGGGCCAGGTGCACGCGAGGGACTGGCCTGCAGGGCTGGTCACCACGCAGGTCCTGACTAGCTGCCGGGGCGCAGGCCTGAACAGACTCCGGGTGGTGTGACAGGCTCACGCATCCAGTCCCGTCCACGCTCCCCACGATCCTCAGAGGACGGAGCCCGCAGTCCCGCCCGGCAGCCACTGACTCAGGGCCAGCCTTCCCACCCATGGGAGCAAGAACCAGACCAGTGGAGACCCACACTCGAGGGAGGGCGGCTCGCTCAGGGCCAGCAGCTGCAGGTGCCTGGCAGCTGCTGTGCAGTCACCCGCGGGGCCCTCTCCTCCGACCCCTCACGGCCGCCTCAGGACCCCTCTCCCCACACATCAGACCTGAGCAGTGGCGGCCGTGTTCCTGCCACAATCCCAGCACAGACGGCACATGTCACAAATGAACTGTGTGTTTTCTGGGTGGGTCAAACCCCAGACGACAGCTGTACGTACATCAACTAGTGCTGTGCATTCTCTGGGCATTGAAAAGTCATTTTAATACATCAGGTATCTGAAATACCCATGTTCCTTCTCTTTCAATGTGGCCTTATTTGAAAAATATATTTAATTTTATCAAAAGTTAAGAATATTTCCTGAAATACATTGTATGTTTTGTTTTGCAGTTTTAAATGCCTTGACTCGGTCACACTCTATTCGAAAGTGCCCAGACAGCCTGGCCGGCATGGCTTAGTGGTTGAGCGTCAGCCTATGAACCAGGAGATTACACTTGAAAGTTTAACACAATTTTCAATTCCTGATCAGGGCGCATGCCCGGGGTTATGGGCTCAATCCCCAGTAGGGGGCGTGCAGGAGGCAGCCAATCAATGGTTCTCTCTCATCACTGATGTTTCTCTCCCTCTCCCTCTCCCTTCCTCTCTGAAGTCAATAAAAACATATTTTGAAAAAATAAAAAATAAAAGTAAAGTGTCCAGAGACATGCCGATGTGCAGACATACTGTAGACCAGCAGCAAGCAATTGTTTTCTTAGGGAAATGGCCAGGAATCTCTTTTTTAAATAGAGGATTTATTGTGACAATAAAGGTTACCTGCCAGCACAATCCAAAAAGCCTGGGCCTGCGTGTGGCGTGTCTGCACACATGATGAAGAACCAGGCATCAGAATAACAACACGTCTGGGAACCCCACTTGCTTTAATTCCCCACTTCCTGCAAATAAGTCCCTAGATCTCGAAATTGGTGCTCCATGTGCAACTGTGCCAACTATCAAATTAATGTTAAAATATGTGCGCCCTCCCCTCTGATTTATAACACCAGTGACAAACAGCAAAAGGACAGGCATGTCGTAAAGTGTATGGATGGGGTGATGGCATGCACAATGACGCTCATAAAGAATGAAGGGTATTCTTTTGGATTCACGAAGTGCAGCACAGATAGACTGGCTGGCGGCTGCGTGCACAGAATTTCCCATAAACATCCCACAGCGCGCCCTGTTGTACGGCAGCCGTACATTAATTAGAGCGTCGGCAGACACTGCGCTGTGTTTCGTGCACACAAGTGAATCTTCATTTTTCACATGCAGGGCCTTACTAATTAAAATCAGCTCTGCAATTAAATGTGGAAAATTGTGTTAAACTTTCAAGCGTGATTAGAAAAAATGCAATTATTTTCAGGACATTTTATTTCAATGCAAATGAAATTTCTGCCAATGTGAGCCTGGCAAGCGGGAAACACAGGCTTCTGATTCCTCCCTGCCTGTCTTCCTCTCTGTCTCTCCCCCTTTTGGGTTACAGATGCCCCTCTCAGTTGCATGTTGCAACGCTCCCCTCCCCCCGCCGGTGCCTGGCTCTGTTCCAAGGCTCTCAGTGAGAGCTCTCTGTCAAGCATGAATAATACAGCCCCAGCCGCTGGCAGAATCCCAATGAGGCGTGCCCACATCAGGAAGCAGGCCCTCCGCCTCCGCTCCAGAGCAAGTCCTGTGAAGACAGGCAATTATTCACCCGCGGCGGCCGCCACGGCAATCACGCTGGTGGGTGCGAAGGTATAGGAAATGGAAGAATCTGAATAACGAATATGCACAATAAGCCAGAGAATCCAATACGTTTCTAATCAAAATTGAAGCTACCATTTGGAGCTTTTTATTTTAAAGTTTCATGATCAATTGATTTGGCTCTGAATTTCTTTAACTGGGAGGATTTAAAATAATAGCAATGCCCATCACCCAGTTTCCGGGGGCTTATCCGGTGTGCCAGACTCTAAAGCTAAACTTTGGGTCAAATATCTCATCAGGACTCTGTTCTCAACACAGAAACAAGTTAAAAAATCACAATGAAGAGTAAATGTAAGTCTATGAAATCTACTGAATTTCAGAAATAAATCCAGAGGGTCCCACACAGACGTGGAGAACGGGGCCATGTTGGGGTCTGTCCGTCTGTCCTCCTCTGATCAGAGGCTTGTACGGAAGTCCCTGTTCAGAAAGAGGGAAATCCGTAACTTCACACATTCCAGGGTGTGAGTAATTACACAGGAAGGCTGAAGTGCAAATGCCTCCGCATTGTTTAACAGTGACCTATCAGAGATACTAATACGTTCTGATTATTCCAGTTTCTAATTTTATTAGGAAAACAATAAGCTTCTCTGGCCGGAGTGGCTCAGTTATTAAGCGTCGTCCTGGGCACTGAAAGGCTGCTGGTTTGATGCCTGGTCAGGGCACATGCCCAGGTTGTGGGTTTGATCCCTGGTAGGGTGTGTGCAGGAGGCACTGGTCAATGTTTCTCTCTCTCCCCTCCCCTTCTTCTCTCTCAAAATCAATAAAAATAAAATATAAATAAATTAAAGAAAAAAGAAGACTGTCCAATAAAAAAGCGCAGTAAGCTGTTACTTTGGTGACAAGTTCCATTTCCACAGAGTCCACCTGCTCAGCGTCTGCGCTTGGTTCCCAGCACAGACAGTGCCCGCCTTCAACCTGGGAGGACAACTGGACACTGTGACTCAGGTCCTAGAACTTCAATCTCAGTCCAGTGTTCATGAGCAGCCTGGCAGAACACTGACCGTCCCCATGGAGCCGGCGTCGCAGTACCAGCTCCTGTAGACTCTGGATTAGAGCGAGGTGTCTACCGGGTGCTGGGACTGAGCTAACCCCCTCCCCCCGCCGTGACGGCCCTCGGCACAGGCTCTGGCGTCTGAGCTCCGCAGCCGCAGCTTCAGCTTCGCGCGGATCCAGGTTCACACTGTGCCTGGAGCCTCCTGCTAGCAACTCCCCAGATTCCCAGTAGGTGCTTCCAAGCCTTCCCTCACCTCCTGCCTCGCCCACCCAGACAACACTGTGGGCTCGTGGGAACCGGCTTGTCTTTCAGCCACGAGGGTCCTAAGTGCTCGCCTGCTCGCTCACTGGGGACGGGGACCCAGGGAGCAGAGCGAAGGGGTCCGGGAAGCTTGCTTCCCAAACGCGAGCCTCTAACAACTAAACTCACTGAAAGGACGGGAGCTCCTTCGTTTCTGCAGAGGAAGCTCTGTGAGGGGACCGCACCTCGGAGGCATGTCATGCTGCAGCGCCCCCGCAGGCCAGGTGCAGGAAAAGCCACAGGCCCCCAGCAGGGGTGTCAGCACCGCACAGCTGGTGGCTGAAGCGGCTGGAGAAGAGGAGGTCCCAGGGGCCTGGCTCCTGGGAGGAGGGTGACTTCCGGCCGTGTGCGAACGGCCGGGTTCTGGTTTCTGTCGTGCACATGCGCGGCTGACAGAGGCGCAGAGAGAAATAAGGCAGACGCCTGTGTGAGACACAGGATGTTCCTGAAGGTAAGGGTGGGCGTGTGGGTTCGCTGCCTGGGAAGCCTGAGCCTGACTTCCCACTCAGGGCACAGAAGTGTGGGCTGGGCTGGGATTCAGCACACGCACCTCCCGGCCAGAGGAAGCTCTGAGGAGCAGTGTGCGCTCGCCTCTGGGTGGAACCCCCTCCTTTCTCCTTTCTGCCTCGACTGCCAGGGGATCAACTACATGCTGTGCTACATGGAAACCCCTGATACATCTGGGTTTCCAATTTCCCTCATGTTTTTCCTACTTTCTTTCTTTAACTTTTAAAAAAATATATTTTTACTGATTTCAGAGAGGGAGAGACAGAAACATCAATAATGAGAGAATCATTGATCCCCACACTGGGGATCGAGCCCACAACCCAGCATGTGCCCTGACTGACTGGGAACCATACCGCAACCTCCTGGTTCATGGGTCGATGCTCAACCACTGAGCCACATGGGCTGGGCTCCCTCTCACTTTTAACTGCACAGTTGTATGCGTGTTTGTCATCTACCTCAAACTAGCCATGAGCTATTAACACAAATATTCACAATAGATTACCTCTTGTGCAAGGACACAATTTTTTAAGTAAGGCAAGACCATCAAAAAATAAGCATTAGGACCTTAACTCCTCCCCCCCGCTCCCCCCGCCTTTTTTAACCAGGATCTTACACTCTGAAGTCCTTTTTTCAAGTTATGCTCCCTTTCATAGGGATGTCTGGAGGAGGAGGCTCCGCTGCCCTCTATGCCAATTTCTTACAAACCCACAGCCCCACCTGCCTCAACTGAAAACGAGTGAGCGAGCCGTGAATGCCAGTAGCTGCCACGGAAGCCACAGCGCAGTGACGCAGAGTGACCAACTGTCAAGGATCACACAGTGTGTCCTACAAGCAAGAGTGTGCACAGAGACTGCAATCGATGTTTGATTTCCTTAGAAACTTCCTTACAATAAAAAGAAAGGTCGGGGGTTAAAAATATGATGATAAATGAGAATTGATACTGGGTGGTGAGCACACCATGCAATGTACAGATGATGAATTATAGAATTGTACACCTGACACTTATATAATCTTACTAACCAATACTGACCCAATAAATTCAATAAAGTAAAAAAGAGAAAGAGAATCGACAGACATCATTTTATCACTTGGTATCAAATTTCCTAAAAATTGTTTTGATTTTTGATATTGTTAATTCCACATACCTGCCTCCAATTATTTTTTGCATGTTCAAGTAAATAAAAACTTCAACATACTAAAATAACACCTTTTCCTGGTCTATGAACTAATGTGATAACTGAATAAAATAAAATTGTAGCCCTAACGGAAATACATTCATTCAAAAACTTATCCTGGAAAGACCAGAGTGTGGGTGCTCTTGTGAGAACCCAGGAGGCTGCCTCTGGGCCATCTGGAGCGGCCGCTGCCCCATCGCAGCAGAGACAGGACAGCAGAGGTCAAGGCCACGCCTGTGGGGGCAGGTGTTCACGTGCCTCGTGCCTGTGGAAGGACCGTCCACAGAAGGAAGTCTTTTACAGCCAGAACTCCCACGATGGGAATGGGCAACGGTCCAAGGACACTGATGCGTAGGTGCATCTTACCTAAGAAGGGGCACCTTTCCAGGTTAAGAAACCAAATGTCATCCCTCAGCTACACATTCTGGTAATACGTACACATCAAAAAATAAGGAGAAAGCCTCACTGGACGCCTCAAGGAGGTTCCGCAGAGGGAAACGCATCCGGTGACTACGTTCTGAGAGGTGATGAGTCTCACACAAGGTCTGTACACCCCTCAGGTTACCGCTGGGGAAGGTGCCCGTGACGTTAAGTAAGTGGTGGTGGTGGGTGGAGGGACAGCACCCGTGTCTGTGCTGGGAGCAGCTCTCCACTCTCCCCCGCCCTACATCCCTAATGAACTATTCTCATTAAAAAAGTAGGAATTCTAACAATGACAAACAAAACGGCTCATGGTAAAAATTATAGCATTAAGAAAAGTCAGGTAAAAACTTGGTGAAACATCTCCAATCTGGATGTTTCTGTGAGCCTCCCTACGATTCCGTCTGCCTCGCTCCTGCATGGCCGGTGCTCTGCGCCATGTCAGCATCCTTCGTGAGCCAGAGCCACCCTCAGATCACGCCAGCCCAGCCCAGGCCCCGCAGGGAGGAGTCTGAGGCAGGAGGGCTGCCTGGGACACATGGCAGCTGACGGGGCACCTCAGTAGGGACGTGAGTGTCTGAAACAATTCTTCGGAAACGTCATAATTTTTCCTGTAAAACTGTGATTATGAAATATCTACCTGACACTTAATTAAAACTTTTTGTTATTTAATCATTTTTTTAATAGTATGATAAAGTTTAACCAGTGACTAATCAAGAGATGATGAGGGGGAAATGAGATTTCACTCATGGCTTGCTAACCTGTTTCCCAGTGAAAATACCAGGTGGTTTTTCCAAGACTTTTAGATTAGATTTATATAAACACTCCTGCATACATAGCACAAATTCTTTAACTATTTAAATCGCGTAGTTCAATCATTACTCTTTCGTACAATAACACTAATATAATAAATCAACTTTAATATTTTAAATTACAGAATTTCCTTAAAAAGAGACCTTGCTATTCCTTTGGTGCATACATAACGGAAGTCTGACAATCCTCCACCACGGATGCTCGTTAAAAACTCCGGCCTCCTTAAATGCTATATGGGAATCCGGGGAGTCACTTTCCCCGATTTTACAAGAGGACATTCAAAATAATTGCTTGATTTCACCCCTAAGTTCGCATTCAGCTGGAAGGACGTGAGTGTGGAAGTGAGGAGGCCGCCCGGCTGCCGAGGGCACACCTGCTTTGGCATCTGGGCTGTGGCCGTGCCCTGGTCTCCGATGGTCTGTCAGGTGGGGCGACAGCTCAGAGTGTGTGACAGCCTGTGCACACTTCACTCACCACAATGGAAACCCCACGGGAGGGGGAGGGGGCTGCTCAGTGTCCCAGAGGAGACCGCCCTCCCCCACCACCCACGCCTCAGGTGCGGACAGGGCTCCGCTGTGATGCGTCCGTAGCAACCATGACTTAGCCACCTGGAGATGCTCCCACACCCTCCTTCTGACACGCCCTCCTCCCGGGATCTATGAGGACAACATGACCCTTTAAAGCCCAGACTCTCCTGGGGCAACCAGCCCTGTTTCCCTCCTGGCACCCCCCTCAGCTGCCAGCACTGGGGGTGGGGGGGCTCTTGTCCTGGACAAACTGTTCCATTGGGGAAGCCACGCTCTCGGGGAGACCTGAAGGCCACACTCTGATGTAGCGTCTGTGGTTTATGTCCTGCAGCTCCGGCAGGGGAACTGGGGGAGGAGACGGCTCTCAACGCCAGCGCCGTCCCGTGCGCATGGCAAAGGCCTTCAGGCTGGCCTTGATTTATGTCGTCGGACGGACGATCATAACTTTGCCCCTGAAATAGGAAGAATGGCTCCCGTGCTGAGAACCTGTACAAGAGACCAACGACCGGGCTTATGTCCGGGGGAAAGCACAGCGCTCACTGCTCTCCAAGAACAGCTGCCCACCACTGTCAGCAGCGGTCGGCCCTAAGTCACCTGAGACGGACCACGTGAAAGAACGCAGGCATTACCTTCTGTGTCTTGCATATTTGCCACTAACATGGCCGCTGCCATCACAGCCGGGCGTGGGACAGCTGCAACGGGAAAGAATGAGTTACACGGTGCCACATGCCACAGGCGGTTAGACCGAGAGCGTCAGCGACGGGACAGAGAAGGAGGGCCACACGGATGGACGGGGACGTGCACACCTGGAGGGGCGGTTGGGGTGCTTTTCATTAGTGAGTCTCAGGGGAAGCAACTGCATCAGGGCAGCGGCCGTGAGGAGACCCATGCACTTGGACGTACAGTCTGGCATGAGACGCCTGGACTTCCCACACTGCGAATGGGGACACATGTACCCACAGAGCACTGACCTGAACAGCTCCTGGATGGCTGGCTCCACGGGGACTGCGGAGAGAGGGAAACAGATAACAAGGCGTCATCTACCACAGCACCCTCTTCCATAGGACATTCCCGAGGGGGGCAGGCAGCGGTCAGAATGCATCAGGCAACAGCTTCCGCAGCATGAAGGTGACCCCGAGGGGCCTCCAGGGAGTCGGGGGGCGTGGACGTACCTCGAACCCCTTTGGACCGTGTGCGATGACGCTTCTCCTCGGCGTCCACCTCCATCTGGGGATAGAGTAGCAGGTGGTCAGTGTCCTTCTCCCACATGCCGAGGCCAGAGGGTGCCGCTGCGCCCGGCACCGTAGGGACAGTGTTTGGACCTGTGCCCCTCTGTGCAGGGAGCCTCTCCAGGGGAAAGCATCAGGCAATCCAAAGGCGTAGGAAGTAACGGGCCAGACCTTGATCTCACAGGGATGCTTAATCGGGAGGCCCTGCCTCTGTGAGGAGCCTCGAGTGCAGCCTGCATCCTCGCTTGTAAACCACTGAGTAGGACACATCTGGGTTGGTTCTGAGTTGAACTTTGTACCAAGAATGTTCACTGGAGGTGTAGTCTGTCCAGGAATGGGTGTCACAGGACAACGACGTGCCTGGGTGACTCACTGGACCCTCGCTCCTGGGTGCTGCTGCTACCCACACTGATCTAAACCGTCAGGAGGCTCCTCAGGGACACAGGCCTTTGCTCGTAGTGACCCATACGTCTCACTGTGGGGATGACGACGTGTTCTGGTGCACTGCCTTGCAGGACCCTCCCAGCAGCTCTGTAAGGAAGGGACTGCATTGCCTCTCCTGGAGATCTGACTCGCCCCCAAGCATCCGATGGGAGTTCATGCAGGGCCCGTCACCACCTGCCGTCTCTAAGACAAGGAGCACACTGCGGGATGGGTCAGAGCTAGGGTTTGCGCACCCAATATTTCTGCAGCGTGTGAAGAACTATACACGCTAACTGCCCATGGGGGGGACTCCGGTGCACCTGGCGGGCTGCCAGGAGAGCAGCAAAGAGGAGACGCAGGTCCTCTGACCACAGGAGCAGAGCTGCTCAGCCCCACCTGGGACCTTCCTGCCCTGCCCAGGGGCCAGAGCTGCCACAAGACGCCACCTTCTCCACTGGGCGCCGAGTACGGCATCAGGAAATAAAAAATGCACACAATAAACAACAGAAGCTTTCAATGGGCTTAATGTCCTTCATGGGAGATGGATGTGTTCAGATACAAGACTGAGATTCGACATGATAAGCACTTCGGAAGAGGAGGAGCCAGGGTGAAGCCTGGAAGGAAGGAAGGAAGAAGGGAAGGAAGACAGGCCGCACCTGAGCCTACGTACCACCCTGGACAGAGCTTGGATGAGTGAGTGAGTGAGGCCGGTGGCTGGGACCACGGCGGGTTACGGAGGTGGCAGGAGGCGGATGAGTGCCAGGAAGGAGGTGGAGGGAGCTAGAGGGAGGGTGAAGGCTGGGGCCGGAGGGAGGGGCACAGTCCACCCAGCAGCTACACAGCTGCAGTCGCCCACTGAGCAGGTGGTGGGGCGGGAACACCTCACAAACACATTTTATACAGAAGTTCACGCGGTGCAGAGCACAGAGGAGAGCAGAACCAAGTGGGGTGACAGTCACCGGGCTGGTCCAACGCCTGGAGTGCCAGGCTGTCCGGGGAGAGCGAGGACAGGAAGAAGGATGTGAGTGGAAGAAATGAGAATGCGCACGAGGCAGCGCCTGTGGTCTCCCCTGTCCTTGGTCACTGGGCCCACACGGGTCTGGAGCCGTGGACGCAGGCGCATGTGGCCCCGCAGGATGTCAACAGCACCTCGGGCAGCTTCAACGCTCTAACCTACTGGTCTACACACAGAACTCCCAAGCCTGGTGCCATGCCAGCAAAGCCTAACGCATTGTGCAGGGGCACATTGTGGGGTGCGGAGCGTGGAGGGCCGCCGTGTCCGGGGGAGTGGGCAGAGGCTTCCTGGTGGAGCTGAGACCTGAGCAGGTTTAAACGCTTCATTGCAAGTTTCAGGTTTTGGTGTATGGGGAGTCATGTGGGGCTGGGGGTGTCCCAGGCAGAGGGACCCCTGTGCAGAGACCTTGAGGGGTTATTCTAGGCAGTGGTCGGCAAACTCATTAGGCAACAGAGCCAAATATCAACAGGACAACAATTGACATTTCTTTTGAGAGACAAATTTTTTAAACTTAAACTATATAGGCAGGTACATTGTTATTAACTTACTTAGGGTCCTCCTAAGGCTTAGGAAGAGCCATACTCAAGGGGCCAGA
Organism: Myotis davidii; assembly: GCF_000327345.1. Classification (NCBI taxonomy): domain Eukaryota; kingdom Metazoa; phylum Chordata; class Mammalia; order Chiroptera; family Vespertilionidae; genus Myotis; species Myotis davidii. The sequence goes on from NW_006288604.1 coordinate 497,097, forward strand.
GAGCCGCATGTGGCTCGCGGGCCGCAGTTTGCCGACCACTGTTCTAGTGGGTGTGT
>NW_006288604.1:497334-509007 GCF_000327345.1 Myotis davidii
GGTTCCCTTCCTTCCACAGGGCTCAGGCTGCTCACACCTCTAGGAGGGACACAGGCCGTCTGTCAAGCGGTCCCCTGGCTCACACACCCGCGTGGGCACCTGGTGCGGGCACCTGCGTGTGCCGCCCCGGCCGTGGCTCAGGAGGGAACCCCCCTCCCCCACCAAAGGCAGTGAGGCTGCCCTTCTCGCTGGATGTTACAGTCAACACTGGCCTCCTTAGCTAAGCGCTCATATGACTAAGAACTGCTTTATGTTTTACTTTAAATGTTGCCCGCTGCTTTTTATGTAGAGGGGACAACCTAGTTTTTCCCAGATGGACAGCGGAGTCTGCATCAGTCACTTGTTAGATAAATGATACCCCCGCCAGTCCAAAGGGCCCCTTGCTCATGTCAGTTCCCACCACCGTGGGGCCCGCTTGGGGCTGCTCCGTGCTGTCCCCCCGTTTACGCCGTGGCTCAGCCTACTGAGTGTCAGGCTCTGGGAAACCAGCCTCCTTCCTGCGAGGACGTCATGAGGTGACTTAGAGCAACGTCTAGCCAACACCAGCCCAGCACCAGCACCAGCCCAGCTCCAGCACCAGCCCAGCACCAGCACCAGCACCAGCCCAGCACCAGCTCCAGCACCAGCCCAGCACCAGCCCAGCACCAGCACCAGCTCCAGCACCAGCACCAGCCCAGCACCAGCAGACCAGGAAGTGACGGCTCTCTCTCTCCCAAGCTCAGGAAACCATAAAAGGAAGGATGGAAGCCGATCTAAATGTTGCTTCTACACAGTCGTTTCAGAACTGCCAGGGGTCAGATGGCGCAGAAAGCAAACACTCCAGTCAACACTGTGGGGAGGGTGCTCATCCCCAGCGTGTACACCCGAGTGTTAGGTCAGAGGCCACTTAACACCCATGGGCATCCCCACGTGTTTCATTTCTTCAGGGATCACTCCTCCTCCATCCCTGCCTGCCCCTCCATCCCTGCCCCCTCCATCCCTGCCTGCCCTCCTCTGTCCCTGCCTGCCCTCCTCTGTCCCCACCTGCCCTCTCCATGCCTGCCTGCCATTCTGAAAGAAGGCCTATCTCCCACTGGTGACTGTTAGAAGCACCAGGTGACCTGTCAATGGCTCTGAGGCCAGAGCTGCAGGACCTGGGTCTGGGGGGTCAGGATGGCCCAGCATCCTTGGTCTCACCGATCAGCTCGCATCTTTTCTGAGACTAGAGACCGTTAACCCGATGATCATGGCTTGGTTTCTGAGTCTCTCCAGCAATTTACATTTAGAAAAACCACCTTAAAGCGCTACTTATGCATTCACTCCTTCAAGTCCAGGGTTTATTTTTATAAGGACAAGTTTTCATGGGAATTTTACATGATTTTATACTTAAAGAAAACTCTTGAATTTAAAACATTTACTTTTGAACCAGTATAAGCTACCAGAATAACCTGAAGAGAGGGCAAGGGGGTTACTTTGTAAAATGTAAACTTTGCATGTGGAATCAGGATTTATTTCATGACTTTCATTTTCCTTCTTTCTCCCCAATAAAATGCGCACCTTCTTGTCCAGCCAGTGTGGCTCCGTGGTTGAGAGCTGGCCTAAGAACCAGAAGGTCACGGTTCGATTCCTGGTCAGGGCACATGCCCAGGTTGCGGGCTGGATCCCTAGTAGGGGGCGTGCAGGGGGCAGCCCATCAGTGGTTCTCTCTCATCGCTGATGTTTCTATCTCTATCCCTCTCTTCCTCTCTGAAATCAATTAAAATATATTTTTTAAACATGTGCACTTCCTCAGGTTAAGCCCGTCAGAAGCTCACCCATTCGGGGAGGCTCCTTTAAGACCGGAGGCTGTGCTCTGACCACCTGGAGCGCTCAGGCCACAGCAGTGACCAGGGAGGAGCTGTCCTTGGGCTCCCAGGACAGCAGAAGCCTCTGGCTTGCGTCCTGCACACTGTGAACTGCTCTCCTTCCGGCAGGACAGGCAGGGGCACCGTGGGGTCACGTCCGGGGCCTCTGGGACCTGTCAGAGCCTGAGCCCCGCCCCCACCTCCCGCAGCCAATCCTTCACGATCAGGAAGCAACAGCATCTGCCCATGAGCCAGGCCTGCCTTTCCCCTCCGGAGGCTCAGCCTTTGGTCCCTCACTGTCCAGCACCCCGACCAGCAGGCTGCAGAGGCAGAGCTGACACCTTTGCCCAGTGGGGGCCCGGAGGGAGTGTGGGGAGCGAGGAACAGAGGAACCCGAGCCGCTCCTGGCGAAATGCAGTGCGTAGACCGCACGGCACACAGCTTCCTGCGCCTCCATTCCCGTGGAGCTCCCTCTCCAAGGTGACCGGAACCCCGCCTACTCTCAGGACAGGAGAATCGGCCTGTAAGGTCAGAAAGACTTGGGAATTCTACACAAGTCGTCCTTGAAAAGTGCTTAGAAAAACTGCTGTAACCGCATTCCTTTCCAAAATATGACAATTTTCCATTTCAGTGAAATGGATGCAGCACAAACATGTTGGAAGGTAGGGTTCTGTCCCTACTTATGTGGAGAGGAAGGGTGGCATTATTATTAAGGGAGTGAAGTTAGAAGAGGGTAGTACGTGTGCAGTTCATGGCTTCATGGCTTAGAATGTCCAAGTTCAGTGATCCAACCTCATAGGATGAAAATGGGGAAAATCAGGGAGATCAAACAGGAACCAAGCCCTGGTGCATCTGCTCCGATGGTTCCTTCTCACGGGGTGGCAGCAGGGACACACCCTCAGGGACAGAGACCCACCCCACCCCGGCCGGCCGGTGCTGCTTGGTGAGGAGGAGGTCGGTGCTCAGAGGAAGGGCAACTGAACCGGGAAAACAGAGATTCTGGGCGAGAGGAGACAAGGGAGACGCAGTGATGCGCGGCTCCGCCCTGAGGCTGGGGCGGGTGGCGCTCGCCTGGTCCTGGTCCTGGTCCTGGTCCGAGCCCCACGCTGAGCGAGGGCCACACGGCCCTCCCACAGCGGCTCCTCTCCCATCTCGCTGGGCTGGCTCAGGCTGTGCCTCTCACCTGGCCCTCCTCCCCGTGACCTCTGCCGACCGACGGACTGTCACCTCTCTCCTCCAACAGCGCCTGCACCCCCTTCTCTTGGGCACTCCGCACCCGCTGGATGTCACTTTAAATCTGGTCAGAGCCCACGGGGGCCCCCACATCTATCGCTCCCAGCTCCCACCGCAGCAAGGTCCACGAAGCCCCGCCCACTCCCCTCGCCTCCGGCTCCTCAGTTCTGCCCCAGGTGCCCGCACACTCCGCTCCTTTCCGCTGTGAGTCCCGTTTCTAGCTGCTTCCTGAGGAGGCCTCTCCCTTCCCATCCATGTGGACACACGCGTGGCATGTCCTCCCGCACGGCCCTCAGCGCCTCATGCCGTCCCGCCTCACTGCTGCTACCGCTCGGCCTCCACGCCCGCGGCCTGGTGTACATCCCGCTCCCACGTGTGTGCCCGCATCATGGGCAGAGCTCTCCCTCCTCTGCTGTCCCCTGTGAGGAGAGTCCGCCACCTCCCACATCGGCCCTGCGCTTCTCAGCAATCACCCTTTCAGTCCGAAACCTCAAAGTCTTGTCTTGGCTGCTCTATCCAATCGCCTGTCACATTCTGGTCTTGCAGTTGTCTGTCTGTTGCCAGTTCTTTCCATCTCTCTGGACACCACCGAGCTCACACCTGACCCATCAGGACTGCGTCCCTGTGATGGTCTCTGGGTGCATGTCCCTCACTGTTTTGCTTCCTTGTCTAGCACCACATTTACAGCCATGATCTCATCTGCCCGTTTCCACCATGGAGAATCCAGACAGCAGCCGTGTGTGTGCGTGTGTGTGTGTGTATGGGGGGGGGGACGTGCACACAGAGACACTGCAGCTGTGCAGGGGCAGAAGGGCAGTCACAACCACCTCTCTCCAGCAGCCCATCTCCTGGTCCCGAGGGCAGCGCCCTCTGTGTCTAGAACGTGGCAGACAGGAGCGCTCCCCCTGTGGGTGCTCACTGTCTACAGAAGCAGCCCCACCACACACTCTTCCGAAGCTGCTGCTTTTCATGTGCCCAAACCACAGCCACCTCTCCAGGTAAGTGCCCGTGTTAAGCTCCTTTTCTGAATGGATATGTGCCACTCCCCAGAACGCACACATTGTAACCTACTGAGCCATTCCTGTAAATCCCCTACTCATGGATTTCAGGTTGTTTTAGTTCATGTATTTGCTTTCTCCCACTGTACAAAGGTGCCATAAATGTCACACACGTTACACGTATTTCCATATTACGTTTTTAGAATGACACTGTCACTGCTGTTAGACAGGTGAAAATGCTGCATTCTTAGTAACGCATGATTCTGCCCATTTGCACAGTGCCCATCACCAACAGGTCCCACAGGTGTTTACCGCTGCGAGAGGGACCCCCGCCCCCCGGTCACTGCTTCATTGCTCTGCCTGAGTATGAGATGGTTAAACGTATTTTCTTTTGGGCCTCTTGCATGTCCTCTGCTGTGAAGTTATTATTTCCACCTTTGCTTATTTCTTTTAAAAAAGTCCTCATTAATTTGAAATAGCTCTTTGTGTATTAATGTATTAATCTAACCCCCTTGCTCATCTTATCTGTGGCAGATATTTTCTGCTAGCCTTTTTTCCCTTACTTTGCTGTGGTAATTTTCTCCGTATATAACTAAACAATGTAGGTCAGCCAGCAAGCAGTCATGACCCCTGCAGGTGCATCCCTGGGCTGTCCCCGTTCTGTCCACCCAGAGCTGTGTGCTCCCACCCAACCCACAGCGAGGTGCCTTCCCTAACTGGCAGCTGCCTCTGCCTGACCTGCCCACCCCTCAGGGGACACGAACAATAAAGAGACCACACGAGCGCGAGGAGAGAACTGCCCGGAACAACGGCACCTGCTGCTCTCCGACCTGGGCAGGCAGGTCCCCGAGACGCTTCTGAGACCGTCTGGTCTGTGTTAGCATTTCCACCCTAACGTCCCCCTCTCTGAGATTTTGATGAAATGTTAGTAAGAAAATAAAATTCAAAGACTCAAATATGTTTTGACATAGAAAACTATTAATAGAACTGGACATTTATATCTATTTAAATTATCCTTGTGACTGTCTAGTTCATTTTTTAAATTCAGTGTTTTAAAATATGTTTTACTTATTTTTTAAGGGGCAGACAGTACCATAAGAATAAAGAACAGAAACACTGTAGAAGCTATGTCTGCAGGCGATAACACGTATAATCTGTGAGCTCCGTTTATGGCCACTGGAGATAAAATACAATATCCACAGAGGAAGGGCTACCCGAAGGGTCGGAAGAGACCCTGAAGGACCAGCGTGGACCAGAAGGCAGAGAGGAGCGAGTGCCCGAAGGTGGCGGCAGGGGGGAAGGAGCATGAGGTGGGATGACAGGGTTCTGAAGGGGACACCGGATGCAACACGGCCTCCCTGGGAAGTGGTCAAGCCTATAGGTGACACTGTCTAGCTGGGTCCACCCACCAGGTGGTGGGGTGTGAGGCTGAATGACCCTCAAACCCCTCCTGCCCCTCTTTGTCTGAATTCGGGTCATGAATGAGATCAAAGGGGAATTTTTGGAGTTTCAGGAGGAAGGTAAGATGACAGACACACCTCCGCAGACTGCAGTGGACGGGTGCTGCCCAGGACTGGCCCCAAAGGGGCAGAGACAGGTAAGAGCTTGCGGGGAAGAGAGAAAGCCGCCCTCTCCTCTTCCACCTGCAGGCAGGTGGGTGCCCATCACAGAGGGAGAGGCAGCAGCCGTCAAAGAGAAGGGCAGGGAAGGCCCTCCTGGTGGCAGCCGAGGAGGAGGAAAAGCAGAGGCCCCGAGATAAGGGGGAAGACGGCGGGAAGGGGAGGGTGCAGAGGTCAGGGGGCAGCAGCTGTGGCTCCGTAAGGAAGCAGCCTGACAGGTGATCCAGACCAGACGTCGACCTGTGTCAGGACCTGTGAGCACCGGGCAGGCCTCACATGCGCACAGGGCACACCGGCTCGCTGTGCAGACGGGCGGTGCCGCGTAGGTGGGGCCTACACCCCCCGGTGAAGGCACCTGCTTTACCTTGCAGGAAGTCTTCTCTCCTAGGAACGGAGGCAGCGTGACTGTGGGCAGGACACAGGCCCCGGGGCAGGGTTCTCTCTAAGCTCTAATCCTGGTCCTCCCCAGCTGTGACTATGGCGAAGTCACTTAGTTTCTGTGCCTTGATTTCTCCATCTGAAAAACATGAACAACAACGCACAGCACCAATGATTGCACCAGCTCATTAGGAACCAGTGTGAAGAGAGCATGCCCTTTGCAGTGGTCAGCAGGGACCCTCAGCTTCCTCCAGCATCAAAGGCCTTCTCTCCTACCCATGGAAGAAGTTCCCCTGGAGAATTCTTTTCCTGGACTTGGAACCTACTCTCTCGGCTCTGAAAAAGGGTCTCCCAGGCCTTGCGCGGTTGGTCCTGTCTGGACCAGCCTGTCTGGGAAGGCTTGCTCCTGCCAGCTAAGTCACCTGGGTGGGCTCATTCCCTCAGGGCTTCCCGCTCCTGTGGCTTATGGGATGAAATCTCTCCAGGCTGTTCTAGACCACAGCCTCGTCAAGAGCGCAGGTCAAGTGCACCAAGTCTGGCGACGCTCAGAGACGACGCAGAGGAACGCACAGGACACTGCACTTAACCAGCAGCATAACACTAGAACAGGACATCAACGTTCCTTGAAACTTCTCATTTGAACAACAGGCAACGAGATAGTTGAGTGAAGAGACAGAGGCATCAGGATCGTCTTCCCCAGAATCCAGCAGCCCTCCCTGCTCCTGGGAAGCAGGTCTTGTCTGCTTCTGCTGGCCCCCAGGAACGGAGCATAACTGGGGGTTACTATTCTGTGACAGGCTGTGTAACTATAAGACTATCACATGTCTTGATAGACATTCAGGTCGCTTCCTGTGTTTTCTGAACGAATTCTGCCCTGTGGACATCCCTGCTGGTATGTCCTCCTCCGCACAGGCCTCAGGCTTCTCAGCCTTTAAACCTGAACAGAACTGGACAAGCGGCCCCGTGGCGTGAGCTGGTGCCTCCGCCTGGTGGCAGGTGCACGCCGGACAGTCCCCAAGTCTGACCCACCTACTGCCCTTGCTACCATTTCTCTCTCCTCTTCTGGGAGCGACTGACTGTGCCCATTGCCTTTTTGACACATTGATATTTAACTATTTCCAATTGCCCTTTTCCATTCAGATGGCACGCTGCAAACGCTCCAGCTGTCTCCAGAGAAAACAGGGTGACACAGGAGTAGTAGACCTTTCCCACATTCTCCTGTGTCCCAGGCTGAGCCTTCCATGACCTGAGGAGAAGGAGGGTGGCTAGAGCTGGAATCCGAAACTAAGACACATCCGCCAGTAGTCATGTGTTTTGGCCGCTGTAAGGAGTCCTTGAGTGTCAGAACGAAGGATGGAGAATGCAGGAATGGAGCTAAACCATGTCATAGGTTAGAAGGAAAACAGGAAGTGAGTGGGCAGTTTTAATCCGTGGGAGGGAGGGCTGCACTCACCTGGCTGGGAGAAGGGAGGGACCCTTCAGGAGAGCTGAGGCAGGAGGCGGACGCATTCCCATGGCTGGGCTGGGCATCTGTGGAGGCTCCAAGCCCTGGACAGCAGCCGCCTGCCTCCCTGCACAGCCTTCAATCTGAGGAGGCTGTCGGTGGGCCTCTTGCTGTGGGCAGGGGCAGGTCACCAAGGGCTGCCTGGACGTGGCCTGTGCACCGTCCATCCTGGGAGAGCTCTGTGCTGAGCTCCACCCACAATCTGTGTGGACCTTCCCATCCTGTAGCAGTTCTGACTGGGTGAGCCTCTCCCACAGGTGGGCCTGCTCCCTGTGCACACACTCGGGGACCAGCCTCTCCCACAGGTGGGCCTGCTCCCTGTGCACACACCTGGGGGACCAGCCTCTCCCACAGGTGGGACTGCTCCCTGTGCACACACTCGGGGACCAGCCTCTCCCACAGGTGGGACTGCTCCCTGTGCACACACCGGGGGCCCAGGCGACGGGAGGAACCTGAAGGGCTGCGCCCGCTCAGAGCACCAGTCCTGGGCAGTCGGCTCTGACCCAGAGCCGTGCCGAGCCACCTACCTCAGGCTGTCAACACAAGCTTCCACTCAGCCTGGAGCGAGGGCGTTCCTTCCAGGGGAGCCCTTCCTTCCAAGAGAGGCATGGGCGGGGACAGGGTTAACGTGATGCGCTGCCGAAGGTCCCTTTGAAACTGTCTAATTTTAAAGTCTCTCGATTAAAACAGAAATTCGGGGCAACATTTTCCTGGCCGGCTTGCTTTCCTTACACGTGAAAAGTGTGGACTCTTCTGAGAAGGTACTTTACATTGATTCAAAATACTCCCTCTCAACAACAAATGCCAGTTTCCGTAATTCTGAATTTTTTTATCTTCACTATAATAAAAAGGTCAGTATACTGTATCTACCTTCTGCCACTGCTCCTACTGAAATTACTTCCCCAAAGGTGCCCAAACCCCAAACCCAGGCGCGCTTTCTCCCTGCGGCCCCTGACGTGTCCGGTCTCTCTCTGCTCCTGAGCCCCGTCTCCTGTGGGGGTGCAAGTTACCTCCTCATTTTCAAGCTGCTCTTCCTACCCCCAAGTCCAGATGCTCCCAGAATTCTGTTCCCGAGTCTCTGCTTTCATTCTTGGTGACTCTGTTCATTGCATGAACTTCACTTTCACCTCGAACTAAACAACTCATCAGCTTTGCCTCCGAGCTTGATTTTTCATCAAATCTTTTCCCCGTTTCTGGCATCTGCCTCGTCTCCCTGCCCAGCACCAGGGATGCCTTATGGTTGCTTCCCTCCTGCCACCAGCCAGCTCTGACTCCCACTTCCACCAGGGCCACCAACCCTCCGTCACCTTTCCTCCAGCAGAAAGTCGCCCTGGCCCTGCTCTTCCCTCTTCCCGTGTGCAGCCAGGTGCCGGGTCACAGACTTTCTGTCTCAGCTCTGCAGTGACTCACACTCTCCTCACACCTTCCTCTTGGTCCCACTGGAGCTGCCGGAGTCTGGGCAGCCCATCTCAGCACCCGCTCCCCAATCAGATGTGGCCGGATCTGTGCCTGCGTCTCCACTAGAGTCTAAGCCATCCTGTGCCCCCTGATGTTTTTCACTGCAGGATTTTTTTCTTTATTTGTAAACCTTATACAGAAACCCAACGTATAAGATGGAGGAAGCTCAGACACTCGGATGAAGCGGGTGAGGGGTGGGACCCTGGCAACTTGGTTTTCACTCATTCCCCTCGGCCACTGCACTTCTGGAAACACTGGCTCCACAGGGCTCAGCATCCTGGGGGGCGGGCTCCCTCCCTGCCTGGGGGGCCCTTTTCCGCCTGCGTGGTCATCAGCTCAGCCAGCACCAGGTCTTGGACCTTAGGCCTGAGCTTTATTTACCTGGGATGGTACTTCACCCAGGAAAGGCCCCCATGGTACTTACTGAGTTGAAACCAACATAAAACCAGCACCTGTAAGAAACGTCTAGACCAGCGGTTCTCAACCTGTGGGTCACGACCCCCTTGGTGGTCGAACGACCCTTTCACAGGGGTCGCCTAAGACCATCCTGCATATCAGATATTTACATGATGATTCATAACAGTAGCAACATGACAGTTATGAAGTAGCAACAAAAATAATGTTATGGTTGGGTTACAACATGAGGAACTGTATTTAAGGGGCCAGAAGGTTGAGAACCACTGGTCTAGACAGATTTCTCTCTAACGCCCACCAGTGTGATTGTTCTCGGCGAAACAGACATGCCCCCTGGTCCCGAGAGTGTGGCAGTGCTCAGGCCTCCTGGTGAACTAAGCTAGGAGGCTGTGACAGATGCCACACTCACCTACTGCCATCAGCACATATTTACATACATTTGCATAGAACATTCAGGTCACCCCCGCCTCCCAAACCTGCATGCTGGATGAATTTTTTAAGAAGGTAGTGTGACCTGTGGCAATTATATTCAAACCCAATATTCAGAACAAGATACATGAAGCAAAACAAAAATCTAAACCAATCAATGACACGCCTGATTAGATAAAGACAGGAGAGCTGCAGCGAGAAACAAAACCAGGCTCCTCGCTGCCTTAAAGCGGCAGCGCCCACACCGAGACCTGCTCCTCGAGGACCACTCCCCCGCCTCAGCCAACACTCACTGGGCCTGTCAGGCATCTATGGTCTGGCTCCGGCTTCATCATTATAAGGTGGCAGGTCCCACTGCCCCCTGCACACGGCCTCTGTGGATTGAATAAGCCCTGGCTGGGCTCCCTGCATGAGAGCTGGGCCAGGCGTGCTTCCCTCCGACCAGGGCTGCGCAGGGCTCTGCGTGGGGTCTGGGGGTCTGCGTCTCATGGATGGAGGAGCGGGGGAGGGGCTCAGAGGGCCAGGCTTCAGGCCCAGGACCAGGGAGCAGACGGCAGGAGGTGGGGGCGGTGGAGACAGGCGGGGGCAGCCCATGGGAGTGGCCCTGACCAGTGGAGTTCCCTCCACCCACTAAGTCTCCGTGTCTTAGTGACAAAGCAGCTTCTCCCCCTCACTGGAGGTCAGCTTCTCCCCTGCTGTCAGCTGCCAACATTGTACTTTTCATTACCAGCTCCAATCAACTGCATGTCTATAAAACCCAACAGAACGACCCGTTAGCTTTCTGAGTCAATGTTAATTTTTCATAATTCTGGAGACTGGCATGTTGCCATCACTAGCTCCGGGGCACTGGGACCTCAGGGTTATCTGTGTCTCTGATGCCATAGCAGTCGGGACAGTGAGGTGAAGCAAGGGCAACGTGCTTGAAGCAGGGACCTGGGAGACACACTCAGGACAGAGTCACGTGGAAGAAGGCGAGGACGCCAGCCAGAGGTCACGCGACACCACGTGGGAGGAGGCTCTGGCCCTGACTCAATGGGCCCCGATCCCTGGCCAGGAGACCAGTTCCCAACGGACTCTGGCACCAGATCTGTTTGCAGAGCTACTGACTGAAGAACACTTGTGCACCAGGAGACAATTAGCTTCAGGATGTGAAGGTGACATGAGGAATTAGCATTTTTTAAAATTCTAGGATTCATCCTGCTAAAAACATTGACTTGAGTCACCATGTTCTCACAGATGACGTGCAGCAGGGACTCTGAGGTCACCCCCTGAAGATGACTCACTGTCTCGGCTGTCTGTCCCCGGTTCAGAACATTCTGAAGGGCCGGGTGATGTGAGCAGCCCCAGCAGCCTGTTGGGGGGCTGTGACCCTGTGACCTGATGCACCCTGATATCGCACTGACAGTCACAGGGTGGAAGGGAAGGCCATGCAGAGCATGGTGACTTTGGACCGCCACACCCTAACATTCTTAGAACCTAAGGGTGAGCGCACGGGGCTGGGACAGGGCCTGGGCCTGGTCTGGCTCTTGCCTAAGGAGCTTCATCACTGTAGATACGCCACTGAATTCCATTTTAAAACAGGATTAGATAGAGGGATTAAACCATTAAGTTCTCCTGCTGTCGTGTTTTTTTTTTTTAAATTTTGTTTTATTGCTTAAGGTATTACAAAGAGTATTACATACGTCTCCTCCCCGCCCCGCCCCTTTACCTTTCCCCGGCCTCCCCTAACCCCCAGTGTCTTGAGTCCATTGGTTATGCTTATATGCATGCATACAAGTCCTTCGGTTGATCTTTTAACCTCCCCCCCCCAAACCCCC
>NW_006288604.1:510099-512712 GCF_000327345.1 Myotis davidii
ACTAGTAAAAGGTGCATAGCATTAAGCTTTTTTAAAAAAATTGTTTTATTGCTTAAAGTATTACAAAGAGTATTACATATGTCTCCTTTTTTTCCCCCCTCGACATTTCCCCGCCTCCCCTATCCCCCAGTGTCTTGTACCCATTGGTTATGCTTATATGCATGCATACAAGTCCTTCAGTTGATCTCTTAACATCCGCGTCCCCCGCCCCCCGACCTCCTGCTGTCGTTTTAAAAGTCTTAGAAACACTGAGGGGGATTAACACAGACATCCCGGTGTATTCTGAACATTATGGGTCCAGAATGGTCCCTCTGACTTCTGCCCACAGTCTCTGTCCCCAGGGTCTTCTTGGCCCAGGCAATGGAACCCACACATCCAGTTGCTCATCTCAGAAACTCAGGGTCACCATTCATCCTCCCTTCCTTTCAATCCCCACATCAACAATTATTCATGACTTTATCTCGAAAATCTGTATTAAATTGTTTTTCTTCATCAACACACCTCGGCCTAAGCAACACCACCTCACCTGACAAATGAAAGCCCTGGCTAATTGGCTCCCACTGCTCCGCCACCCCCGTAAGCACCACACCTCCAGCTGTGACCAAACATGAGGAATCCCTGAGGTCATAGATCCTCCGGCTCGGGCAGAGTGCTAGGTGCTCCCCCCCCCCCCCCCCCCCCCCCCCTGGGGATGTGCCCACAACGAAGCCTGAGGCACCGTGGCTGCCGGGTCAGCTGCTGACGTGTCCCTGGTGTCATTCCCATGAATTCTCTGGGTTCCTAGTATCTACAGCTTGCAGCTTAACAGATGGTTTTCAAGGGAGACGTGCAGCTGTGTCTAGCCAAAATCTTTCATAACAACCATCCCCTCCTCCCGCCGCCACCCGGGTGCCTTCGAACAGGACGGTGCTCGGCCTGCAGTCGCTCCTCCGGACCAGGGAGCTGTGCACAGGCACCCAGGCCTCCTGAGGGCCGTTTCATGCAGCTGCTCCGTTCCTCTCGCTCTCACCTCAACCTTCCCTCACATCCATCTTTTTAAAAAAATATATTTTATTGATTTTTTACAGAGAGGAAGGGAGAGGGATAGAGAGTTAGAAACATCGATGAGAGAGAAACATCGATCAGCTGTCTCCTGCACATCTCCCACTGGGGATGTGCCCGCAACCAAGGTACATGCCCTTGACCGGAACTGAACCTGGGACCCCTCAGTCCGCAGGCCGACGCTCTATCCACTGAGCCACACTGGTCAGGGCCCTCACATGCATCTTATTTGTAGATTTTGTTTGCAAGACCATAGTATTGCATCTTTGTGTCAACTTTGAAGAACAGTTAAAGAGAAGACAAATTAAAACAACATGAGTGATACAAATTACATTTTATTAAGCAATTAAATGATTTCTGTGCTCCAAGTCACACTGATCCTATCTATTTTCTTAGGGACTTTGTTCTAATATGTTCCCGACAATCACTGCTCAGTTACAATGGGGATCCGTGACATTGCCTATTACTTTCTTATCAGTTATCATCTCCGGCAGAAACAGAAAAGGCCCCGTGCCTGCTCCCGCACCCGCCATCGTCCCTGAACTTTGAGATCGTCCGACCCAGGCCCTCAGGTCAGCCCACAGCTTCCAGCTCAGAGCCTCCTTGTGCGGCATTTGTCCCCGTCTGGTCCCATTTCTCACTCATCGTTCCTGGAACTCAGGGCCAGAGCTGCAAAGTTCTGAGGCCCCGACCCCACCCCACGCATTCCCTCCTGGCCTGCACCGGGGCAGCCCCTCTCGTGGAGCATGAGGGACACCTCTCCTCTGCTCCTCCTCCACACGCCCTCATTTTCCCTCCAACCCTCCAGCCTGAGTCTCAGCTCATCTAATACCCAGAAGCCCCGGTGTTGCCCAAACCCAGGACCGCCCCACACTCCTTGGAGATCTTTGCTCCCGGCTCAGGGCCCTGACTTCCAAACCCCCACCCACCCAACAGCCTGAATGAGTTCTGCACCTAGGCTACCAACCCCAACCACCATCACCTGACTCCAACAATGCACACTCCAGAGCTCTGCCCGTGGCACCATGGCGGGCAACAGCACGCTTGCAGGAGAACCCAGAGCAGCCCGCAGGCTCTGCCAGGCCCTGCCGCTCCTGCAGCTGAAACCAAGCAGCTCTGGCATTTCAGACGCTCTCTCAGAAGGGTCCGACTCTCCTCCAGACACTCACGCTGACGCTATACATGGACCCACTGCCCGGAGGGCCAGTCTAGCCTTCCTCCCCAGAGCCGAGCCCAGCGTCCTTTGGAGACTGGCGCTTCAAAAGGATCGGTGTCTAGTCACTTTAAAAATAATTCAGCTCACAACCAGGACTCAGTGTTCCCATCCCTCTCCCCCCACCGCTATTTTGGGACACAGCCCTGTTATCACTGAGCAGAATGACACTGACACACGGAGACTTGCTGGATCGGCTCACTAATTGGATCTCTGCACTTGCCAGGATGATGGCACAAGTAGGTGGTGCTGTGACCTGTGAGTTCAGACCCCTACTCGCCGCCATTTCCTGTAAATGAAGGCCACTGGCCGCTTCAGGGCACGGCACGCGGTAACGCACCCACCAGCCCGACAGAAGG
>NW_006288604.1:512762-514218 GCF_000327345.1 Myotis davidii
AGAACCCAAGGCGGATGCAAGAAGCTCCCCAGCACGCAGGAGCGCTGCACATGCACATCTCCCGTGAAACGACAGGAGAGCGCCCTCATCCATCACCGCGCAGCACTCCGTCAGCGTCCCTCCTGGAAGTGCTGAAGCAGCGGCCGTGAGCGAGGAGGCTCCCGCAGAGCCGTGCGGGGCAAGCACAGACCACAAGGCTGAATCATTCAGAGATCAGCGCGCCACCCAGCTGCCTGTGAGGCTCAGGCTCAGCAAGAGCACATGACACCAGGCCTCCTGGTCCTGACACTCCCTATAATATTTCGTCCATAACAACAGACTTACATATTTATATCCACATGTAATTACATATTTATATATACAGGTGATAGTAATATATTTACATGTAAATGTATTTGTATTTTATTTGTGCATATATCTGTATATATCTACGTTTATGTACAATGCTTTTATGTTATAGTATTTACATATAAAATACATATATAAATACATTATACACACACATCATATGTACTGTAAGCCCATGTGGAGCAGGCACAACAGTAACAATATGTACAGGCTGCACAGGGCCCTGGAGACATGGTAGAGACACGCCCTCGCAGGTAAGGACGTTGGCCCGGCAGTTAAAATGCCTGCCTCGGGGAGAATCCCACCTGTGTCATTTACTAACTGTAACGCTGGACACATTATTTATATTCTGCTCATCAGTTTCCTTTAATACAAATTATGGGTAAGAATAGCACCAATTTCATGGGAGTTTTGAAGACTAAATGGTATATATGCTGAGTGGCACTTTTCTAACCAAGCTTGAAACCTAGTGGATACTTAATATTTGGCTACTATTTTCATCATTTGTCGTCTACGTTCTTTTCATGTGACCCACCTCATGTGATCTGTATAAAGCCCTTTGATTACTACTTTTTGGAAAAGGAAATTAAGACTTTGATGGGATTTGCACAAAGGCACAAAATGGTTACCGGCTGTGCCAGGACGAACCTAATGACACTTGTTAGCTGCTGTAAATACATTTGTTGCAAATGGGTCAGGAGCACCGATTTATAAAGCTGGTGCCACTCCAGCAGATTCCTCCTCCTGGAGGCATGGCAAGCTTTTCTTTAGAACAGTTGCCATCAGAGTGCAATTCATGGAGCTTTCCAGGAAGCAGCTACTGGTTTTAAGTCAAGTCTAACACGGCAGTGGGTGCAAAGGTGGCTCTTGTTGGGCTCCAGTCCAAGGAAGCAGGGCTTCCTGGGGTGTCAGCCGCAGACACCCGAGTGCTCACGGCTCAGCACCCACAGGGGCTGATTGGGACACACTAGGACAGAAAATGCCCTAAACCGAAACCTTGTTCTACGGGACTTCTCTCGCTCCAACAAGAGGCAAGGCCTGTAAGTGCTTCCTAACCGAGGGTGCTGAAAGGAGGCAGGCTGCTGTGGGCACACGGGCTCAGTGGGAG
>NW_006288604.1:514273-516770 GCF_000327345.1 Myotis davidii
GGAAAAGGAAGGTCGTGGGGCTGAGCCCCTCAGCGGGCGCTGAGCGATGGCAGCTGGTGCCACAGGCCGTCCTCCTGAGCATTTCTGACTCGGAGTTGCGTCCTAAGGACAGGACCACAGAAGAGCCGGCTAGGGATCCCCAGACTGAACAGCTGCACGATGGCAGCGGGCAGGATCCGATGGTTGAATGCATGGTGCTGGGCACTGGAGGCAGCCAGGCGGGCTGAGGAGTGGAGGCAGGTGGCCTCCCGATGGGGACAGAGACAGGTACCCATCCCTGAGTAAACCACCCTGCTGTGACCCCACCTGAGAGAGTGCGGAGACAGACCA
This sequence comes from Myotis davidii, assembly GCF_000327345.1. Classification (NCBI taxonomy): domain Eukaryota; kingdom Metazoa; phylum Chordata; class Mammalia; order Chiroptera; family Vespertilionidae; genus Myotis; species Myotis davidii. Next base: position 514,604 of record NW_006288604.1, read on the forward strand.
GCCCCTATCCTCTCCCCCGTGGGTCCCAGGAGCACACAGCACACATCACACCTCCCCACACCAGACCCCAGTCACTCGGCAGTAAGTCCTTTGTCCTAAGGTGGAGCTGCACACACCACATGCCCGCTGCACCAAGTGCCCGTTATCCATACACTTGTGCCTTGCTACTTCCAATCTCTGGGTTTTGTATTTCTCTTCTAGCTAGTAAGCCATTTACAGGTTTATCCATCTAATGAACTCATTTTCAAGGTCCAGTTCTGAGGTCGGCTCCCCTTCAAAGACACCTTTGACCCCTCTAGTCAGAGGTAAGGTCTCCTTTGGGTTCTCCTACCTCATCTCACCCAGGCCTCCGCTGATGCAGCGAGAGGTGACAGAGCCCCTCCCAGGGCAGGAGCGCATTCTGCAATATAGAAGGGAAAGGGCTTCCAGCTCCCACGCCTGAGGCGTGTTCCGTCTGTGAATTCTTCGAGGGCAATGACCACAGCTTCTCCATTTGTTACCTCCAGAGACTAGAAGAGTTCCTGGCACAAAATACGTACTCAAAAGTGTGGAATGAATGAGAAACTGATGCAAAGTGATTAATGTACATTTACTCCTTGGTCTCTGTGACAGGACAAGGTAGCTGTGATCAAGGCCTTTCTGCTGTGTGATTTCTGTCATATCTTATTCGAATGCTAACTTCTGAATCTTTATATGCAGCTTGGAAACAGACTGGATTAACAACTAAAATCTGAAGACTACTTGGAATTAGTAGGTGGTGTCAAATTTGGACTCTAAATAAAGTTCATTTCTGTCCTGCTGTAGACCACCCCTATCTGCTCCAGGTACTGTCCTGGCTACTTATCATGACGTCTTCTTAGGACAGTCACTTAAATCCTCCAATCTCACTTGACCGACCCCTAAAGTAGGAAGAGGCGTCACTCAGACTCACAGGTTTGGGGACGGCAGTGCACGCCTGGAGCTGGTGCATGTGGCAGGGTGCAGTCACTGACAGCTCTCATTATACCCACGTGACACAGTCCTGTGCCTCCCTGCTCATTCGTGCTGACTGCAGTCTTGGGGGATGCCCCACATGAAGTATTTGTATCCTAGTTACTCATTAAGAGCCACGAACTCCTAAATGCCAAAGAAGCTTACACTTAATGGCAGAGATCACATGAAACAGTCCTGACACCTGGGCTTTCTACTAACAAATTACTTCTGGAGATGAGAAGCCTTCGAAAGGCTGAGTTTTAAGAAATTAAAAAGAAACTGTATCTTCATCCTCAGGGCAGATTTCATAAAACTCTGTATTTAACATCTACACTAATAAAAGAGAGACATGGTAATTGGCGTACGACCGCTCCCTTTCCCATTGGCTAATCAGCGAGATATGCAAATTAACTGACAGCCAAGATGGCCGCCGGCAGCCAGACAGCTTAAAGTGAACATGAATGAGGCTTGCTTGCTTCAGTAATGGCGGACTCCAACGTTCCCTACCTGCCTTGCTGGCCTCTGAGCTGGCAGTTTGAAACATAGTAACAAATATAGAAGCTAAAAAAACCTCCAGAAACCTGCTCTCAGCGAGCCGGGATCTCAGAGCTGGAGTTGATACAGAGTTTCGATTATAGAACACAAACAAGTCTGGGCCCGAGGGTTTCCGCTTTCCCAGCAGCAGAGGCCGCAGAGCTGGAGCCACAGCTAAAGCTGGCCCAGAATAAAAAAAGAAAAAAAGAAAAAAAGGAGCGGTTGGGAGCTTCAGTCACCCGACAGCCTGAAAACAGCCCTCAGCCTCTCACCCAGACTGGCCAGGCACCCCAGTGGGGACCCCCACCCTGATCCAGGACACCCTTCAGGGCAAACCAGCCAGCCCCACCCATGCACCAGGCCTCTATCCTATGTAGTAAAAGGGTAATATGCCTCCCAGCACCGGGATCAGCAGAGCCGAGAGGCCTCCTGGCACCGGGATAAGCATGATGGGGGCAGCGCCCAAACCCCGTGATCGGCCCTGCTCTGTGTGTGTGACAGGGGGCGGGGCCACAACCTCCCTATCCACCCTGCTCTGTTCGTGACAGGGAAAGGCGCCCAAACCCCCTGATCAGCCCTGCTCTGTGCCTGATAGGGGGGAGCTCTTCAACCCCCTGATCGCCCTGCGGCTCTGTGTGTGACAGGGTGCAGTGCCCCACCA
>NW_006288604.1:517008-524137 GCF_000327345.1 Myotis davidii
CTCTGGGTGTGACAGAGGACGGTGCCCCAACTCCCCTATCGGCCCTACTCTGTGAGTGACAGGGGGGAGCTCCTCAACCCCCCTATCGGCCCTACTCTGTGCGTGACAGGGGGAAGCTCCACAACCGCCCGATCCGCTCTGCTCTGTGCATGACAGGGGGCAGTGTCCCAACTCCCCAATCAGCCCTGTTCTGAGCCCGACCAGGGGCTGCACCTAGGGATTGGGCCTGCCCTCTGCCACCCGGGAGCAGGCCTAAGCCAGCAGGGCGTTATCTCCCGAGGGGTCCCAGACTGCGAGAGGGCACAGGCCAGGCTGAGGGACCCCCCTTCCCCCCGAGTGCACAAATTTTTGTGCACCGGGCCTCTAGTTCTTATATAATTACTTATTGTCCACCAGACCAGGCTCAGAAAAATCTACACTAATAAAAGAGAAAAATGGTAATTGGCGTACGACGCTACCCTTTACATTGGCTAATCAGGGCTATATGCAAATTAACTGCCAACTCAGATGGCAGTTAACTGACAACAAAGATGGTGGTTAATTTGCATATGTAGGCACAATGCAGGGAGGTGAAAGGGAAAGCGGGAAGAAGCCCCCTGCCACTGACAGTGATCGGAAACCCAGCGGGGAGCTAAGAGCTGGGGGGCAGGGCAAGGTGGCCCTGGGACGCCTTTGCCCTGCCCCGCAGCCATGATCGGAGAATCAGGCGCCTTGCCCGCCCTGGCCAGTGATAGCAGGAAGTAGGGGTGGAGCCAGCAATGGGAGCTGGGCACGGTCAAAGCTGGCAGTCCCGGGAGCTAGGGGTCCCTTGCCTGGGCCTAAAGCGGAGCCCACGATCGCGGGGCGGCTGCAGCTGCGGGTCCCCGCTGCCCGGGCTGGACGCCTTGGCCAGAGGTGTTAGGCCTGGGCAGGGGCAGAGCCTGCAACCGCAGGGAGCTGGCCGTCCCCTGCCCAGGACTGACACCTCTGCCGGAGGCCTCAGGCCTGGTCAAGGGGCCGATCCGGTGACTGGTGATCGGAGGGAGATGGGGGTCTACGCCTCTGGCCGAGGCATCAGGCCTGGGCAAGGGGCAGAGCCAGCAATTGGAGGGGTCTGGAGGTCCCCTGCCCAGGCCTGACACCTCTGTCAGAGGCGTCAGGCCTGGGCAAGGGGCCGATCCTGCGATTGGAGGGTGATGGGGGTCAACGCCTGAGGGCTCCCAGTATGTGAGAGGGGGCAGGCTGGGCTGAGGGACACTCCCCCCCCCTACACCCAGTGCATGAATTTCATGCACTGGGCCCCTAGTTCATAATAAAAATCTGATTGTTTTTCAAACTGAAAACTTTTCAGAATTAGTTAAGTATGGTCCATGTTCAAATTGGATAGGGAAATTTACTACTATCAAGTATAAAATCCTCTATTTCTATTTCATTAAGAAACGTTGCCATGCAACCTATAAATTCAATGCAATCCTCATCAAAATCACAATGTCAATTTTGTGGAAACAGAAAGATCCATCCTAAAATTCATATGGAATTTCAAGGGACAGTCCCCAAAAGGTAAAACAATCTTGAAGAGTAAGAGCAAAGTTGGAAGTTTTATACTTCCTGGGTTTGAAACTTACTACAAGGCTATGGTAATCAAAATTGAGTGGCACTGGCATAAAAACAGGCCCTCAGAGCAATGGAACAGAAAGCCTACAAATAAAGCCTTGCATATCTAGTCCAATGATTTTCAATAAGGGCACCAAGACCATTCAATAGGGAAAGGACAGTCTTTTCAACAAACAGTGTTGAGAAAACTGGGTGTCTACATACAAAGAATGAAGTTTGACCCTTAACTTACATCATTCTATCTAATAAAAGGGTAATATGTAAATTAACCATCACTCTGTGACAAAGATGGTGGCACCCATAGCCACAAATATGGTGGTGCCGGCCGGAGCCACGGAGCTGGCGGGACACTTGGCTTCCTTTGGGCTTAATGCTTGGCTTCCTTCTGGCAGGACACTTGGCTTCCTGCAAGTCCCAGCAGGCCACTGAGGGCTGGCCTCTGGGTGGCAACCACAGAACTGGCTGGAGTGGGAGGGAGGTGGCTCCAACCTGGAGCGAAGGCGGAAGGCGGCGGCCAGAGTGAAGGCCTGGGTCCCGTGGGAAGCTGGTGCCAGCAGCCAGGGGAAGGAAGGCCCATTCTTGCATGAATCTTCGTGCATTGGGCCTCTAGTATATATACATTAATCCTCCTATATAATAAAAGCCTAATATGCTAAGTGTCCAGTCAACCAGTTGGCCATTCAACCAATCAAAGCGTAATATGCTAATGATATACTAAGGCCACGCAACTGCTCGCTATGTCGTGCAATGACCACCAGGGGGCAGACATTTGACCGATCAACCAGTGGCTGACATGAACTGATCTCCAGGGGGCAGACGCTCCGACCAATAGGTTAGCTTGATGCTGGAGTCTGGCTGATCAGGACTGGGCGAGACGGGCCAGACATGCCCTGGAGCCCTCCCATGGCCCCTCCCTGACTGGCCAACCTCCCGTGCCCCTCCCTGGCCCTGATCACACACTAGTGGGTTGTTCAGCCTGGCCTGTGCCCTCTTGCAATCCAGGACCCCTTGGGGGATGTCAGAGAGCCAGTTTCGGCCCAATCCCGCAGGCCAGGCCAAGGAACCCCACTGGTACACGAATTTGTACACCAGGCCTCTAATCCTATATAATAAAAGCATAATATGCAAAGTGACCGAATGGTGGAACGACCCAGTTGTTATGATGTGCACTGACCACCAGGGGGCAGGCACTCAACGTAGGAGCTGTCCCCTGGTGGTCAGTGTGCTCCCACAGGAGTGCCACTCAGCTGACTGACCCGTCCTGGTGGCAGCTACTCACTGCCTCAGTAGTCCTGCAGGTCCAATCTCTGGAGAATGGGTCAGGCACTGAGGGACTGGCGCCACCTGCACGATCCCAACAGTGCCACTGGCCTCCTGGAAGCTGGCCTCGGGCACCATGGCTGCTTCCCCTCCCTAGATGCTCCGCAAGGAAGAAACAATATAAACGTGACCGCCAAGTGGCTCCCGACAACCAGCGTGAACATCAGGGGACAGATCCAGATCCCAGGCCGGCAAGGGTGTCCTACCACCTGTGGGAGGGCCGATCGCATCCCAGCCACCCCCCCTTATTGGGACGGGCGCCAGACACAGGACTCACAGCTGGCGAGCGCCACTAGGGCAGAGTAAACCTCTCCTGATCAGGCAGGCACAGTGGGGCTGGGATGAGCAGGAGCAGAGGCCGGAGCGGCAGGCTGCGGTTTCGGTTTCGGCTCAATCCCTGCAGGCCATGCCGAGGGACCCCACCCACGCACGAATTCATGCACCGGGTCTCTACTATAAATATAACAGCTAATAACTCAGAATAGATCACTCCATAACGTGAAAGCTAAAATTATAAAACTCTTACAAGAAAATATAGAGGAGCAGCATCATGGCACTGGACTGGGCAGTAATTTGTTGAATGTGACACCAAAAGCACAGGCAACAAAATAAAACTAGACCCACTGGACTGCGTCAAAATTAACAATTTTGTGCATCAGTGGATACTACCATTGAATGAAAAGGCAAATCATGCAATGGTAGAAAATACTTATAAATCATATATCTGATGAGGGGTTAATATGCAGAATATATATGAAAACCCTACAGCTCAACAACAAGAATAAAACAACTCAATTAAGGCAAAGAATTTGAGCACAAAGTTATCCAAAGAAGACAGAGAAATGGCCAAAAAGCATGTGAAAGAAAAGATGTTCAACATCACGAATCATCAGGGAAATGCAAATCAAAACCATGTGAGGTATCAATTTACGCCCATTAGGGTAGCTATTAAATGCAAAACAAAACAAAACAAAACAGGGAACAACACGTGTTGGTGAGGATGGGAAGATATTGGAAGCCTTGCACACTGCTGGTGAAAATGTAAAATGGTACAGCCACTATGGAAAACAGTATGGCAGTTCCTGTAAAATTAACAATAGAATCACCACATGATCAAGCAATTCCACTTCTAGATATATACTCAGTCCTGAAAGCAGGGACTCAAACTGAAAACAGGTACCCGTACATCATGTTCACAGCAGGGTGAGTCTAAACCAGCCGTGGGCAAACTACGGCCCCCGGGCCGGATCCGGCCCGTTTGAAATGAATAAAACTAAAAAAAAAAAAAAAAGACCGTACCATTTTATGTAATGATGTTTACTTTGAATTTATATTAGTTCACACAAACACTCCATCCATGCTTTTGTTCCAGCCTCCGGTCCAGTTTAAGAACCCATTGTGGCCCTCGAGTCAGAAAGTTTGCCCACCCCTGGGCTAAACAGCTATTAGGTGGAAGCAACCCCAGTGTGCATGGACAGAGGACGAGACAAACAGAACATGGCCCACCCAGGCAATGGAACGCTATCGGCCTTTAAAGGGAAGGACATGCTGACACATGCAATAACATGGGGAACCCTGAAGATATCCCAAGTGAAATAAGGCAATCACAAAAACACAAATACTGTATGATTCCACTCATATAAAGTCCCTAGAATTGTCAGATTCATGGAGACAGAAAGTAGAATGGAGGCTGCCAGAATGTGGGGGAGTAGGAAATATGGAGTGACTGCTTAATGGGGAAAAATGACATTTTGGAAGATAAAGTTCTAGAGATAGATGTTGGTGATGGTCACACAGCTACTACTGGACTGTACACATAAAAATGATTAAAATGGTATATTTTGTGTTATACATGTTTTACTACAATTTAAACAATTCTTAAACCAACACCTTAATAACCTGAAGTTTTGCAACGAGCACGGCTCCCAGGTTCTACAGTGGCACCAAGTGAGGTTTATCAACAGTAACTGACAGCAGCCTGTGAGGACTTATGCTATGCAAACACGGCCCTAATTAAAGACTGATTGATTTCCTTAACGATAAAATGTTCCCTAAATAGAACTAAGTATAGAAATAGAGACCTGATTTTAGAGGGGCTTCTGTACAATGGCAAGAGGGTGAACAGACCTACCCCTACGGCTTCCTGTGAAGTTATTTCTGGGTGACGCCATTGGATAACAGAAGGTTACCTGAGTCTGTGTTTAGAAACGGATTACAAAATCTGACTTTATGTTGAGTTTATTTATTAAAACTAAGGGGAATTGTGCTCTTTGGCAAATAAAAAACCCACCATTTGCAAACCCATCTTTATGTTTCTTCAAAGTAAGATATTTTAAGGTAAATAGACCAGACATTTGTCTGCATTTAAGCCAGGAGCAGAACATGGGGTCCTTACCTTTACGTGTCTCCTCCGGTAGCCATATGGATGTGGGACCCACCAGAACCTTTCTTGATAGGATGTTGCTGGTAATTTGAGAGAGAGAAACACTTGATTGGATTCGATAGCTACATTTTTGTCTCTTCCACCAGATGTGGGTCACTCTAGAGAAAAATAAAGGGTAGAGAAATGGGGTTGATATTCATAATGAAACAAAATGCCTACATTGGGGCAGTGAGTCTCAGGGAGGTTTGCACTTGAAGACAGTGGCACCGGAATGAGCAGGCTGAGTGGACAGACCCACACAGACGCCACAGGGAGGGGCGGTGGAGACACCACCTCGAATCACACCGATTCATTTCTGATAAATGATTCACTATAGAAAACTCCTTTAGCCGGAGCTCCAGTGGCGTAATCGGTTAGCGCGCAGTACTTATAAGAAAACTCCTTTAGAAAACTAAGTCACTGTGATGTAAAAACTACACAAAACTGTAAACACATTCTTATAAATCTAGGTGTAGGAGTTATTTTGTGATTGAGTCTAGGAAGTATCAAATATTTAGAGGATAATTAGAGAAGCATATGTATGTGTCTCTACACACACACAGCTTGTATCACCAGCAGGTTGCCGTATGTGTCTTTATTTTTGTTTCTCTACTATGAAGACAATAAGTAAGCTGTAGCCCTTTCCATCAAAAGACTTTAGATCAGTGGTTCTCAACCTTCCTAATGCCGCAACCCTTTAATACAGTTCCTCATGTTGTGGTGACCCCCCAATTTCATTGTTACAAATGGAACATAATTAAAGCATAGTGATTAATCACAAAAACAATATGTAATTATATATGTGTTTTCTGATGGTCTTAGGCAACCCCTGTGAAAGGGTTGTTCGACCCCCAAAGGGGTCGCAACCCACAGGTTGAGAACCGCTGTTTTAGAGCATGTTAGTTGCTAACTCAAAAAAATACCTCAATAATTTAAATTTTTATTTGTTAAAACTATAAAGCATTGGGGCTAAAGAAAAACAGATTTGCTATTTCCTTTCCTTCTTTCACTCCCTCTTTTTCCCCACCTTTTGCTTTTCCTCTAAATTTGTTTCCAAATGATGAGACAGAATTCCCCAGGCTGATACATGTAAGTACTTCTCCATATCTATTGTAACTGGATTATCTTTATTCTCATTATGTTAAAAACCTTTGATATAATTTTCATTATTACTGTTTCTAAGTTTATCTTTATTGCTGAAAGTATTACAGATATCCCCTTTCCCCCTATTTATCCCCTGTACCCACTTATTTTTTTAATTTATATATATTTGTAATAAAATATTTTTATTGATTTTTAAAGAGAGAGAAAGAGAGAGAGAGAGAGAGAGAGAGAGAGAGAGAGAGAGAGAGGCGGAGAAACATCATTAGCTGCTTCCTGTGTGCCCTGACAGGGAATCAAACCATCAACCTCTCGGTGCATGAGACGACGCCCAACCAACTGAGCCACAGTGGCCAGGGCTTAATTCATATTTTAAATGTCAAAGAAACAGGTGACCTGCAATACAAGAAATTGGAGCTGCTGGGGAGAATTTCCAGGCGAATGTACTCCTTGCTAATGTGTATTTATTTTCAGTATTTCTTGCGCTTCCTGTTTTCAGTAATGGCTCATGATGAACACAGGCTCAGACAGCGCCTGGCTCTGCACTAACGAGTGTTCAGCAATGCTGAGTGGCCATGTGAGCCTCATGGCCCAAGGGGCGAGCTGACTGACAGGATCTGAGCACCCGCTGACCTCTGGTTACCACCCAAACCACCACCAGCTAGAATCCCATCTGCAGGCCCTCAGAGCGGT
>NW_006288604.1:524163-547193 GCF_000327345.1 Myotis davidii
CTGTTCTGATAAACAAAAATTTATTTATTTTACCAGCTTTAAATGTAGGCATCGAAACAGCTGTTTAGCAGCTCTGTTAACATGGACCCTCTGCCACAGCCCTGCAAACCCCCGGGATATTGGTCAACTGCTGCAGGAACACACTGTCACCAGGGAGGGAGCACCTGTCAGTCAGCAAAGGCAAGGTCATCTGAAGGAAGGCGGGAGGAGGAGGCTGCTGCTCCAAGGAGAAAACTCAGGGGGCATCTCCCGTCCTCCCCCCGCCCCCCCCCCAACTCCAGGGTTCCGTCCGGGAAGACTTCTCCAGGAATCCCAGACCCTGAGAGTCCAGACCACCTGTGGCCTGCCAGGCTACCGATGAACAACAGGAAGTATCAATTTTTAAAAAACGTAATACGCATCTCATCAAGCCATACATACACACAGTTTAAGGGTCAAATAGCACTACAGGGCTTGTTATGAAAAACAGGGCTCCTCAAATATCACCTGTTCTATTTCCAGCTCCCCCACTGGGGAGACTTTTAATGTTTTGATAAAACTCCCACGTATGTATTTATTGCATGGAGATAGTTCTAGTAGTTGCAATGCTAGACCACAGGTTTTTAGTTGGGACCAACTATATGTAAACTCAACTTTTATTTTTTGGTTGGAGCACAGGAAATACTTTTGTGCATTTTAAGGATAGATTATTATTATAAAAAGCCCAAGGGATGTCAAGAGGATAATTACTGTCATATTCCTGGGGGTGACTAACAACGTCTTTGCTCAGAGCAGAGACTTTAACATATTGTTAGGGTGGTTTTTCATCTCTTTTCACACAATAATACATAAAATCCTGAATAACTATTTTTTTTCTTCATTCACAATTTTTATTTCTTACAATAAGTTCTGTATTTTTAAAGTTGGTGGGTCTTTTACAGAATGAATACTTCTTACTCACCATACAATCCCCCCCCCCCGGAAGGAGTAATGTGGGGGCAGTTGAAATACTAGCAGATACTCCAGGTCCATGACAGAGGCTCCCAGCGCCCCCTCCTGCACACACACCACAAAATGGCAGCCCCTCAAGTTCACCTGATCCAAGTTCCGGATGCTGACCCTCAGCAAGTGCCACAGACGAATGCCATGGGAATCACCATGGAGCTAGTCACTGGTTTCAGTTTCTGAAAACCTGAAGGCTCTTCAGATGAACCTTAGATGAGAAGGAGCACACCAAATGGCCAACAGGGCCCACGTAGGCAGAGATACAGATATTTCCTTTTTAGTAAAATAAATACATTTCAGAGAAGCTTGTTGAAAAATAATTTTTCCAATTAAATTACTTTCCCCCATTACCTTTCATTATAAAATATGAAATGATTTAGATGAAAATATTTGGCTGTTGAATACAATAGAATCAAAATTAAGAAAGAAATGTTCTTCTAAAACCTCATCAAATTATAGTAACAGCCACAATATTCAAATAACGGTTAACAAAAATTCTTTTTTAAACAATTAAAACCATTAAATGCATATTTGTTTACTTCAAGACATAAATGATTTAATTATTCAAATTAAACTTAAAACCCCTAATGGGAGAAATAAAGAATGAGAAGAATAATTGGAGATGTATATATTGCTTCTTATTAAAAACACCAAATGCAGCAGAAATGACAATAATTCCCAAGAAAATATTTATAGATTTTTATGCAAAGCCAAGATCCTAAATGAATACATTATAGACTCTAACAAACTCACAGGGTAATTCATCTAGAAGAATAAGCTAGCAAGAATATTGAAGTGTTCTTTTAAAAATGATAATTATAATAGGTTGCTATGCCAGATTTTAAAATACGATTTATAGCAACAATTATCAATCAGTTACTGGGTTAAAAATAAGGCAAGTTGACCGTGGCTTGGAATAGTGACTCTAAATTAAGTACTTAAGATCCAAGTAAACAAAGCAACAACCATACTGCATCCGTGACTTATAGTGAATTTATTGTCAACTAAGACGTCAAGTATTTTTCACATGCGGTATTACCTACCCCAAAATTTCCAATTCTCTATTTTGTTAAAGGATAACTTTCAAAATAAGGCAAAATCATGATTCTTATATAATATAAAATGAACACACATTAAACATTTTTTAAACTCATTATATAATGAGGAAACCAAGCAGATGCTACTACCCATTCAAAGGGAAATTCCAAGAACAGACACATGAATAGATCAGGAATACTGAAATAAATTTGCAAACAGATGCAAAACTGGCAAATCCAGTGTCAGTTGAGCTTCCACCAGACACAATGTGTTTTCAAGCCTACGAGACAAGAACTGTTCTGCATCGCTATGGGCTGTCCACGCTTCCACAGCTCAAACAGCTCAAAGGCAGCGAAAGGTGCAGAATCTCCAGAGAATCACCATCAGAGAATCCAGAAGGCTGTGCCCTAAATAATGCAGTTTGCCATCGAAGCACAAATTTTCCTCTATGATTTGCACAGTTGTTTCTTTTTTGTACTGAAGACTTTTACACGTGTGTTTATTGATCCCATATTGATAGTTTGCCTATCATCATCCCCATCCCTCCCAGCTTTACACACACACACACACACACACACACACACACACACACACACACACGACCAGGATGCATCTCTAAATCTCCACTTCCTGAAACACTGCAACTCAAAGAGAAGCACCTTTGCTCCTCTTGGCTCCTTCCACCTTTCCTCCCCCACACTTGCACTCTGTAGGTTCCACCTTCAGCGGGAGACAGGGTAGCCAATCAGATGAAGGCTGGCGATTATCATCGACAGTGGCTCCCCTGGAGGACGCTGCTGTTTCTGAGACACGTTCTGGGTAGTGACTTCGAATCCATGCCCTGGCCTTTCGCCGTCACAGCCATGCCTGCAGAGTGGCCATACAAGTCAGAGTGCTAAGTGTTTTGCCTCTCAAACGAAATGCAGTTTGTACAAATAACCTCAGGAAGTAAATATGTAACCTTTAATAAAAATGTGAGTGCTGTCAACACTGGGTAGGTAAGATCTTTAGTTCTGTGAAAGTAATCACCTCAAATGATCAGAGAAAACCCCAACATATTCTAAGGGCTCCGAGAACCCCTCCAGGGCTCCTGGAGCAGGCACACAGCCAGGCCACAGTTGAGCCGAAGGTGACACGTCGATGATTTTTAGAAAACAACTTTTGACTTTGATGTTAGCTCTGAAAGCTCACTTTGTCTTCTTTTCTAATGTTATTTTCACGTGGGATGAAGATGTTCCTAAAATGTTACTAAACTGGCCAAATCTATCACATCTGAGAGATTATGATTTACTTTTCATGGTTGAGATACTGAGAGTGGTTTTTGTTTTGAAGGCAAATGCCTGTGTTCTTTCTGTCTGTCTGGGCTGTGAAAGGGGAGGTGAGAACAGTCACTAACGATGAGCACCTCTGCGCTAGCTGGTGACTAGGAGGGAAAGACCTCCCTCTAGGAATGGAAACTCCACCTTCTACATCCACCCAGGCTGCTGCTCACCTCCACCATCTTTCAAGAGAGATAGGGAAGAGTTAATTTGAACAAGAGAGACGGGCCTTAATAGTAAACCCACCCACCACCCCATTTCCGCCCAACCCTCCACGCTTTGACCCCCACCGCTGGGTGTGGAGTGCTGGGTGTCAGGAGCACTCGGGTAGCTCAGTCTTGGTGGGAGGGAGTCCTGAAGGGATGTGGCGAGGACACTGGAAAAGCTCTAGGAGAAAGCCAGCTCAGATGGGCATATTTTACTTCCCACGTCTTTCTGGGGTTGATGGGCACCCATTTTCTTTACTCTGTGAACTTCGTGGGACACGTGCACCCTGTTGTATCAGCTATGCCACACAATGCACACATCCTCCAACCCGTCTCAAGTCTAACACAGTGAGACAGCCACACATCAACGATGATAGTTCATCAACACCAAAGCAGGAAAGTAATGATACAAAAATTGGTTTTAAGAAAAAGGCAGAAGCTACATGAATGAAAGGAGCGCCAGACATACTGGTTTCACCTACGTGATGACTTACTGTGTCCTTGGAAAAGCCATGTAACACCTGTTGCAACACCCATGTGTAGTAAATGTCTATGGTTATACTTTATCTGCATTCCTAATGAGCTGTTTTGAAGATCAAATGAGACAAAAATAATGCAAACACTTTAGAAAGTAAGAAATGATCCTCATACAATGTAAGAATAACTGGTGCCAGTACTGATGTTCATATGAATACTGGTGGGATAAGAAGATGTGGGCTGCCTGGCCGGCGAGGCTCAGGAGCTGAGCGTCAACCTATGAACCAGGAGGTCTTGGTTTGATTCCTGATCAGGGCACATGCCCAGGTTGCAGACTCAATCCCCAGTGTAGGGCATGCAAGAGGCAGTAGATCAAATATTCTCTCAACAGTGATGTTTCTATCTCTCCCTCTCCTTTCCTCTCTGAAATCAATACAAATCTATTTTTAAAAAGTGGGCTAAAGTTTAAAGAAATAAGAATAGTATGTTAGAACTCAGTGCACAGGAAAGTCCTGATCCTGCCATGACGTACGCCGTGGAAACAAAATGTTCATGTGTCACAAAACCTTATGAATCCTCACTAACTGGGGAAAAGTCCATTTGAATTTCTGAAGGGGTTTAAGAGAAATGTAGTTATATTACTTTAAATGCATATAGTAATATACACTACTGGTTAATAAAACTGCCATGCAGATCTCCATTAATCTAATCTAATCTAATAATTAGATTAGGATGATGCTTGACCATCACTGAGTCATTAATTCAAGCAAATGCCCACCAAGCCTCCAGGGCTGCTGCAGGCCAGGCCCTGAGGATAAACACTGGAGCAAGGTGCTGACGCTCAACTAACCTCAACAAGTTCACTGCCTAGTGGGCAAGCCTGGCCAGTCATTTATACAATATAAACTGGTCTACTGCAAATGGGCCTCTACCACACAATACCAGATGTTGTACAATGGAGGCGGCACAGGAGGCTGTGGGCTCACACTGAAGGACAACTGCTCAGTTGTCGAGGTGAGGAAAGACTTCCCATAAGAAGTAACACCTGCGTTGAGACCTCAGGGATAAACTGGAATCAGCCAAAAACGGGGAGGGGACAGTGTTCTAACATTTGTCCTAAGGAAGGTTTCCCAGTGTGTAATCTGAGGTGACAGAATTTGCATCATGGAATTCACGCTGGCTGGAGTGTGAAGAACTGACAGGGAGAGGAAGGTCTGGAGGAAGGCGGACTAGGAGGCTAGTGCAGCCGCCCAGGCAGGAGTAGCAGAGCCTCACATGGTACAGGCAGTGAGAACGCACACCGTACAGCTGCTGGTTCCGAGGGGAGGGGGTTTCAGTTTGTCCTGTTTGGTTGGAGATAAATCTGGGACTTCCAGGCAGAGACGTGTGTTGTGACAGGAAGATGGATACACAGAATCACAAATGCAGACTCTGACATGTGGGCTCCAGGTCACAACATGGGTTCCTCGAAAGAGGTTTGTGCCAGGCTCCCCTGGGGAGATGAGCACCATTATCATCCAGATGACACATTCTCTGAAACCTGCCCTGGGCCGGCCCCCAGACAGTGTTTGGTGATTTCCCTTTTGAGAGTCTCTTTGGGGCTGGTTCTCCGCTGCCTCTTAGAGAGTGAGGGTTGTGGCCTCTGTAAACTCTTCTCATTCTCCTGGGGCAATGGCTGCACTTCCCAGGGCTCTGCCTGCCACCTCCGTATGGACAGTTCTCAAGTGCGTCCTGAGCACTTTAATACATTTCACACTGTGAACCCAAATGTCTAAACTGATCTACTGGGATATGTGCCGAGCTCCTCACAGTCCCCATGTTCACCCCTGAGCTGATCGTTACCTCACTGCCCCTCCCACTGCAGGTGCTCTTCCTGGGCTCAGTTCTACGAAGGACAAATCCAGGCAATGCGACAGTCACTCTTTCTTCTCCTTCGCTCTCTAGATCTAATGGGTATTTCTCCAAACCATCCCATCTTCTTTGTACCCCCACTCCTGCCTTAGTCCCAGCCCTCATTTTCTCTCAACGACATGAGCACACACCATCCACATGAGCACTCCCCCACCTCTGTGTTACCCGTCTTGAAGTTGCCCTCCATAAAGACATCAACATTATAATCAAATTTCTCCTATTTTAAACTCCTTCTCTGGGTTCCCACTGACTACAAAAACCAATCCATCCATCCATCCACCATCCACTCCATCCATCTACCCATCCATCTACCCACCCATCCACTCCATCCGTCTACCCATCCATCCATCATCTAGCCACCCACTCATCCCTCCATCCACACTCCTTGGCTCACTGTCCAAGCTTCTCCACAAGTGATTGAGCTGCTTCTCCAGCCTCCACCTCTGGCCTCTGCTTGTTTGGATAACATACATGGTGATGCTCACTGAGTGCAGCCCCTGACACTCCACTGTCCTTGCCTCTTTGTTCCTATGCCCATGGTTTTTTTTTCCTCTTGCAATGTTCCTTTGTTCTCCCTTCATGGCATTACCAAAACAATAGCAAATGCTGGCAACACTCAATGCCTAAGGCTGTGATTTCAGATGGGCAAACAGAAGCCTGACTAAGAGTTTAAAAGGAAACCCTAGAGAAACCCTGGAGAAATTTCCTGGGTGCATGTCCAGGAAAGACACAGCCACTCAACTCTGGATGATGTTGAGGCCCTGAGCAAGCAGAGACTGAGGGTAGGGCTGTTCGGTGAAAGGCCTGAAGTGTAAGGCACACCTTCTCACAGGGTAGAAGGTATTCGCACAATGTATTTAGGAAAACCTGAGCCATCTACTAATTTATACTGATCAGGTGTGACACCTAGGAAGCCAGGCATAAAAACAAACATGAATATACAAAAAAACCTCTAAGAACTTAAACAAAAAGATAGCCAAGAACTCAGTGGCCACACATTGCCTTCTGTATTTGATATACAGAAGGTACAGAATTTAACGAAACAAATGCAAGGTATATAAACTAAAAACTACAAAATATTATTTCAAGATATCAAAGATGTTCATGTTCATGTATGAGAAGATTTAATACTGTTAATAGAGTAATACTGCCCCAAAGGATCTATAGATACAGTGCAGACTCTACCAACAGCCCAGCTGTTTTTTTAAATGAAATTAAGCTGATTCTTGAGATTCACATGGAAAATCAAGAATCCAGAATAAGCAAAACAATCCTGAAAAGAAAAAGCAGAGCCGGAGAGGTCAAACTCCCTGATTCCAAAGCCAATTACAAGAAGAAACAGAGAGAAGGAAGCAGGAGAAAAGGAAGCGTGGTGCTGGTCAAGGACAGACATGCGGATCCATGGTACAGACATGAGACTCCATCACACTCGTGGTGCTGGAACACCTGAATGTCCACATGCAAAGGAATGAAGCTGGGCTCTCAAATCACACCACATACAAAAATGGACTCAGAATGGATCCCAGATTTAAGTACAGGAACTTAAAACTATAAAACACAGAGGTGGGGGAGTGCTCATGTGGGTGGTGTGTGCTCATATAGAAGTATACATATAAGGAAAACTTCATGACCTTGGGCTAGGCAATGGTATCTTGAAACCACCACCAAAAATACAAGCAAAAATATTCATAAGTTGAACTTTATCAGAATTAAAAACTTTTGTGTGACAAAGGACACTATCAAGAAGGTGAAAAAGCAACATAGAGTGGGGGAAATAATTGCAAATCCTACATTAGACAAAGGACTTGTATCCAGAATATGAAAATCATTCTTTCATGCAAAATTAAAAAGACAACCCAATAGAAAAATGAGCAAAGGATCTGAATGGACATTTCTCTGTAAGACAGACAAATGACCAATAATCCCATGAAACATGCTACACATCAGCGGTCATCAGATAAAATATAAATCAAAACCACAATGAGGTATCACTTTACACCCATTAGGATGGCTATTATAATTATATATACGAAAGAAAAATAACAAATGATGGTAAGGATGTAGAGAAATCAGAAACCTCATACACTGCAATGTGAGAATGTAAAATATTGTAGCTACTTTGGTTAAGACTTGACGGTTTCTAAACAATGCTAAACATAGAATTAACATATGACACAATTTCACTTCCACCCAAGAGAAATGAAAACATACCCACACATAAACTTGTACCTATATGTTAACAGAAGCACTTTTCATAATAGCCCAAATACGGAAAAAACTTAAACTTCCATCAAATGATGAATGCATAAATGAACGTAGTATATGCACACAATGTAACAGTACTCATCCATAAGAAGGGATGATGCGCTGGTACAGTTATCTATGGATAAACCTTGGAAACTATTGCTAAATGAAAAAGCCAATCACACACAAAGAAACAACTCACATTGTTGATTCCATTTCTGTGACATGTCCCAAATAGGCAAATCCGGAGAGAAAGTAGGTGAGTGGACCCATGGACTGGGGGAAGTGACTGCTCATGGGCGGTGCTGAAAAGTGCTAACACTGGACTTATGGTGAGCACTGCACAGCTCTACGGATACACAAAAACCCCGAGTTACACACTCTCCCTGGGTGAGTCGTGTACTTATATTGAGAACTGAAATAAGTCTCTCAACGAAGGCGTGAAAACACGGGTCTCCCTCAGAGAGAGAGAGAGAGAGAGAGAGAGAGAGAGAGAGAGAGAGGATGGAGCGGGCTCTTTCTCCGTCAGTGGCACCTTCAGTGCTGGATTCTAAGTCACCAATGGGTGTGGAATGCGTCAGGAGTGGAGAGTGGTTCTCCATCTTCACCTGCCACCTGCCCTCAGGAACACTCCGTGTGGCCCACGGCAGGCGGCCTGACCAAGCTGCTTCCTCGACGGTGCTGATGTCACTACTGATGAATTCAACATGGTGGCACCTTAGGGCCAAGCAGCTCTTACCTGCTTGTAATTAAATTAATGCATATGGTTCCCTGGCTTCCTGCTGGCCATTTGTTTGTTTGTCCACTCATTCATTCACCCCAGCACTGAGCTGCATATACACACCCACGGAGCTCTGTACTGTTTCACGAGTGGAGGTCTCCGGAAAAGGTTCAGGAAACCAGAGGTCTAGTCTCAGAGGCTTGGAGATGCTTCTCAACCTCTTTCCCCTTTCATCTCCTCAAATGGAAAAGTGTGTGATGGCCAACGGACGACAGCATCTGTTACCTGGCTTGTTGTGAGGACGTGATACCGTCAACCCCCCTCACACACGCACTCCCATGCATACATGTGTACATGACACAGCATTACATTAATTGCTAAGTAAATACCCAGGATTCTGTTACAAATGAAGAAACTGAGGCCCATGGACCTGATTCAGTTCTCAAGCTTTCAGAGGAAGCATCATGCTGGACTGAACCAAGTGTTGTCTAACTTTGTGGAGATCCTTGAGATAAGTCAAACTCACTTGTTAATCTTTTAAAGAGCCATTTTAAAAAAATTCTCATTTTTTTCAGGTTTTACATCAGCATATAGTGGGGCTGTGAATAAATACTACATCAGTCATCACATTCCTTGTGGAAGCAGACACCCCTGTCAGAAATCCTAACCAGGGCTCTGCTGCCAATAGAATGTTTGTTTCCTTTTAGAAATAGCTCTAACACCATTTTATAATGTATCACAGAAAAGAATGTTCCCCAAACGTAGCACACACCAGTATAGCATTACTATTAATAGGATTCTCACGTGAAAATGCTCAGTGGCCCTCACAATCAATAGTCCCCTGTGAGGGGCAGAGTTCCAGAGGTAGTGCAACCATCCCATCAGAATGCTGTCCACACAGCACTGGCTCACACGGGGCTCGGACTTGTTAAATCTTTCATGAAACAAGGCAACCTTTCTGGGTTTCTGGATGGAGAGTGAAGATCACTTCATGGTGAGGAATAAAATCAGTGGCTTCCAGATGTGCCGTGCAGCACGCACTCCACAGCCTCCTCCCTAGGAATTCTCTCCTGGCCCAAGACCCCAGCGCCCAGCAGAAGAGCTCGGGGCTGGCTGTGGCCGGCACCATGCAGACCAGCCCTGCCCTCCTCGGATCAGTATGCAGCCGGTGGTCTGACTGAGCCTCTCAGAGAGAATGATTGCTCAGCAGGGACCCCAACAGTGAGTCATCAAGAGAACTCGGGGTCCTGGATGGTGCCCCAGCTGGAATGACCCCGTGATTGCTTTTAGGGGTAATGAAGGTGTCGTCTTTGAGTTTTCACACAACAAACTCTAAGCCAGTTGGAATACTGCTTTGAAGAAATATCTGCCATACCCAACTGCTGGCACTTCCTCAACCCTGTAAGGCTGTGATGCTCACAGATGCCAATCCTCACTTAGCTCTGCTCTGAGGAGCAATCGTTGATTGATGCCAACCAATGAGATTTCCTGCCAGGCAGTATGGTTGCAGCTGGGAACCGGTATGTGTGAGGGATTGCCACAAGCAGCAGCGATCTGACACCTGTCCTTACCTTTCCTAGATGGCAGGCCTCACCCACAACGCAGCCTGACGCTGGTGATCTCACCACCCCAACAGCAACTCCACCCAACCCTGCACTCTGGGCCACCTTTCCTGCGAGGCAGTCACTCCTCACAGCCAGCGGTTTAGCCCGAACCTGAATCCCAACTTCTGCAGAGTTCAGAGCAAGGAGTGGAGCGGACACTCTGGAGGAGGGCAGGCTGGACTAGAAAGAGGAGCGGCAGCGCTGGGGCCAGGGGCGTCGACATTCAGGAAACACAAGTGCGAGCGAGGGAGAGGCAGGTTCACCAACAAGAAGCTAAAGCGATGGTCCCCTCCCCCATGCCAGCCCTTCCTGTGGGGACATGTGCCAGGACCCCGTGCTGACCCTCCCGTGCCCTGTTCTCTTCCACACACCTCTGCACCTGGAGGAAGCACGCCCCAGCTCCTCTGGCAGCTCCGCACTGCAGCGCCACCTCCTGCCAGCCCCATGAAGACAGAGGGCACGGTGGGAGATTTCATCAGACTACTCGGAGCAGCACACAACTGAAAACTTATGCCCTGGCCGGTTTGGCTCAGTGGATAGAGTGTCAGCCTGCAGACCGAAGGGTCCCAGGTTCGATTCCGGTCGAGGGCATGTACCTGGGTTGCGGGCACATCCCCAGTAGGGGGTGTGCAGGAGGCAGCTGATTGATGTTTCTCTCTCATCGATGTTTCTGACTCTCTATCCCTTTCCCTTCCTCTTTGTAAAAAAACAATAAAATTTTTAAAAAAAACAAAACAAAAAAACATGAGTTGTTTATTTCTGGAGATTTCCAATGAATATTTTTTCTACCACAGGTGACCGCGGGTAACTGAAGCTGGGGAACGTGAAACTGGGGATCAGGAGGGACTACTGTACACCCACAGGGCATTTTGTGAGGAAGTGACAGGGCTCACAGGAACAGAAAGCTGTGCTCCTGTCCTTAAAGAAGTGGTGGGCACCCGTCTGCCGCATCTCCAATGACCTCACCTCCAGGTGCTCACACCACAGGGAGTGCCTGTCCTTGGTGTGAGACTGAATGGCTGCTGATAGAGACGGGAACATGGTGAGCAGTGAGGGGATGCCCCTTCCCAGGCTAGGCTACAAACACTACGCATGCCCGCTTGCTGGGATCGCCAACTCTCCTCGCACACTTGCTATGCTGGGCTGCTAGGCAAGGAACAGACAGCGCCTTCAGCCAACAGCCAGCAAGGAGCTGAGGCCTTGCTCCAACAGCCTGCAAAGAACTAAGCCTGCCAGCGCCTCCTGAGTGCGCTGGGAAGTGGATTCTGTCCCAGTTGAACCTTGTAATGACTGCAGCCACAACTGATACCATGAGGTCAGAAAGAAAAGATGCTGGCCCTAGCCCTTTGGCTCCGTGGATAGAGCGTCAGCCTGTGGACTGAAGGGTCACAGGCTTGATCCCGGTCAAGGGCACAGGCCTGGGTTGCAGACTCGATCCCCAGTAGGGGGCGTGCAGGAGGCAGCCAATCAATGATCCTCTTTCATCATTGATGTTTCTATCTCTCTCTCCCTCTCTTTTCCTCTCTGAATAAAAATATATACTTTAAAAAGATACTGAACTAGGATTTATATTTGTCTCACACCATTTCCTATTCAGTAAATTGTTCTAAGCCGATTGTCCAAGGGTGCCTGGAGGGACCTAGTGGGGGGGCCCTCAGAGCTCTCCCTCTGGAGCGGGGCCTGCCTCCTGGGATGGTGGGTGGGTGGGGAGGAGCGTGGGCACTGGAACACTCAGCCGAAAAGGCGCG
The DNA here is from genome assembly GCF_000327345.1 of Myotis davidii. Taxonomy (NCBI): domain Eukaryota; kingdom Metazoa; phylum Chordata; class Mammalia; order Chiroptera; family Vespertilionidae; genus Myotis; species Myotis davidii. Next base: position 536,416 of record NW_006288604.1, read on the forward strand.
TCCAGGTCAGTGCTGTTGGCTGCTCTCACTCCGCTCCCTTCTAGATGCACTGCCACCAGGAACTGCCTGCCCTGGCTTCCTTCTCACGCTGGCATCAATTCGTTCCTTTACGCACTTGGCACACTGTCCAGGTGGGCTGTGTTGTCCGTTCTGCCCATCTTTACGGAATACAGCAAACACTTCTCTTATTGGGAGCAATGACCCTGACGGTGCACTCTGTGACACCGGACTGAGCAGCAATGCGACTCCACCTCTAAGGAGTCTGAACACCAGATGTGGGTGCCTCTGCATCTCATCAGGACCCCACAGAGGGTTGTAAGAGAACCCAAACGCCCGGTGACTGCTTGTACCAGAGCTCCAGAGCTGACGGAGGCCTGCACAATGGCGCCCTTCCTCACAATGACCAAGGAGCAGGTTGTGATGTCCACACTCGGTATCACTTACCTACAGCCTCACGGACACAGGAGATGGAATGCAGGGATCCTGCCTTCACAGAGCCAGGGCTCCTTTGGGCACACATAATCTATAATAATAAAAGCGTGATATGCAAATCGACCGAATGGCTAAACAGTGGAACGACCTTCCGGACGACCACACTATGACACCCACTGGCATCAGGCCAGCCAAGGTGGGTGCGATGTGATTGGTCAGGGGGGCCCCACCATCGCCTAGCAGAGGGAGGCCCAGGCTACCAGGCAGCAGCACTGCAGAGGGTGGGCAGGGCCTCCCTCTGTGGGGCGATTGATCACAGGGCTCCTGGACTGCAAGAGGGCGCAGTATTCTAATAAATAAACAGCCTGATTAAGGATACCCTGAGCCTCCTTTCTCATGGATTTTTAACTTTATATACTGTTCAGGAAATAAACATTGTCTTTTTAACACCATAAATGTTTTATACTTTCTACAGAGTTTGAACATAAAAGAATGTGTGTGGAGACTAAAACCATGTCCACCTGTCTCAAGTCACACATGTTGGGTCTTAACATCGTGTGCCCCACAATCCACGTAAAGTTCACATAAACTGTACAGACCGCCCTGAACCATGTGCGCTGCCATGTTCTAGACCAGCAGGTGATGGGATTCCCCGGGACACTAGCAATACCAAGAGGCCTTCATGGCGTTGGGGCAGGGATTGGGCGCAGTGCTTTGGGGTCTGCTGGCAGAGGCCAGAGAGTCCGCTAAACATCCAGCCAGGTCCAGGTCTGCTCCTGCAACAGAGAGACCTGCCCACCCACTTCCCACAACACGCACAGCCTTGGTCGCCACGAGGAAAAAGGAGCAGAACAGGCCTGGGGTTAAGCTGCGCAGCAGGACAACAGGGTCCCGCACGTCTTCTGTGGGGATCTCCTCCCTGCGGTGACCCTAAGAGCACGGCAGCTTCTGAGGGCGGGCACAGGGTCTGCAGGGACAGCACCAGGAGCTGGGTGACCTGCTGAAACTTCAGCCCCACCTCCCGAGAGGTGTGCCAGGCGCTGGCCCGGCTCTGTCCGCAGAGAGCAAATAGCCCATCGGGGACCACAATCCTTACGGTGAGCACCACTAGGCCGCCCACTAAGGGCACAGCCACCTGGAGGCAGAGACGAGGCACTGCAGCCATCACCCTGCTCCGTAGGCAGCTCTGCAACCTGCCTCTTTTGTTCACTTCACTTCCCTGAGCAGCAGGTTCTCTGGCTGAAATGCTCACGCCAGGGTGTCAGTCACTGTAGCTGCGCGGCCCACACACCTGCTCGGTTCATTTCCTCAGCGTCTCGAGACCCTCCCTGAGGGTTCCAACCTGTGACCTGAGTATCGGAATCGTCTCTGCTTCCACCAAGATAACCCTGAACCGCCGCGTGTCAGTCCTGCTTCCTGAATGCTTCCACTTTTGAACCACTTGTTTTTTCTCATTTTGAAAAAAAAGTAAGAATAAGAAATTATAAAACCACCGGCTAAAACATAAAAGCCTCTGAAAGGCTCCTGGCAAACATCTCAAAATGGAATCTCTTCGGGAAAATGAGTGCAAAGGAAAATAAGCGTCTCTAGGCCAACACCCCGCACTTGTGCCGCACACTCAGTGGCAGACCCCCACTCCTCATCTACCCCGGCTTCAAGCTCATTGTTCTGTAGTGTGTGAGAAAGTGAGGTGCAGATATTTACTCATTAAAACCCATTTTGCTTCATTTTAAGCTCTGATTAAAATACCCGAACAAAGAAGGAAAATAGTACAGCCATTGCCTACAGCGAACCCAAGTTCACTGGAGAGACGCTAATCCCCCGCCCCTGTCCCAGCGAGAGGTCACCTGCATAGAGCCATGCAGCTGAGTTGGGAGTTTTATTGTTTTCACAGATGTCAGTAAGACCAGGCATCTTCATTGACTGACACAGACTATTCTATTTTCTTTTCTTCCAGGAGCTCTGAGTGGGCGGGTTTGCCTGTTTGCATCAACGGGAAACCTTGGAGCCGAAGGAAACTGAAAAGACCCCGGATCAGTGAGAAACAGCAGCCTCTCCCGAGGGGGTCAACCGTGCAAAGTCTTTTCCACCCTGACTTGGGCCAGATCGCAGCCTCAGACAGGAGGCCAGGCTTCTCCATGCTTTTGTCTCAGGAAAGGGGCTGATTGCAGAAGCCGGGCGTTTGGAGGACAGGGAAGGGTCCACTATGGAAGCCAGTCTGGGAGAGATGACCCCACAGAGATTCCCAGAGAAGCCTGCCGGGCTGATGTGGAGGCCAAGGTCCACGCAGGGCAGACATCCAGGTGTTCTGGCCGCCGACACCAAGGACAGGAGTCTCTCCTCCTCGCCGCCTGCTGCCATGCTCATCAGTAACAAGTGAGCCCCTGGGAACTAACCCATGTTCACTGGAGAGACAGCTAATGCGAAAGGATAACCCCACCCCTGCCCCAGCTAGAGGTCAAGTGCATAGAGCCATGCAGCTGAGCTGGGAGTTTTATTATTTAAAACTTAGACAAAAATAACTGAGAAAAAGCAGGGAAGGGGCCCAGCAGGATGGGAGCTCGAAATAATAAATAAGTTTTAAAAAACAATGTTCGAATACTTGTATACACACAGAAGAGATCATTGAATTCTCATTTTTATTTACTTGTATTAAAATACCAGAGGCCCAGTGTACGAATTTGTGCATGGGTGGGTCCGGCTGGCCTGTGCTGATCGGGCCCAACGGGCTGGGCAGGCTGGGGGCAGGGGCTGAGGGCGGTTGGCTGGCCGGCCCTGCCCCCTGGTTGATTTCCCGGTTGAACTCCTGGTCAAACCCCTGGTTGAGGGGATAATTTGCATATTAGCCTTTTATTATATATGATGATGATGACTGCCTGATAGGACTGTTTCTGGTTATCACCTCCACTAGCCCCCTTTCTGTCCTTGGCATTCACTCATTAGTCTCTTTAATTAATTCTGGGCTCAAAACTCATACAGGGAAGTGCAAATAAAATAGTGCTTCCACCATCCCTCACCTGCTTTGACTGGCATTTTGTATGTCATGTGCATATTTCCAACAGGGTGGGAGGCTAGCCTGGTATTTCCAGGTCAGGCCTGACAGCCCTGTGCCAAGAGCTGTCCATGTGACCACATGCTGGCTGTCCAACCCTGGAGCCCGTCTTGAATATATGTAGAATGAAATTCTAATTATAGAATAACTTGGGTTCTCCCAGGCATTAAACCCATCCGCCTGTCGTCCATCCATCCATCCATAGATAGGGTTGTTAAGGACTGAATGTGATGTCAGATGGGATGAGGGAAAGGAGGTGGGTGAAAAGGGGCAAAGAAGTACAAATTGCCAGTTATAACGACATCACGGGACGTAAGGACAGCACAGGGAAAATAGTCTGGAATATTGGAATAACTATGCATGGTGTCAGATGGGTACTAGACCTGTCGGGGCGATCGCTTCCTAAGTTATATAAATGTCTAATCACTATGCTGTGCACCTGAAACTAATATAATGTTGTGTGTCAGCCGTAATTAATTTTTTAAAAGATAATGCGTTAAAGTCCTTCCTATAATGCACTCGGGACCCACCTGCTCCCTCACCTGTAAAACGCTGCTCTCACGGCACATCTGAGGGGGCAGCAGCTCCACCCGCCTCCGCAGCAGCTCGTGGTCAGGCCTCTCCATCCCAGACGCGCCGGGGTCCGATGGCCAGACAGATGCAGCGCACGCTCCTCACCCTGCCCCGGGCCTTTCCCGGTCTCAGTCTCGGCCACCTCGCCCCTCCCCGCAGGCTGTCACTCCATTTCCTCTGAGTCCCCACAGGCAGGCCATGCACCACCGCTGTGCGAGCCTGTGCAGTCACAGCGACACTGCGGGAGCGCCTGGGTCTCCCCTATAAGGACCTGTCTGTGCAAGACCTGGCAGAGTGACCTTGCGTAGTCCAGTGACGGCGAACCTTTTGAGCGCGGCGTGTCAGCATTTTGAAAAACCCTAATTTAACTCTGGTGCCGTGTCACATAGAGAAATTTTTTGATATTTGCAACCATAGTGAAACAAAGACTTATATTTTTGATATTTATTTGATATATTTAAATGCCATTTAACAAAGAAAAATCAACCAAAAAAATGAGTTCGCGTGTCACCTCTGACACGCGTGTCATAGGTTCGCCATCACTGGCGTAGTCGATCAATAAATGCCTGAATAACACCTCAAATCTGTCATGAGAATTATAATTTATTCATTAGCCTGAGGCTCACTGATGAAACATATCTATATTTATTTTTAAATTAAATTTTTATAGGAAAGTTGTTTACATGGTTTAAAACCGGAGAGTAACAGCAACCCATGGTGAGAAATCTCCCTCCTCCCCAGTCTGTCTTCATCTGCTAACCCTCAGCCCTGCATACCCACATGTCCTCCTCCTCTTCAGGGTTCTCCCAGAAGTCCCTGCCTCTCCCAACACACGCGTGTGCCCGCCCCTTTGATGACAGAGGTTGTGGAATATGGATATTCAGATACTCAGTGAACATGCTAGGGAGATGGCAGTTCCCGAGCACTGAGCCCCGGCACGCGCAGCCCACCAGGGGGTCACGATGGAGCCCAGCGTTCCTGCGTCTCAGGAGTCCTTCTCCCTGGACTGCGGTGAACTGCATCCCCCCAAGTGATAACAGCTCACACAGTTTTCCGGTTGAATGTTAGTCAGTATGAGATCCTGGGCGTGATAAATATGGGCAGCTTAAAAATAAATTATATTAATGTCATATAAGGTCATAATGTAAAAAACACACATCTTAAAATCCCTGTACAGATGAATACACAGTGCACGGAAACGTGATACCCAGCCTCCGTGTACTTTGTGCTAATTGAGAATTCCTCACAGCAGAGCCTCTGTTGCTATGGACACCATCCCCGAGAGGAGGTGCAGAAAATTCCTCCACATGTTCGCATGTGCCAGAGGAAGGTGCGCATTTCCCCATTAATTCTCAAAGAAATCTCTGCGTGTGGCGACTTACACGTGAGGATTTAGATGTTTTGAGTGGAAGTGCCTCACCCATCACTGCAACAACGAAGCCACAAGACAAACATAGTCACAATGGCCTCCACATGGCACCCCATTTTAAAAAGTAAGCACCCCCCACCAGCCAAAAGGAGCTTATCCCTGCCCGTGCCAGGCCCTGCAGGGCTCAGTCCTTCCTTATCCTCAAAGCCATGCTGCGGGTCTTGTAACATCGACCAGTGGTGTGCACCCTGTACAGCACAGCTCCTGTCCCCGCCGTCAGCCAGGGTGCCCCGGGTCCACCACGTGGCCACGGCCCTGGGCGGGGATGGCCTCTGAGTGATGGCATAGCCATCAGCCGGCCAGATGACTAGGGACCATCCGACACGCTGAGTGCACGTGTTAGGTTAAAGGACCACTTCCCCGTACGGAGTGTCCTCACCACACCCCGTGACAATGCCTCTGCTGTGCACAGGGGGCTGGTGGGGACACAAGCACACTCCCCATTTACACAGGAGACAGCTAGGCCCAGGCAGGATGCCCGCCTCCCTGGCCACCCCACTCCTACCCCTTCTCTCGTGGCATGTGAGCAGCTACTTTCTTATGTGTTCACTATGTATTTTGGGATGTTTTTCTTATTACAAGATGCTAATTTACCTTTAAAAGCAAGACTGTATCGGTGGGGCTGGGATAATAGTGATCAGACAACATTTTCCCTGTAGAGTTTTCAAGTCTTTTTCAAAGGCTGGTGTGACGCACTCCCAAGAATCCCGAGGGGGAGCAAACCTCACACTGGTTTGCCAGGCCAGGTCTGTCGTGCTGGCTGCTCTGGGTCGGGGGGGCGGGGGGGGGAGGTAACTGTTACAGACGCTGTGAGTGGGAAATGGTTCCTGTGCACCTGTCCAAGGTAAGCTCCAGAGGTCCTCCCTGGAGCCCACCCAAACCTTCAGATGATGGCGTCACCTCTGATCAGTCTTTGGCAATTAGTAGCTTTCAGTTGCACTTATGAGATCCTCTTAAGAAAGTTTAGCATTTTTAATACTAACACAACCGGAGAGTCACTAATGTAGTATAAGGCGTTTTATTAAATGAAAACTAATTGTGCTGTTCAAGTTATATTAAAACCACATTATCTCCTCAAAGCAGGTACAGCTGGGACAATAGTTGATAAGCTCAAAATGCATTTAATCACAAGAAAAAAGGGTGTCGACTAGCAGACAAACCACACAACAGCAATCGCGTGTGCACAGCACACAGAGGCGTTAGCTCTCCATCAACTACACGCTGAGGGTGGGAGAGCCTCCTGTGGGTAAGAGCAAGCACCACATTGGAGACAGAATCAGAAAATTTACATTTCAAATAAGAATTAAGTAATATTCTCAAGAGGGAAGAACTAGCAGGAAAAATGCAAATAGGGGCATTTTAAGGAGGGGACCCTGCAGACAATTTTGGAGGACAAGACGTCTCAGAGAAACCCCACATCAGCAGCCTGGGCAAGAAGAGGCTTTCCAGGGGCCCAAGCAGATGTCACAGAATTCACGTCTTTGCATTCATGTATCTGATGCCCACTGCCTTCCTGACCTTTGTCCAGGAAGCCTTTCCTGGACAAGCCTTTCCTTTGTCCTCTGCAGCCTTTCAGTGTAACTTAAGCAACACCCATCCAGGACCTCAATCCACTGGGCACAGTCCCTCAAGTGCGAGGAGACCCTGAATGGAGATGTGAGGTCCCCGGTGGCCTGAGTGGGAGGGCAGTGGAGAGGCTCAGTCTGTGCCGGGGAGTTACTGCGGCTTCTCATACCTGTGCGAAGTTCTGGTCTCTGAGCAATCACTGCTCTCCCTAAGGGAGAAGCTTCCCACTCCCACGTGGAATCTCGGGTCGTCCAGCCCAATTATAAAATCCTTCACCTGGAGACATCAGATTATTACTGAAAAAGAGTACACTGGATCATAGACATAGTCCCTTTCATTACTACTTATTTTCTCATATTAACTACGCAAATTAACTTCTCAAATTAACTACTTATTTTCTCATATTCTGTAATGTCAAATACTTTTACTCATTGATGATTATATTTTACTAGAGGCCCAGTGCACAAAAAGCTGCGCACTCGTGGGGGGGGGGGGTGTCTTTCAGCCCGGCCTGTGCCCTCTCGCAGTCGAGGACCCCTTGGGGGATGACCACCTGCTGGCTTAGGCCCACTCCCTGGGGGATTGGGCCTAAGATGGCAATCAGACATCCCTCTGGCAGCCTGGAAGCCCTCAGGGGATGTCCACTTGCCAGCGGGGAGCAGGCCTAAGCTGCAGTCGGACATCCTTAGCACTGCTGAGGAGGCAGGAGAGGCTCCCACCCCCGCTGCTGTACTGGCAGCCGTTGGCCGTGCATGTGGCTGAGCAGAGCTCCCCCTGTGGGAACTCACTGAACACCAGGGGGCAGCTCCTGCATTGAGCTTCTGCCCCCTGGTGGTCAGTGTGTGTCATAGTGACTAGTCATTCCCAGTTGTTCTGCTGTTTGGGTCAGTTTGCATATTACCCTTTTATTATTTAGGATAGAGGCCTGGTGCATGGGTGGGAGCTGGCGGGTTGGCCCTGAAGGGTGTCCCGGATCAGGGTGGGGGTCCCGTTGGGGTGCCTGGCCAGCCTGGGTGAGGGGCTGAGGGCCGTTTTCAGGCTGGCCAAGCCCCACTGGCAATGACAGAAGCTCCCAGCCTCTCCTTTTTTCTTTTTTATTCTGGGATTTATTTACCTTCTATAATTGAAACTTTGCTGCTTTGAGTGGAGCTCAGAGCCAGCTTTGACAGGGAAGCTTGGCTTCCTTCTTGGTCCAGCTCCGTGGCCATGGCCCTGAAAGCAGGTATCTGGGGTTTATTTATCTTCTATAATTGAAACTTTGTTGCTTTGAGTGGAGCTCAGAGCCGGGAGAGGCAGGTGGAAGCTTGGCTTCCTCCATCATTGGGGCAACTAAGCCTCCTGCTTGCTCCAGCTCTGTGGCTGCTGGCCGCCATCTTGGTTGGGTTAATTTGTATACAGTCGCTCTGACTGGCTGGTGGGCGTGGCTTAAGGCATAGCAAAGGTATGGTCAATTTGCACGTTTGTCTTTTATTAGTGTAGATACCCAAGACAAGAATGACTTAACCTTCAGAAGATGCCATTTAATTTAGATGCTATTTTGAGAAGGTCCCATGTGAAAGCAGCTGGAGCAACTAAGTATGTTGATGTGGACTGTAGGGTCTGGAGCCTCAGGGCCACCTCTGTGCCCTGGGAGGTGCAGACCCACATCAGGGCAGGACAAGGAGGCGTGTTTCCTGCACCAGGAGCCGCTGTTGCTGCACTGGGGCTGGAGCGAGTGCAATCAAGGGAACCTCAGACCCACCAGGATACGTGAGGCCTGTTTCTCCCTCTTTGTCAGCCTGAACTTCGAAGGAGCAATAACACTTTTCTCCTCTTCTTTTACGCCTATGGCACATGAGCGATTGATTTTTTTTAATGGGTTCATTATACTCTTATTTTTGTCTTCTTCTTTCTTATGATAAGATGCTATTTTTTTTTTAAAGGAAGACTGTATCAGTGGGGCTGAGTTAACAGTTTCATTGTAGATTTTTCAAATCTTTTTAAAAGTAATACATGCTACACTCTTGAGAATTCCTTATGGATCACTTTTGTACTTTTATGTATTTGCAATATGAATAGATGTAGGGAGAGCTAACTGTTCAGAGATTCTTGCCAGATCTGAAGACCCCAACAAATCTCCCTAAGAGTTAACATGGGATAAATTCTGTGTATGCTGTTTATTTCGGGGAAAATAAACAATTTCAGTGAAAATATTAGGCCAGATATACCACGTGGTGCATTTTTATTTCAAGGAGAGGATGATATATTATGATAACCAGGGACTGTTTAGCTTTGATTGAAACCAAAGCTAAACACCTTCAAACTGAGAGCCAATCCTCTGATCTGGGTCAGGTGACCAACACAGAGGAGTCTAGGGTCCCAGTGAGGAGCCCTGTGGCTGGCTCAGCGAGAGCGTGATCGAAACCTTCAAGGCAATGGGTGTCAAGCCCCAAGAAGGACACTGAGCACCTCTTCCTTTGCAAACTTTTCACGGTGTTTTTGTTTTTTGTTAAAAAGGGAGACATCCTAAAGAGAGCCAGATAAAGGGTTTATTGTAAATGGCTGCATTTTTCCTTTAAAGTGGACTGTATATTCATTAAATGCTCTACAAATAAGACCCTGATTAAAATAAAATCTATCTTTATCAGTGAAATAGATTATGTTATTACTCTAGGACTTCAACAGCTACACTTAAGTATTCAGAACACATCTCTCAGTTTCTTGAAAACAAACAAAAATGAGCATTTGATGCATCAGATATCTTACAGCCATTTCAAGTGCAGTATGGCCACAGCTGGGCTTGTGATGTGGCCTAAACCTGCCCATTTCCTCCAGCCAGTGACCTACTGATGTCAGTAGGCCCCTCCCACTGCCCAGAGGTCAGCTGTGGAGGCTGAGAGCATAGCCAGGGCCTGCCAGAGAGGTGGGTGCCATCTCAGCCCTGCTCTCTGAGGTGAGCTGACCTTGAGGAGCCTGAGGCCCCTCACCTGTGAAGCAGAGGTCACTATGTCTCTTACTGGCACCGGCGTGGTGGGAACTACATTGTATGAAACATGCTTACGAAGCATGAGCCCCGGATCTGGCATGAAGTTTAGAAACAATAAATGGTGGCAAACAAGAAAATGAACTATCAACACAATGTATGAAGTCTACGCTGGCAGGCAGGCTCCAGCAGAGGGTGCAGTCCCATGCGGCCCTGCTGGTGATGTCAACCACAATCTCCTCTCGAGCAGTCAAGCCAGGCTCTGCACACCATGGCCCAGGAGCCAAATATGGCCCACAGCCTGTTTCTGTAAATAAAGTTTTATTGGCACACAGCAGTGCCATTCATTTACAGGCCGTCTGTGGCAGATTTGTGCCAAGGAAGCAGAGGTGCGAAATGGCATGGAGACCATCTGCTGTCAGAGGCTGAGACGGCACCACCTGACCCATTACAGGTGCAGGGAGCCCACCTCTGGGGAAGAAGCAGCATCCACACACCTCAGACAGCTTCTGGGGGCGAAGCCGAGGCAGCAGCAGGACAGAGGTCTTTTACCGAGATCCTCAATGTATAGCATCTTCTCCCCATTTCTTAATTTCTTGCCCTATTGTAATTGGCAGCAACTGCAATAAAAAAATATTTTAAAACCAAACGGGTTTGTGAGCAAGATTTCAGAGAGAATGAATGGCTGCACTCAGTTTACTGCTAGTTTGGAGGGAAGAGGGATTCTCAGAACAGACTGTGCACTGTGGCAGCAGCTGTGAGCA
>NW_006288604.1:547252-559960 GCF_000327345.1 Myotis davidii
GAATGGAAGGAAGCCGTGTCCCCAGAAGGGGACAAACAGAAAAACACATGGGAAGTTGGACCAGGCTGACCATGATCCAGGGGCTTACACAGTGTTTGCCCAAAGGGCTCAGCCCCTGACCTTACACAGTCATCTGATCTGAAACACAGTTCTCAGAACTCTGAAATTGAGTTCCTTCTTGAATAATGGCCACACCCTCTTGACATTTACTGGAGTCTATGTCTAATCATGTGCTTGCTGCAGGTTTCAGTAGCTAATAGCAATGAGACTCATTCTTGCCAACATGAGGGCACACGGCTTGTCACTCTGGGTGCTCAGAATGTGGACACAGGCAGAGGTTTACCATGTTTCGGCAAGAGGCTTGGCAGAAGCGCAAAGTGACTGTACTCAGTGGACCTCTGTGCTATCAACAGCCGACATGTGCGTGGCTGAGGAGCTCTTCCTGGCACAGGGACGCTCCCAGCACGTGACATGCATGGAGGAGAAACAGCGGGCTCGAGCCTGCTGCTTACAGCGAAGTTCAGCACTGCCAGACGTTCAACAGGCTTTTAGAAATGAGCTCAGCAACCAGCTCCTGCCTCACGGTGGGTCAATTGAACAAAAACACTACTCTGTTCTACGCCCACTCTCCCCTGTACGCTTCATCCTGACTTCTTCCTGTTCCCTGGTGGCTGGGGTTCTCTCCAAAAAGGACTGCCCTCCCTCCAGGGACCACGAGCTTCCCAGGGAGCCCGGGGTGGGAGAGGCACAGAGACCTCCACACCCCTGCTCCCTCTCACCACACGAAGGGGCTCAGAGCCAGTGGAAGTCACTCTTTGGTAACGACATTAGAAAGCAGGATTGCTTCAACACTGGCCGAAGCCGCGCATAGTATGATCTAAATTACTGCAAAGACTAGCTATACAAAGTCACCATAATTTTTCTTAGTACTTCTCACCTCACTATCATTATTTTTACTGTGTCTTTTGCAAATATGTATACCACATGATTCTATAATCTTTGGGTCATTGTTTTCCATTTTTGATGTTGAGGATCTGTGTGTCTATTTAGATTTGTGGGCTGTGCTCTCCCTGCTATGCCTCTGGTCATACCGCCCAGTACGTCCCAAATGGCTGTGAGGGCGCTAACCCTCCAGGCTGTGCCTGCTGCAGCCTCCTCCCCTTCCCTCCCCTGCTGCCAGCACTGCTATGGTCCCATCTGTACACTGCAGTGGTCAGAACAAGGGCAAAGGGGCACAGCTCACCTCAGTCAGTTCTTAATTGCTGCGAGTCTGCACTCCACTTCACCAAAGTCAAAACGTCCCTCAGAGATAATTATAATAATCACAGATAAGTAGGAAGGCTTTGACTGCAAAGTCCTAATCACACAGACTGGTCCTTGCTGACTGAGAGCCTGTTGAGCACGGCCCTCCTAGCACCTTCTCTGAGTGCTCACCACAGGAGAATTCTATGGAAGCGAGGGAGCCCCAGGAACTGTCACCACGCCGAGTGGCCCTACCTAACAGCTGAGGCAGCCTCACCCAGAGTCCTACTGCAGGCGCCTCCTGGGAGGAATGCCCACAGCTAGTCCCTGTGGGAGGGGACATATCTGTGAGCCCTGCACAGCCCACATTCCTTGAAGCTGGGAAATAGGGGCGTCAACACTGAAGGGGGCCTTAGGGAAGCACCCAGACTCCAGGAAAATCAATGGTCTCCCCTCAACTGTTCACAGGACATGTCTCTCCATGTGTACGTAGCCCTGCCCCTGTCCGGGGCCCGGACTCTGTGGATAACTGTTTCCTTGGCATGTCCACCTGGTAGCCAAGAAGCATCTCCCACAGAACAGAGCACAGCGGAGTGCTCCTTCCCAGCCCCTCACCGCACCCACACAGCACCCCGCCCGCAGGAGTGGGGCAGGAAAGTGGGAACATCGGAGTAACCACAGAAAATCAGATGACGACATGACGAGGGCTGGTGATAAGCTTCTAATTTTCTTAGGTTTATTTTGCTTGCATTTGGGAAAGAAACTTAACACAGTGACAAAATACTACATATATGTCTACAAACACACAAATATATGTATGTATGTGTGTGTGTGTGTGTGTGTATATATATATATATACACACACACACACACACACAATGTGATGGACATAATTACTTATCAGTTTTTGTTCTATATCTATATTTAATCAATTATAATGATTTCTGAGTCCCATCTCATTCCAAGGCCACATGAAGAGTTAGAATAGAAATTATGGATGCAAAGCATCCCTCACAATAGAGTGGTACCCACTGAGGATGGGTGAGTGATTCAGAATGGAAACGCTAGTGGGACCCTACAAGCAGCAAGTTCCAAACTTCCTTCAAGATACTTCATGTGAGGAATTGCTTTAAAAAATTCAAGCGTAAATTAGAATATATTAATCCATAATATAACAGATAATCACACTGAAGGCATAACTGAAGGGAGCTTAAGCAAAAACACTGATACATAAAAGAAATGTATTATTTATTCAATATTATTTGAAGGTGTAAATAAGGCTGTGTAAAGCTATCAAAATAAATGATTTCAGAAATTCCTAAAAAAGCTCTACTCAGGTATCTAATAGCCATAAGATCAATAAAAAGGAGACCCTAATATTTCTACAAATGGTTAAAAACCTGGTTTTATGGTGGGCTATCATTTGAAATATTTGAAAATTTCTCATATTTTAAATACTACATGAAATAACAGCCCCGTAGGTACTGTCAATTAGTATAACGTAATTCCAGCTATTTTTTCTTGGAGGTGTTTGTTTTTGTTTCCCCAAATGAAACTAGAATTACTATGACAAAAGACAAAAAAGTATCTAACTTTAGCAATCGCTGATCAGCTACCACCCCCTCTCCAACACAGACAAACCACCACAAGGTGACATCAAATGTGTACTCTACATGTGCATCGAGTTTAGAATACTGGCACTCCCATAATAAAATACAGACGGTAAACAGAATAACAAGTCACCTCAGGGAGAAGAAGACTAAGTAAGGACTTCTGTGTATAACTGAGAGAAAGTATCAGGGTACTGAGTTGCCTCCAGGTTTTATTTAAAAAAAAATTTTGTGCCCTAGCCAGTTTGGTTCAGTGGATAGAGCGTTGGCCTGCAGACTGAAGGGCCCTGGGTTTGATTCAGGTCAAGGGCATGTACCTCGATTGCAGACTCGATCTCCAGCAGGGGCCATGCAGGAAGCAGCTAATCAATCATGTTCCTCTCTCATTGATGTTTCTATCTCTCTATTGCTCTCCCTTTCTCTCTCTCTAAAAATCAATAAGAACATATTAAAAAAAATGTTTGTGAGTTTATTCATTAGATTAAATATTCAACCATGCATTTAAGGTAAGAATTTGAAGATGAGCATAATATATTTACCTGCTGAGTGGGCTTGCAGATATATTGAAGCTTTATGCAAACCCAGAAGCACAGCCTCATATGCCAGGAAACTACAGATCCACTTCCCAGTAGAATAGAAAGGGCGTGTGATGGGCCAGGTATAAATCCGAGAGCAGTGAGAGGGCAGCCTGTTGGGAACAAGTAACAAGGGCAGTAACACAGAGCTTTAAATTACAGTGTGTGCCTACATGAGCAGGCCCTCAGGAATTAATTTTTACCATAAATAGTAATCTCTGAAAGATGTGGTATAAGGCAAAAACTCATAAATATCTCATCTTATTGGGGAGTCATTAACCACTAAGCAATTAAAGGGAACTAAAAATTCAGCTTTAGTGTAATGAATATATTAAAAATTTATCTCAGTGCAGGACATTGGATTACGTCTTTGAATTCCAAAACATGTTTCAAGGATTAAATGGTCATTTTTTCCACACGGTAAGAAAAGCATACTAAATGCATCAGGAGGAGCAGTGTGGCATACCATGTAGGTATCACTTAGGGTATGGGCTCTGAGTGGAGGCCCATTCACTTGCTTGTCCCTTGCTAGAGACAGGCCCAAAAAAGAAACGTGTGTATGTGCATGTGTGCGTGTGTATGTAACACAGAATGAAGGGAACACGTCTGTGGTCAGAGGCTCTCACTCAGAGGGCTTGTGCGCCTCATTTGAATGTGGTTTTATTAACCATCAGGCTCGTCCACAAGCTTTTTCTCGGAGGAATGTACGCTGATGGCTGTGCTGTCTGCTTCCTTCACCTGGGCCGGACAGGAAGTGGTCTGTGCGCCTGCCCACTCAGCCCACGGGAGCTCAGAGTCTGCCACCTGTGCCTGGGGGTGGGCCTCACCCATGGAACCTCGTGTCCCTGGACGCATGTAGTCACGTGGAAGACTCCATCACACTGCTTGCCAGGGGCCTAATGACATCACGATAACATAACTTGTTTCAGAAAGAGTACTTCCTCTCTCTTTTCTCCTCTTCCCACTACATTAAACTTTCCATTATGGGCTTGGTTATTTATTTTTATTTAAAAAAAATAATGGTGAAGTCAATACAGAGCTGTTCCTTTCTCTCATTGTCTTAACCCCAAGTCACGCCCCGAAGGTGTGCTGCCCACGCTGGTGAAAAACATGGGCAAGCTGTGTTCTTACAAACACCAACAGCTGGCGGAACCTGAACAAAAAAATGCTGAAATTCTAGAATTCGGGACATTTGACCCATATACCTTGTCCAGATAGAGCAATTTGTACATTAGCAAGGGTTACCCAAGCTCTTCATTCCCTGCTTGTGGAAAGAATGTGCACATCATACACATGTACACAGGCACACACACGTGCACACATGCCTGCACATGTGGAAATGTGCAGGATTCTCCTCTCACTAGAACAGCAGCACTCCCAGCCCAGCTCCAGGGAAATGCTGGTGCTCCCGCGGCTCCACTTCCTGAGAGCTCACATGGAAGGGTGTTCTCATCCCATCTGTCCTGCTGGCCCATCCAACCTGAAGTCAGTTCTCAGCGCTAATTTGAGTTTCAGACCCTCAGCCACCAGCGGGTGGTCCCCACAACCAACCAGGCCATCGAAGGAAGGTGGTGACTCAGTTTCTGGGGAGAAACTCAAGATGCTGCCTCTGACAAAGTCCCCAAGTCCCACTGATACAACTGTCAGGTTTTCAAGTTTTTTTATTTTTATCATTTTATATTTAACCCTTTAAAATTATTTAACATTAAAAATAATTGTGCTCCACATTCATTTTTATCGATTTTTCCCTGTAAATCATGTAGAGAAAGGAACAAGTTCCCGTTTGGTTCCAGTTGTCACTGGGCCCTCTCACTTTTACCAGCACTGGCCGCTCCTCTCATGGACACCGTCCTCGCCCACCCACCCCTGATGGGACAGGGCAGACTGCTTCTCAAGGTCCTTTTCAGACCCTCCCTCCTCCCAGACTGAATGGAGAAGAGCCAGTGAGCATGACGCCACTCCTGGGTCCTAGAAGCCACACCGCGGTTCTGCACCTGAGCAGGGGAAAGGGAGACCTACATTATCTTTGTAAATGTCCTCCTTCCAGCAGTTTTGGCACTTATGTTGGGACCATCTGCGTCTGGATCTGCATCAGCCTCACCCCGTCCACAGCACTGGGACGGCCACTGTACGGTCACAGTGGGACTTCACGTGCGGGAGCCAGCCACAGATGGTCCCAACCGGAATCGGGGCTCCCTGTGCCTACTTATGTCATCGTGGAGAACTGGCCTGACTGTGCCTCCGTTTATTCGTCTGTAACCTGAGAAAAATGACACTACTTCCTTCAGAGGAGCGGTGAGGCTGAGCGCAGGAAGACTCAGGGGGTGCCCAGGGCAGTGCTGGACACAGTGCACAGCCGATGCCTGGAGCTGTGCTCATAGCAGGTCTGCACACAGAGCCATCTGCTCAGTAAGTCCACACCCTCTGTGATGCCTGGACTAAATACCTAACATCTGTACAACACGCTACACGTTATAAAGCAATTCACAACAGGGTCTAAGTTCTCAAGAACCTCAATGGTCCAAACAAAACACAACCTTTAAAGCAAGATGCAGATTCCTTGCCCGCTGGCTGTGGTATACCCTGGGACATGAGCACCTACCAGCGTGTGGGAGCTAGAAAAAAATGAGTGGACTGTTCGTCAGGCTAATCTCATCCCCTGGGAATGGGATTGGTCCACACGGGAGGAAACAAAGAGAGCAATGTACCACATACACAAATATAAATTCCACATTAAATTAAAACAGACATTTCTTTTTTTAATATTTATTTTTACTGGTTTCAGAGAGGAAGAGAGAGAATCATTGGTCAGCTGCCTCCTGCATGCCCCACACTGGGGATCGAGCCCACAAACCAGGCACGTGCCGTGACCAGGAATCGAACCATGACCTCCTGGTTCATAGTTCGATGCTCAACCACTGAGCCATGCCGGGCCTGGAAATACAGACATTTCTTAAAGAACTGTAAATACACTGGTAAAGTTTTATGTGACCATTATTTCTAAATAGGAAAGAATTTTTAAAATAATATAGGACATAAACCACATAATTAAAAACTCCTATATGGAAAGAGGTACCATAAATGTAGTGAGCAGTGAAATGACTGTCCAAGAGAAAATATTTAAAATATTTGACAGAGCCTGGCCGGCATGGCTCAGTGGTTGAGTGTTGACCTATGAACCAGGAGGTCACAGTTCAATTCCAGGTCAGGGCACATGCCCGGGTTGCAGGTTCCATCCCCAGTGTGGGGCATGTAGGAGGCAGCCTATAAATGATTCTCTCATTATTGATGTTTCCATCTCTCTCTCCCTCTCTCCTTCTCTGAAATCAATAAAAATATATTAAAATATTTGACAGAAAAAGAGTGGATATCTTCTAAAATAGAAAGACATTCTGAACCTTTAAAGAATCTAGTAGAAAAAGAGTCACAAACAGACAGCAAGTCACACAAGTGGAAGCACAAATAGCCAAAGATATATAGAAGATGCTCAGACTTCTTAGCAATTAGAGAAATGCATATTAAAATAATATAGCATTTTCACCAATGAAATTGGCAAAAACTCAAAAGACTTATGCCATCCTCATCTACTGTGAAAAAACAGATTGTTAGAACATTGTTGGAAGAAATCTGACATCATTAAGTGTTGAATGATATTTCCACTGACCCAATAGCCCAGTAAACGGAATCCCTCCTCCAGAAATAGCAGCACAGGTATCTAGGCACGAGTGCACGAAGGTGTCTATGGCAGGGCTTGTGGAGCAGCAAACATTGGACTCAACCTGAATGTGTTGACAGGGGAGCAGATTAAAGCTAACACAGACCATGGAATAGTCCGCTGGTGCTTTAGAAACATACAGACCGTGGTATTGGATCAGATCAACCCACGTCCACGTTATCTGATTAAGTAAGAAAAGGAAGTTACAGAGAATGTCATAATACAACCTCATTGTTTACAAAAAGACACCCTATTTATATTGACATAGATCCATCTGAGGGTGGATACGAGTAAATCTGAGCTTTTGGACAGAATAAGGAGAATAATATTAGCTTTGTTTTTATATGGCTTTGTTTGCTTGGTTTGGTTTATTGTAATTCTACTAGAGGCCTCATGCACAAAATTCGTGCACAGGGCAGCGGGGTCCCCTCAGCCCAGCCTGCCCCTTCTTACAGTCTGGGAGCCCTCAGGGGAGGTCCTTTTGATGGCTTAGGCCCGCTGCCCATGGGGAACGGGCCTAAGCTGCAGTCTGGCCTCCCTCTGCTGGTGGCAACCGGCTGATCAGGGAAAGGCACCGCCCCTATCACCCCCTCGCTGCTGCTGCCTCTGGCCTCCCTCTAGAGGAGGCGACCCGGCAATCAGGGGAAGGTGATGCCCCCATCACACCTCTGCTGCTGCCACTGCCAGCTGTGAGGCTGTCTGAGCCTCGCCCTTCACAGCCACTGCAGCTTGCCTGAGCCTTGCCCGTCCCTCATTGCCTGAGCCTTGGGTCCTTGCAGCGGCAATGGCCACCGGCAGCTTGCCTGATCCCCGGGCCAGCCCTGGGCAAGTGGCAGCTGCCATCACATCCCCAACACTGCAAGTCCCTGCCCACCTGCTACGCACGCAGCCTGATCGGTTGTTACTGTGATGGCATCCCAACCAATTTGCATATTATCCTATTATTAGATAGACTATGGGCCCAAATTTGTGCACCTTGAAAGGAACTGTGGGCCACGAGGCTGCCGTAGGCACAGGGGCAGGTCTCAGCCCATCTTCTGCACCCCTGCCTGGCCCCTCCTGCCATGACCCTTGGTCCCCTATCTGCTCACAGCCCAGCTCCTGCTGTGGCTGCTTCCATGTGTTAACGGCATCAGCCCTGCTTGCACCTGCTAACGGTGCAGAATGATTGGGGCCAGCAGCAGGTGCGAGTGGGGTTGGCACCGTCAGCGGGTGCGAGTGGCGGCTGCTGCCCTAATCACCCCTCAGAAGCAAGGGGAGGTGGAGAGGTCCTCAGGGACGATCATGGCCGGCAGCCACTCACACCCGCTGATGGCCCCAAGCAATCAGGACTGACACTGGGCACCGGCAGCAGGTGCGAGAGGGGCTGGCGCCAGTAGTGGGTGCAAGCGGCAGCTCTGACACCAGCAGCAGGTGGGAGCGGGGCCATCACTGGCAGCAGGTGAAGAGGCAGCTGCCGGCCCCGATTGCCCCTCAGGAGCAGGGGCAAATGGAGAAGCCCTGAGGGGCAATTGGGGCCGGCAGCCGCCACTCGCACCTGCTGATGGCGCCGAGCAATCGGAGCCGGTGCCAGGTGCCAGCAGTGGGAGTGGTGGCTCCAGTGCCAGCAGCAGGTGCGAACGCTGGGCGGGACCATGGCATGCTGGAGCAAAGAATTTTCAGTAACCACCAGAGGCTTGCCCCAATTATAGTGACCGGCACCGCGCCCTGGTCTGGCACCCCCACTCACCTGCTCCACCATCCCATTGCGGCTCGCCGACGCCTGCCATGTTCTGCACACGCCCCCTGGTGGTCATCGCATGTCATAGTGACCGGTTGTTCAGTCCTTCAGTCTATTTGCATATTAGGGTTTTATATATAAATCGATTTTTGAAAATTCAAAAAGAAATCCACATTTAAAAAACACCCTTAGAAGCAATTTTCATGAATTCATAATTTCAATATTAAAAATGCTAAAGAAGCAGTCAATATTTGGAGAAAATGTATCCCCTCTAAATATTTTTAAAGTTAAGGCTTAGGACATGCAATTTGTGTCCCAACAGCCCTATCTGAGCAGAGAAGAGACGCCTTTCACAAGAGCAATCTATCCCGGGGGCAGCACCATGTTGGGTCTCCTCGTCCTCATGTGAAAGCTCTGGTGACTCAAAGGAGCACAAAAGGATGGGCAGCAGTCCCCACCAGTCCAGCAGCTCCCCTGTGGCCTGAGACACACTCTGAGGAGTCAGTCCCTCAGTGTCAGGGTGGGTGTTACTGAGCCGACATCTCAGCACACAGATGCACATAAGTAATAGCACACAATTAAGCTCGTAGCTATGAGCTTACAAGAAGCAAAGACAAGCAGATGCATAATTTTCAGTGCAGATGTCACCTTATCTTTTAAAAATTGCTTTTTAATGAAAGATGACATATTACTGGTGAGGGCTACACAGAGAGTATTTACTTGCTGAGTAGATTTATAAATGTGCCTTCGGGCAAATAGGTGACCAAGCATATTGGTAACTACATGAGAGGCTAGGAGCTTGGCTAATATACAACTTAGGCTTATGATGTGGGGGGTGAGGGCAAGCTGGCTCCATCAGAGGGGGCAACAGGCAGACTCCTAGCAGCAGTGATGACAAGAATTCACCTGGGAGCCACAGTGCTTCATAATGGCTGGATGTCCTGGCTCACCCAGACTTCCTGGTCTCCAGCATGGGACCTGTTAGTTTAGATGCAGGGCCTCTGACTCTGGAATGTGACTCTGGAGATCGCTTGTCATTTTTTGGCAGAGTCCATAGGTCTCTTAGGAGCCAATCTCTGCAGCATCAAGAGACTACGTCTGCAGATCTACATGGGTTAAAAAGAGCAAGTCCTTTCAAGGCTTCAACTGTCATCAGAAATGTCTGTGGCCTGCTGGGTAGTGAGTTGGTTTCTTGGTAACTCAGCTTAAAAACACCCTCTGCCTCTTCTCAGCCCCATTTCTCTTCTTCACATTTGCTGACAATGGCTAATTTACGAGAACTGTCATAACAAGGAAGAGAAGCCTTCGTGCCTCACATTCCTCCTGTAACTACTGTCTCTTTTGGGGACAGAATGAACACACCAGATGATGCTTTTTGAATGTTTAGGATGACAGCGAGCATGTTAACATTACCCAAATTGTGCTTATCTCCAAAGATACTTCTATAAGTTTCAGGAGATCACAGCATGTAGTACAGAGTGATGTCCTAAGTGGGCTCATTAAAACGTGCAGCAAGATCCTTCTACATACAATTAGTGTTAATCAAGCCCAGCTTCACTCAACATTCACAAATTATGGAAAAATGTGGAATGAGGCACATAAAGTAGAGAATTTAGCAAAAAAAAAAAAAAATTCTATTGAAACAATCAATGTCACTCCACTCATAATTTTCAAATGTGCTTATTTTTTATGTTGTTAATTTTAAGTCATTTCTCTTGGTTAAATCCCAAGGAAATTAATTTTTTTGAAACAACCCAAAGTAACTCAAAATCACAGAGTGATTTTCTTGGTGAGGCGATGTAAGAGCCAAGTTCTTTTGCTCCTGTCTCAATATAGAGGATGCTTAATTTTCAAAGGACACAAGTAGGTGATTACTTTTTCACCTCAAGTTTCCTGCTTGTGCTCATGTGATCCAGCAGAAGAACAGGTGATGGTCTGGCCCAGGCCCCACACACACTCCTTTGTCAGGAGGCCCAGCCCCTCGCTTCTCTGGGTACATTCCTTGACTCTCCACTATGCACACGTTCTATGGACACACCATACCCCAGTGTACAAACACAAGATAAATAGTTTAAGAGCGAAAGAATGATTTCTTTAGATTTTACATCACAATATTCATCTATTTGTAGAGGAAAACTCTCCATTTTCCTTGGAAACTATTAGTGCTGTTCTCACCACCACGATAGCTGAAGGCCTCCCGGCATTTGTGCAATGATAAACACAAATTTAATGGTTCGAAGCGAAACTTACCGCCTTTTTCTAAGCATCTGCTTGCCCTTGTGTGTCCCAGGTCAGTAATTTGCTTCACCGCCCCTTCAGTGGCTCATGCTCAACCCTGGGGATCATACTCTCCTTGCTTCCACAGTAGCATGGTTACTGTCCCTTAAATATCTCTGCCAGCAGATCATGGCTCCATCTTTGCTGCTCCCTCCTCGGTCCAGACCACCTACTTCCCTTCTCCAGAGGAGGGGCTGCAAGTGTCCCAGAGACCCTGCCATCCCCAGGCTATTCCCTAAACCCACCTGCTCAGATGGAAGCTGGGACCTTATCATTAGAAAACAAATGTGACTGTGTCTGTCTCTTGCTGGGAATCCTGTCTTCCCTCATCCTTGGCTAAAGAGTTCAACTCCTTATCATGGATTTCAGAGGAGGGCCTCCCCCACCTCATTTCTCCCCTCCCATCCTAGCCGCCATCTGGCTAGCAGTGGTTCTCAAACTTCCTAATGCCGTGACCCTTTAATACAGTGCCTCATGATTGAACATAATTAAAGAATAGTGATTAATCACAAAAACAATATGTAATTGTATATGTGTTTTTCGATGGTCTTAGGCGACCCCTGTGAAAGGGTCATTCAACCCACATTCTCAGTGCCCTGGTCTTACCCTGCCATGTGTCTGTGAATTTATTCTAATTATTTATTACTAATCTGTTAACCTGGCAGGGGCAGGGACCTTTCTTGCCTTTTCACCATTTTCTCCCAGAATGTGATACAAGTCCTGCAATATGTTTATTGATTACTAGAGGCCCGGTGCACAAAAATTTGTGCTCTTGGCGGGAGGAATGTCCCTCAGCCCAGCCTGTGCCCTCTCGCAGTCTGGGACCCCTCGGGGGATGACCACCTGCTGGCTTAGGCCCACTCCCTGGGGGGGACTGGGCCTAAGATGGCAATCAGACATCCCTCTGGCAGCCCAGGAGCCCTCGGGGGATGTCCACTTGCCAGCGGGGAGCAGGCCTAAGCTGCAGTCGGACATCCTTAATGCTGCTGAGGAGGCAGGAGAGGCTCCCACCACCACTGCTGTACTGGCAGCCGTTGGCCTGGCCTGTGGCTGAGCAGAGCTCCCCCTGTGGGAACACACTGAACACCAGGGGGCAGCTCCTGCATTGAGCTTCTGCCCCCTGGTGGTCAGTGTGTGTCATAGTGACTAGTCATTCCCAGTTGTTCTGCTGTTTGGGTCAGTTTGCATATTAGCCTTTTATTATATAGGAGTGCCTGGCCAGCCTGGGTGAGGGGCTGATGGCTGCAGGCTGGCCACAACCCTTTCAGGGTGGGGGGTTCTGCTGGGGTGCCTGGCCAGTCTGGGTGAGGGGCTGAGGGCCGTTTGCAGGCTGGCCATAGCCCCTTCAGGATGGGGGGGGTCCTGCTGAGGTGCCTGGCCAGACTGGGTGAGGGGCTGAAGGCCATTTGCAGGCTAGCCTTAGCCCTTTCAGGGTGGAGGGTACTGCTGGGGTGCCTGGCCAGACTGAGTGAGGGGCTAAGGGTCCTTTTCAGGCTGGCAGGTGACTGAAGCTCCCAACCTCTCCTTTTTCCTTTTTTTTTTATTCTGGGATTTATTTCACTTCTATGG
>NW_006288604.1:560493-563648 GCF_000327345.1 Myotis davidii
GCTGGAAGCAGGTATCTGGGATTTATTTAGCTTCTATAATTGAAACTTTGTTGCCTTTTGCGGGGCCACAGCCAGCTCAGGTGCCAGCAGGAAGCTTGGCTTTCTCCATTGTTGGGGCAACCAAGCCTCCTGCTTGCCTCAGCTCTGTGGCTGCCAGCTGCCATCTTGTTGGGTTAATTTGCATATAGCCGCTCTGATTGGCTGGTGGGCGTGGCTTGGGCATAGCGAAGGTACGGTCAATTAGCATCTTTGTCTTTTATTAGTGTAGATACATGGATGGAAGGATGGATGGATGGATGGATAATGGAAGAATGGATGGATGGATGATGGAAGAATAAATGGATAATGGATGAGTAACTGGATGGGTGGCTGGATGATGGAAGGATAAATGGGTGGATGGATAGATGAATAGAGGAATGTATAGACAAGAATGTCAGGTCCTTACACTCTACACACAAAGCTTTAATTATATATTGTGGTAGCATGCAGTCATCAATAAGTTACCAAAGGACTAGAGAGAAAGAGCATACAAGGAGGTGTCCAGAGAGAGTAGAGTGAGTTCTCATTTGCTCACAGCTGTGTGGTTCTCTCTGGGCTCCTCGCTGGCTCTCATTTCTGTGGCCCTCCTATCTGAGATTCTGGTGAAGAAAATGAGACTATTGAGCAAAGGAGAGTGACCTGTGCATTTCAGAAGGCAAATTCATGATTCACGCCTCTTGGCAATCATTTCAGAAACTGTATTTCCTATGTTCAGACAGCTCTGTGGTCTGAAACAGTTAACGTGTTGCCAAAGAGTGAAAAATTTCAATTCTTCCGCTTCTCACCAACAAGATCAGGTCTGATATCCAGGAAACTATTAAATTCTTCAAACCCAGGCTGAGAATCTTCTTGACAGGCAAATGCATCTCTCAGCCCCAAGCAACAGCTGCTGAGAGGTGTAGATATGGGAGATGATTCCTCTCCCTGCCCCACTCCCTCCAGAGGCCCCAGCAAGTCAATCACCAAAGAGTCCCCCACTGTCAGCATAACCTATTTCTTTGTTGGTCTAAATCAATACATGCTTTTTCTGTATTCATTTTTGGCTATGAAACCTTCAATTTTAGCAAATTTATGTAATTTTTACTCTTTAGGCTTTTTTGGGTATTACTACATCACACATTCCCTCGAAGCTGGTCAGACATGAGGCCTGCCTCCTAAAATCCCTGCAGAGCAATGACGAATGTACACTGTGCTTAATTCACTGCACAGGCCATGCACTGATTCAAGTCTGCCTGCCAGGAACATGCTAGGAACACATATGGAAAACAAGCATGTTCTCCTTATCTAGGAGCTCAAACTCTAGTGGGAAGCAAGTGCAGCTCCATGTGTTAGGTGTACCAACCCAAACACTAGTACAGAGATGAGCATCTAGTCTACCTTAAACAAAGGCATAACATAAAGCATCATGTAAACTAAATTAGGATGAAATTATCTCACAGCAGAAATTAAATATCTCACTTGTTCCTTCTGCTATAACACACATATACCTGTAGACTGAAATTCCTAATTCAAGAGAAGTCTACAAGGCTTTAGCAAGGAGAGAGTGCTGACATACTTCCATGGACATCACTGTTAAAGGAAACCTTCTCTATCAATGAAACAACTACCATCAGAAGAGAGCGCTTAAATCTTGTACCAACCCTACAGGGCTAATGACATCCTCTCACATGCCATGGAGCCGAAGGCTTTGAGGATGTTGCCATCTTGATTTTTACAAATAACCGTAAGTCACACAGGCTGTGACAGTTAAGTAAGAGCTTGAGCCAAGCAACTCAATTTTCATCAAATGCTGGCAAGTCCACTGTGAGCCACAGGGAAACAAATCTTAGTTCAGAAGGTTGTTTGCTCAGAAACCCTTGAAAATATGGTGACGTTCTAGGCAGGGACACTGCGTGACTGACTTTTGGAGGGTTAAAAATTATACTAAGCCCAAGCCCGTCTTCGTCTCTAACTTTGAAATTCTGAGAGGTTTTCTCCATTGTAACATGTAAGGTCTTCTTTCTAGTTAACATAAGAAAATGACATCTTTCCTTTAAAATAAAAAGGTTATTTTTGTCTATTTCTTCTTGAAAGTTCAGAAGTAATATCATTTATGCTTTCTTTGCACAATACAAAATGTGATATGACCGCCATTCTCTCTCTTGTCAGTTTAAATTTTAGAATGCTGCGCCTCTGCCTAGATTTAACATTGCATCTTGTGCTGTTACTTGTAATTGTTTATCTAAAGAACCAAGTCACTGACCTCAAATGTTCATTGGCGCAGTGGGTATGTGGAAGATTGGGCCATGCATTAATACAATATCCCTTTCTGACCTTCTTTTAACATTACTCTTTTTTCATAATCCTAATATGCCCCATGTTACAAATATCAATCACTTTGCAGATATTTTAATAGAACACTTTTGCTTGAGCATCGCTCACTTATTTTAATATAAGGAAAACACGAAGGACGGACTCCCCAGGCTGTGCTGGGAGGGAGCCCAATGCCCACACCTGACCAGGTGCTCCCGGCTACGTGTGCAGTAAAATCTTACAAAGAACCCTGCTCCACTGCAGACCTAAGACTCCATTCCCACAGCTCTGCAAGCTGAGGACACATAGAGGTAAACACAAACTCTTTTACCTTTTACAAAAGTTGTGGATTTTGAATTTAGAAAACCAGAAGGTGCTCGAGACACAGAGAAGACGGTCTGTAGAACAGACTCCTGGATGGAAGTAGTCTGTCTGCTCAGACAGGTCCTTCCCACAGTCCCATCCTCCAGGCTTATGGTTCCTGCACCTTTACCAGATCAGCGTTCTCATGGACAGCGCTTCTCCTTTAGGGTCTCGGTCATCTCCCAGGATTTGTTTTTTGTTTTGTTTTGTTTTTTTGGATTAATTAAATCATTATTGTTCAGATTATTACATTTGTTCCTCTTTTTACCCCCCAAAACACCCCTCCACCCAGTTCCCACCCCACCCTCCTCCCTCACTCCCCACCCACTGTCCTCATCCATAGGTGCACGATTTTTGTCCAGTTTCTTCCCGCATCTCCCTCACTCCTTTCCCCACAAGAATAGTCACTCCACTCCCTTTCTATGCCACTGATTCTATTATTGTCACCAGTTCATTCTGTT
>NW_006288604.1:564981-588164 GCF_000327345.1 Myotis davidii
GCAAAAGCCTCCCTGCAGGGCTTGGGCGTGGTGGGTCCCATGGGATCAACAGGGCGGGGCTAGCAGTTATGGCTGCTCTCAGAGGTCCCACTTCTCAGTGTCCCGGCAATTGCTGCAAGCCCCTCCGAGAGAAAGCTGCCCTCGATTTCTGACCGATGCCAGACAGTCCCACTTTTCCCGTATGAGTCTGGGCCCCCAGAGACTCGCCCGGAACTGGAGCTCAGAGCCTGAGAGTCCCTCCCAATTGAAAACGACAACCGCGCCCTCAGCCACCAGTGCTCTCCACATGCACCTCTGTACCTTAGTATTTTATTTCTGCACCGCACCTCCTCTGAGTCTTGGTAAGCTTTTCTCTTTCCTTCTAGTTGTAGAATTTCCACTCACCCAGCCTTCCTGTGGTTCTGGATGATGTCCGTTCCGTCTTTTAGTTGTATTTTTTAGGTGCATGGGACGACACTAACCAACTGAGCCATTAGTTGTATTTTTGAAGTGGTTGTTCGAGGCAGCAAACTCCGGTGTTTACCTATGCCACCATCTTGGCTTTAGGACCCTCTCCCAGGATTTGGAGTCTCAGTCACACGCCAGGTGTTGAGAGATTGTTCCCCTCCAACACATGTGTGGAGCTGCTGAGGCTGGTGTGGGGTCAGAGGTCAGTCATTCTAGAAGGGGCAGTACTGGGGCAGGAAGGAGCAGAAGGGGCAGCATGTGTGGGGATGTCACAGCAGAAGACTTTGGTGGGTTGGATCCACAGCCTGGAAGGTGTCAGTGAGGGTAATGGCGTAGCAGGAGTCCCAGGGGGATGAAAATCAGCAGGTTCGCTCTGCTCCCTCACCCCTTGCAGCATCCCTCCTCTGACCCCTACTGTGCAGACCATCTCAAGAGGAGATGCTGGGAATCGGATTTATGGGTCAGCCTGTCATTGCATGCTCCTGCATGCTGGGCAGGGCTGGCTGCCAGTCCCTCTGGATGAGACGATACTGTGTACTGCGCAGCAATGAATACACCTCTTGAGTTTCCATCGACTGACTGCTCCTTGTGTAATCGAATCCGTGGTCAGTGATTACTTGGAGAGTACGACTGATGGTGAGATTAGAGAATACAAATGCCCCATGGAGTCTCTCCTGCTGCGTCTCATCCACACCGGTGCTCGGGAGGAAGCGTGCTCACTAGTTTGGGATCTGACGCATGTCCCACCTCGAATGGAAACTCCTTGGGAGCTTTCTGATGAGCTTACAGAGTTCAATCTCCCTGGAAGCTGGAAATGGCCTATGTTCATATACTTACAGTTAATGAAATAATTTCCCAAGGACCAAAGGAGTGAGGAAATTTATAAAATGCTTTAAAACTTTTAATTTTCAATTGACTTTTACTGGTTAGCCAGCATCTTGAGGCTGCAGACACCTAAGTGTGGGATAAGTTAATATTCACAATTTCAGTGACATAACACACTTCCCTTGCCCTGAAAACTCTGCAAAATATTATAATAAATCATGTAATTATGTAATTATTCCTATAAATCTTTTCTAGAAAAAAATAGAAAATTTATTGGATAGAAAATATAATCATTATACATATAAAATAGTTCTCATCATGAGAAGTAGTTATCTTAATATTTTCTTTCTTACAAAAGTGCACACACACACACACACACACACACATGCTTATCTCGGAAGTTGTGGTCTCATTGGACTATAGGCAGTATACAAACTGAACAAAAGCCTTGGGGATAGTATTATGTAAAAATAAAACTAGATCTGACAGGCCACCTGGGCCCTGAAGTGGCATTGAAGATGGGAAACGGAATCGGCAACCCACTGTCCCCTGTGTGTTCCTGAACAGCCCTTTCAACACGCAGCCCTTTTGTATATGAAACAGAGACCTAACTAGCACCACACATAAAAGCCGCTATAAAAATCGCCCCGTCTTCACGGCTTCCTGCCTGTTGTTTCTGAACTTGCTGCACTGCACTGCCCGGTGGGATGAAAGGGTCCTCACAGGGCCAGGCTGAAGTAGAAAAAGTTAGGGAGGCTATAACAGCTTTACAATAAAGAGGGTGGAAGATGATATAGAAAAGAAGGGGAGAAACCTTTGTCTCCCAATTAACTATTGCCAGAAAGGCAGATCTAAAATGGTGGTTTGGGGAAGACTTGAAAAAACACAAAAAACTTAGCCCTAGCCAGGTGGTTCAGTTGGTTGGAGCATTATCCCTACACCAAAAGTTTGGGGGTTTGATTTCTGGTCAGGTCACATACCTAGGTTTTGGGTTTAATCCCTGAATGGGCCACATACAGGAGGCAACTGATCGATGTTTCTCTCTCACATGGATGTTTCTCTCTCTCTCTCTCTCGACAAACAAAAAAACCCTAAGTAAATATATAGATATTTTTATTATATGTATAATAGGATAACATATAAATATTTAGATATTAGGTAATATTTAATATATATTCATTAGTATATATCTATAATCTGTACTATGCGACTTAGGAGTGTTTAAATGAGGCTGAGAATGCCCTACGAGAATTTTACATAACAGTCATTTCAGAACGTGAAGTGCTGTCCAGACGATGTCCACACTCCACTCGGAAAAGAAGGAGACCTGAGTGCTGCGCCCAGCCCACCGCCGAGGAGGACAATCTGCTGTGAGTATGAGCTGGTTTTCTTAGTCAACAGAAGCTCTCAGCACCGTGGTGTCGGGACTGGCGACGCCTCATTCACATACAGTCTCATGAAGCTGCACTGCTAGCCCAGCACAGAGAGTAATATGTTTTTTCAAATAATTTTTATAAAATATTATGCAATATGGCTTAGAGATTAGTGCCTCTTTCCCCCTAAACATCAAAGAAACAAGTGATGGATTTGTTGGCATCAGAGGGAACTAATGGAGGCTCGCACAGACCATCCACACACGGTGGAGTCATGCGGGACAGCGGGAGGGACAGCAGCCACCGCATGGGCTCAGGGAGTGCACGCTGATGAGGAGGGTCACCCGGTCTGTTATGCCCAGGGTTTCACCTGTTTCTCAGCCCACCATAGAGGCATGTCTGACCCCTGGGCTAAATGGGCAAGAAGACACATCTGTAAGTGCTGCGGGCTGTCCTCATGTTCAGAGCGAGCTTAGCCGGTCCAGGGGCTATTGCTGGGATTCAGGAAGAATAAAGACAATGCCAGCATGCATAAGCGGACCGGCTGGTAAACATTTCCTATTGTTCCCACGCTCTCTTCACTTCCCTCCCTAGTTTGTCCTAGATGCCAACACCCATTTAAACATGGACCACGTTAGACACGTGATTACTTTTCATGGTTTCTTTGGTGCTTCTGCGACAAAACTCTGGGCAGTGCCCAGTGTGACCCTGAAAGTCCTCCACAGCCACTAGCACCAATATGTCCAATTCTAAGTCAATCTGCTCATCGGGCAGAAAGAAAAGGGTCTGGAGTATTTGCTGCTCCCCATCAGAAACCCTTCCAGCCTAGTGATGGCTTCAAGATGGCATTGCTCAGCAGTACGGCTCAGTGACAACGGGGTACTGCAGCTATTAGCATTCAAAAGCCATCGGAAGCTGCAGCTGAACTCCAGCTGTGAGCACGCTTGAAAAGATCCAGGGCCTTGGAGGCTCAGACAGAGGGCTTTTGGAGCTGAGCCTTCCATGACCAAGTCGTGCTCCAGTGTAAATCCTCCTTCCACTGCTAATGAGTAACACAATCAGGCAGCATTTCAGCCCAGGCGCTCAGTCTGCAGTGTCAGAGCTCAACAAACGCTGGAAGCCTCAGGGTGCACTCCTGATGGGGCAGGCGGCACCTGCGCAGGGAGGGGCTCCAGCCCCTGGAGGGCTCCAGACAATGCCATGGCCAACAGGGGCCATTTCAGCCCTGGCCCAGGCTGGGCCTGTCCTTGGGGCGTTGGAAGGGTGAGTGAGTCAGGCACAACTCCTTTCCAGCAGAAGCCACTTATTCTGCCATCAACATTTTAGCTTGTGGCATGAAGTGACTCCACAGGGACCCGGGTTCTCCACATCCCCGAGAATTAGGGGCATGCAGTCAGAGGTCGACAGCCTGCCGACAGCCTGCCAGCCTCTGAGAGCTGAGATGGCAGCACAGGCCCGGCGAGCAGATGCCGTGTCCCAGACAAGGACAGCTGGGCACGTGGCAGGTAGCTCCGTCCACCTGGGAGGCCCTGCGCCAGAAGCAGTTCACTGTCACGGAAAGACACAGGCCCATCTGGTGCCATGTCTCCTGCCTCCTAGAAGGATTTCCAGTTTTGAATTTTAACACACTTTGCTTTCCCCCCTCAAGGAAAAACTCCAGACACCGCAAGCTTTAAATGCCAGCTGAGTGTGTAGTTTTGAGAGCCAGATAGAGAATTCTGTTAGAAGTGATTGAAGAGAGGCCGCCGGAGTGGGGAGCCCTCCAATTTAAAAGGATGCAGGATTGCACCTCTCTCCTCCTGCAGGGGCTCGCGATCCCACTCTGCCTGGTGCCTGAATAAATTACCCGGAATGTCGAGGAGCGGGCAGAATGCCTAATGCTGACTGCCTCACCAGAGGCACAGAGACAGGGCTTGAGCACAAGAGGTGCTTCCCTCAGTTCCCAGAGGAAACCACAGAGAGAAGCCCAGCACCAGGGCACCAGGTTCGAGAGCAGTCACCTGCTTTCCCTTCTGTGCTCTGCGAACCATAGAGAATGTTCTAGAGTCAAATATGGTGACAATACCAAGGAACCATGGGAAGCAGGTTTTCACTGCATGACTTCTGAACCCTGTGATAAGCAGGTGGCCCGCCAGCAGGGGACTATTGTCTGTGGTGTGCCCAGACCACGTCCTGTGATATGTGTTTTGAGTGGCATAGATGTCGCTCAAGCAGTAACAGACTTGTGTCCCCGTTCTTAGGTCAGGCTGACAGGGGAAGCCTATCTCCTCCTTGGCCCAGTGAGTTCCGTCTGATGGGACAGCCTCACTCCCATCAGGAATGTCATCTATTCTGGAGGCTGTGATAACCAAGGGGGACAAAGTCTCACAGTTCATCTCCTTAGTTTTGCTCTAAGCATGCTCCCCCCCTCCCTACCACCTCTTGCACTTTCTCCCTTCTTTTGTTTAATTCTACTCTGAACGGAGCAAATTTAGTAACATTGAAAATCACATACAATTACCCTAGAGAGGCTGGTCGGGTCTAAGGGAACTTCAGGGTCTTTACCGAACCGGAGAGCAGAGAGCGATGACAGACCTCAGCCCCTGGGGGAGGAAGAGGCCCAGATGGACTGCACTGCGCTCAGCTCTCTAAGACTATCCACGACCCGGAGGCGCAGGTCAGGAGAGCAGAGGACGCCGCCCAAAGGGACGTTAGTGCAGCTGAGGCTCAGCGCTGGGTCTGGACCCCCGATCCCTCCGCAGAGCTGCTCACAGTTGGGTTACCAGCTCCCTCTCCCTCAGGCTGCGCTGTCAGATCTGAGGGAGAGGGGCTGGAACTGCCTCTCACTCAAGGGCATGCTGTCAGTCCCCAGCCCGGTCCTCAGCAGCTGCTTCACTCCCTGCGGCAGCAGTCCCAGGGCAGGTGCCATCACCCCACTGACAGAGAGGAAGTGAGCCTCTGATGGTGCCACTGCCCCTGGCAGGTCCAGGTGCTGTCCCCAACCAGGCCGAGATCTGGGCCCAAATCCTGCTGCAGACCCCAGACTCCAGACCTGAAACTCAACCTGCGTGTGTTCCCTCTCCAAGTTCACTGCTTGGGTTCATGTCACCATCTCCCATCTAGGCCCTCGCCTCCCGTCCTCACTGCCTGTCCGCTGCCTTAAAAAAAATTTTTTTTATTGATTTCCGACAGGAAGGGAGAGGGAGAGAGAGATAGAAACATCAATGATGAGAGAGAATCATTGATGGGCTGCCTCCTGCACACTACACAGTGGGGACTGAGCCTGCAACCCGGGCCTGTGTCCTGACTGGGAATCAAACCATGATCTCCCGGTTCAGAGGTCAACGCCCAACCACTGAGCCACGCCGGCCTATCCACTGCCTTTAACTCAACCTCTGTATCATCAAAGCTAGATAATCACCTGAGTCCACTCCCAGCTACCTGCCTAGAATGTGCTTGCTTCCTTGCCTCGTCCGCTGGGCTACGGACGCTGCCTGCCATCAGCCACTCCCCTTCGAGGTCAGAGCCCTGCAGAGCTTCTCCCCAGGGAAGGCAGAGGGGCAGGAGGGGGGTGGGGGCAGGGAGCCTCTGGTGCCCCCGGGGAAGAGGCCTCTGAAAAGCAGCTGAGAGGAGCCAACACCCTAAACCAGCCATGGGCAAACTACGGCCCGTTTGAAATGAATAAAACTAAAGAAAAAAAAGACCGTACCCTTTTATGTAATGACGTTTACTTTGAATTTATATTAGTTCACACAAACACTCCATCCATGCTTTTGTTCCGGCTGGCCCCCCGCCCCGTCCAGTTTAAGAACCCATCGGCCCTCTAGTCAAAAAGTTTGCCCACCCCTGTCCTAAGGGCTCTTGGAGAGCTGCTTTCCTCAGGACTAGGCTGTGCCTCCAAAACAGAAAACACTCGGGAGCAGACGAAATGACCCCACATGTGGGGACAAATTATGTTTCATCGTAGCTTTGTGACATATTTTAACACGAAGCAAAGACAGTCATTCTGAAGATTAGTAAAAATTAAACTCAGACTTTAGCTGTCCAACCACCGCAGGTTGCTAGGTGATTTATAAAGAAACAAGCAAGCACTTCCCTGGCACAGTGTGGACTGCGCGGATGTGCAGCTCCCGCCTTCTCTACCCGGTTACGTTGGTCTATTTGCCAACAGACTAGGCTCACCGACGCAGATACAACTGCATTTTTCTTAGAAATCGCATCATAGTTCATGACGATGCTGATTTGTTTTGAGCACTGACCTAATAACATCGAGATATCCGTTCCTCCTAGCACCCTGAATTCCTTACATCATCCTAATGACTCAACACTTCCAATCTTACTTGTTTTTAAAGATGCAAAATATACAACCAGGCTTCTGATGTGCAGTTCCCAAAGTAACTCCACTTCCTCCAGTGCCCCCAGGGGAGGGAGGAGGAGGAGAAAGGAAGGAGGGACGGGGGCAGGTGCAGGGAGAGGAGCACAGGGAGATAATTAGAGCAATATTCAGCCTGGCTCTAGGAACTAATGTCTCAGGATGATAAAGTTTATGAGGAAAGAAAATGATATATAGTTAGTCCCCTTATCCACGGTTTCACTGTCCATGGTTTCAGTTAACTGCAGTCAACTGTGGCCGGAAAATATTAAATGGAAAATTCCAGAAATGAAAAAAATCATAAAATTTAAGTTGCACGCAGTTCTGAGTAGCCTGAAGAAATCACGCACCACCCACTCCATCCCGCCTGGGGCATGAACCTCCCCTCTGCAGGTCAGGCACCTAGTACCCCAGTCACCAGATCAGCCGCTGCTGTGTGGCAGGGCCGTCACCTTACGTTATTCGTAAGCACAAGACAGTGTGGCTGGCAGTTCAAGTGCCCCCAGGAGAAGCCGGCAGTGCTTCTGTTCAGGGAAAGACGAAGTCCTCCCCGTAATAAGGAAGAGACTCGGAAGCCGAGGCTGCTGAGATCTACAGCGAGAAAGAGCCTTCTCTCCGTGAAACTGTAAAGGACGAAGAAAAAAAGGAATTCGTGCTAGTTTTGCTGTTGCACCTTCAACTGCAAAAGTATTAGCCGCAGTGTGTGATAGGTGCTTAGTCACATGAAAAGGGCATTGAATTTGTGGTGGGAGACAGAACGGGACGCCTGGCTGAGCCAGCGCCCCGATTCACAAGACTTCATTACAGTGAACTGTTATAGCTGTTCTGTTTATGACTGTTGTTCAGTTCTGACGGTGCCTAATTTACATATTAAACTGCATCACAGATATGTATGTACAGGAAAAAGTACAGCATATATGGGGCTCGATACAATCACGGTTTCAGGCATCCCAAAGGGTCTTGGAAGGTGCCCTTGAGGATACACCTTTACAACTGAAAGTGAAAACCTCTACCCTGACCAAGACGACTCAGTAGAAATTATTCTTTGAATATATTCAAAGGAAGAAATTATAACTTAACCAGCTTTAATGTTTTTCAGTGCCTAAACCACTTGTGGCTTAAAGAAAAAAATTAATATTTTTTCCTGTAGAGCCATAAACCAAAGTGAGAGCTGACCACTGCTTTGACCAATGCTGCCCTACGTAGGACAGGAGGAGGAAATGAAGATGTCCAGGCAGCCGTGTGCACACAGTTTACATCTGCTCACACGAGGGAACCGCCAGGGAGGAAGTCCCCACCTCACAGTCCACACGACTGAGTTCTGCATCAGTGCTCGGTGCCATCCCGACTATATGGCATGCACTATGGACCTCAGGGCAAAAGCTGAAAATAGGATTTGCTCTCCGCCCTAACGAAGCCTTTTAATCTAGTACTGAAAAGAAGTAAAACGACAACAACAACAAACACTGTGGGGATCCTGTAAGTGCTGGCACAGTTAGGATGATCACAAAACCAGTCTGTGGGAGCAGAGGTGGGGGCTGGAGGAGGTGACTGATGACTAAATGGCGAGTAGGGCCTGGCTGGTGTGGCTCAGTGGGCCGGATGTTGTCCCATGCACCAAAAGGTTGCTGGTTTGACTCCTGGTCAGGGCACATGCCCAGGTTGCAGGCTTGATCCCCAGTAGGGGGCATGAGGAGACAGCCAATCGGTGTTTTGCTCTCACATGGATGTCTCTCTCTCTCTCTCTCTCCCCGCCCCCTTGTCCTTCCTCTCTCTAAAAAATTATCAATAAATAATCTTTAAAAATGATAAGTAGGAATAAAGATTAAAGAGAGAATGCCATTCCAGGCAGAAGTCAGAAAGCAAATGCAAAGTCATGACAGGCAACATCAGATGTTTGGAGGGATCCCCATGCAGCTCAACCCCGACCAGTGAGGCACACGGGGTGACGTGGCAGCTGGAGAGGGACGGGGCCAGATGGTCATAACCCTCGGACCACATTACAGAATTCAGTCCCACAGGTGACATGAAGGCTCGGGGGGACTTTAAACAGGGAGTGACGGTGGGTAAATTCAGGTTTTACACAGACTTTTGTAAAAATTGGGTGGGGGACAGGTTTGAGGAACACAAACGGCGAACCAAGGAGCACGGTTAGGAGACCTTGGAGTGCTCCAGATGAGAGACCATGAGATCTGCTCAGGGTGTGAAGGGCAGGGTTGGGGGTGTTTGGAACTGAGTCAGAAGGCGTGGCATGGTAAACGCTGGAGGGGACACTGCATGCTCCTGCCACTGGAAGATGGTGACATCCTAGTCAAGTGAAGGCAGAGGAGGCACCGTCAGAGGAAAGGTGACGACAGGCACTGGGGGAGAGGGTCTGAGCAGTACAAAGTCAGGACGGTCTTGGGTCTGCAAGCTGGGTGCACACGGGTGGTACTTCCAACGGGGACAGTGGGAGAGATTAAGGAGCGTGCACAGAGCTGGGCGCAGCAGCTTGAGGCTGGGATGCCCAACTTGTAAGAAGAGAAACAGGGAGAAGATGAGGGTGTGATGGAAAGGGAGCAGGTGGGAAATCTCTTTAAAGAGAGGGCAACTGTGTCAGATGCAGTGTGGAGGCCCATCAAGATAAATTTTTAAAATGCCAACTGGATTTGGAGACCAGAACTGCACTAGAGACAGGCGTGGTTCAGCTGAAGTTGGCCTGGTGAGTACAGCGGTGTGTGGAAGACCAACTGTGGCGTGAGGACAGGAAGATGGCTCTAAACAGGCTGTGATCGGCCAGGTGGAGAATGGGTGGGAGGAGGGGACAGCGCACATGAGCTGGGGCTAGCACATTCAGAAACGGTGGGAAACGGTGGGCCAATGTTGGTGAGAGAAGAGGGAGGGAGGGAGAGGCAGTAGAGAGAAGATGTGAAGTTGGAGCACGGCCTGGAAGGGTCCAGAATGCTGGCTGACAGCCCAAGTCCTACTTGTTCAAGGGGCTCCGTGGGGCACCAGAAGTTAGACACCCAGGTGGGACTGT
Source organism: Myotis davidii (assembly GCF_000327345.1). Classification (NCBI taxonomy): domain Eukaryota; kingdom Metazoa; phylum Chordata; class Mammalia; order Chiroptera; family Vespertilionidae; genus Myotis; species Myotis davidii. Next base: position 574,997 of record NW_006288604.1, read on the forward strand.
GCTCCCCTTCCACGTGTGTGCTGTGCTGGAAGGGCCTCGTGTGATCTGTCGAGAAAGAAGAATCCCTTCCTAACGGGTAGGTCTCTTGGCCCTGCACCTGTGGAGTGAGCCACTCTGCCTAAATAATATTTACGTTAATTAAGATTTATTAACTCCATCGCTAGGAAACTTAAAAATAATCTGTGTTGGCACTTGAAATTAATGAGACATTGACTAATTACCTAATGAGTAGTTGATAAATCTTAACTTGGGACAACTTTCTCCAAAAAGTAGTGAGTGGGATTTTAGAGCTCGTAAACGAAAAAGCAAACCTCTGCACGGTCATCACCAAATGCCTAGACACCCGAGGAAGGCCACTTCGCTCCTGGGACTGCACCCCTGGTCCTGGTCCTGATGGTGCTTCTGGGCCCCGTCCCTTCCCCCTCTTCTCTCCAATGACCTCTCCCCACAGAGACCACGTTCACGTTCCAGGTGGACTGGCAGGTGCCAAGCTCACTTCTCTTACATCGCGCCTGTCCTGCACGCCAGCGCAGTGAGCAAACACGCAGCTCCCACCATGCCCGTGGCCAGGAGGGCTGAGTGTTATCAGGGAACGAGTCTTACATACACCTTGGCATGTGCCAGCAGATTTTTAAAAAACTAAAACCCTGCCGTGGTTCCTTGGAACAAAGTCTGCCAGGGGAGGTTTGGCAGATTCACAGGGAGCCATAGCGCGGTGTCCCTGGCACAAAGCCGCCTCAGTAACGTGCAGCTCCAGGCTGCCATGCCTGGGCTGCTCCCCACCGAGCCTGCGGGCACCCATCAGAAACGTGCCCCTGTGTGTGCTCTGCGCCACACTCGCCTGTCCAAGCGCAGCAGCCTCCACTGGGCTCCGCACTGTCCTGACTCGCGCTGGGAACTGTTTAAGCACACGAGCCCTTTATCAGTTGTGGCTCTGCTTCCCGTCCCCACCTCCTGTGTACGCACACATGCACACATGCCTGACACAGATGTGAAGGCACTGACACTGACATGGGGGGACAGCCAAGTAGTGGCACTGACGCACGACACTGCATCTCTCGGGGCCTCTCTGAAAGGACTTCTTCCTCCTCCTCTTCCTCTCACATGAGTGACAGCTGGCTTTCAGGAACGGCCAGCACAGGGACAGTGCACAGCGCCTGAGACATCGCCCCCGAAGCCAGGCAAAGCCAGGCGCTCTGCCCAGGGCAGGGCTGGGGGAAGTGGGAGGGCTGTCAGCATGGTGACCGTGGGCCTGTTTTCCAGCCTGAACTGAACACACAAGAAGGACGGTAACTAGGGTCTGAAGTGAGTCCTCGCTCTGCTTCCTCAGGCCCCTCTCCTCTCGGGAACAAGGCGACCAGACCCCGTTCACGGGTATGGATGCTGATGATGCACAGGTGGCATCACATCCCATCGGAAGGTTTTCACCCGGCGGCTTTGGACACGCCCGTCAGCTATCCTCACACAGGTGTGGTGTGAGCCCTGCGCCAGGCTCCCCTCACTAGACCACAGACGTGCAGGGGCCTCGAGGATGGCCCATCAGGCCAGCATGCACTTGGGCATGCCTGTGCCAGGACCACCACAGGCTGGCAGCGAAGGAGCCTCCGCAGGACGCTGAGTGGTGCGCGTGTCCCCTGCACAGCGCGTCTCTTACAAGAATAAAACGCCATGAGCAACTCCTACACTAAAGCCCGCAGCCTGCAGCCAGTTAGCAATCAGATGACCCTTAGAGACCCATCCTGGTGCTATGGCCTTCACTGCCCACACGTACATGGAGTAGCTGATGAAGAAACTGTTTTTCTTCATTCTCCCCTTACCCTCATAAACATGCAGGAAGCTGCAGAACTCAGAAGTCTGAAGTGCTCAGGCACCGGACCTCGGTCTGGACTAGACCACCCACATAGGAGCTATCGAGGACGGACGCAGGGCTGCCACTTGACCGCTGTGTGACCGTGGGGAGAGGCAGCCACCCCTCTGTGAGCCTCGGATTCCTCTCTGAGATGGAAGCCATCTCAGCAGCAGCCTCTTGGGGTCGTGGAGGTTCGAGTGAGGTGACACGTGCCAACCACACAGCACACACTGTCGTTAGTGCTCAATAACGGTGGCTGTTATTTTATCATCATCATCATCAGTGTGTGCATAGTCTTTTTTATCACCTCGGGAGAGATCACATTTTTGCAGTAATAAATACCTTTTCGTGTCTTAGAATTTATAATCCTCATCAAAAGAGAAAGGATGTGATTATTTGGGTAAAGGGTAAAGAAAAGAGGCATTTATCTTGCTTTCTTAGGCAAAAATATTTTTAGTTGATAAAGGAACATTTTCTATATAAAAGTATTCTAGCTGATAAATGAAGAAATGATAGAATATAATTTTGCAAATCAGGAGAAATACTGAATTTAGAAAATGAGCTCACTGACTGCTAACATTAGGTGAAAAGGTTGCTGGGTGACTTTCTAACAATTGCTCTGGCTGACAACCTGAACACGGGTACCAGTCGTCAACTGTACCACAGAGAAAGGGAGCCAATCCCACCAACATGCTCCCTTCTCATTGTGACACGACAGGATGACACCCACAAAACCACAGCTCACCTGACCAGGTCTCTGATAAAACTCCAGTTTGCAGAAGTACAGGACTCACAGGAGCACATTCAATGACAGCACAGGAATGAAACCGCAGGACAAATGACCCAGCTTTACGACAGGTTATGAGGCAGAGAAGGAAGAAAAACTGCATAGGTCAAAGAGGGATCGCATGTCAGTAAGACGCCATGTGGGCCTCACTTAGATTCTGATTCAAACAAATTAACTATAAAAATAAATTTGTGAGACAAACTGGGACCTTTGAATCCTGTCTGGATAATTCAGACTTTTTTGAAGGGGTCTGACCCATATTGAAGTATTTCTAGACGAGATTATACACTAACTTGGATTTGCTGCAAAGTGAGCCATGTTTGGTGGAGGCAGAATGAGTGGGATACAGAGGAAAGAAGTTTTGCCATTCGTGAGGCTCACAGAGGTAAAAATCAGGCTCGTCGACACTTGTGCGTGTGTTGAATGTTCCATAATAAAACGGTAAAAAGCCCCCCACCCCAAGTTAAGAGAAGGCTGAGTAACCATATTTGCCAGGTCAAGTGATGAAATGTTAAGACATGAAAGAATCCGGCTCACTGGACCTGTGGGAAAATGCAGGGCTGAGGTGGGAAGCCAGCATCAGAGCTCGAGATGGACCTCATGGACTTGGTGAACTGGCTGTGATTTGGGGCAGTAGGTCTTCATTACTGTGCATAAGAATGTGTGGGGTTATTTGTTTAAAATGTTCATAGCTAGGTCGTGTTCCTAGAAATCGTGATGTAACTAGTGTGTTGAATGGAAATCACGAATCTATATAAAAAAAAGCACCTAGGTCAGTGGTCGGCAAACTGCGTCTCACTAGCCACATACGGCTCTTTGGCCCCTTGAGTGTGGCCACGAAGTTTCAATCGCACTGTATGTGCACGCCCGCACGTGGTATTTTGTGGAAGAGCCACACTCAAGGGGCCGCAGTTTGCCGACCACTGACCTAGGTGATTCTAATGTAGGTGGTCCTGGAACCACTCTTTGAAAAATAGTAGTTCAGGGTCAGTGTCCATGTGTGTAGTTTCAGAAGTAGGTACACACACAGGGTGGTTTACCCAGCATGGACTCGAGTTAACCAAGTCCCAAGGTCACAGACCAGTTTCTAAGGGAAGAACCAATCTGGACGTGTCTGAGGGTAGCAGCCTCAGGTCGGAAGCTCCCTGCCCCTTCCTGCAGGCAGCCCGGCTGCAGGGATCAGACTGTTGGTGAGACTTTCGGGGACAGACTCCATCCAGGACGCGGAATCTTGGCAGGACAGAATATGCTGATACGGGTCCAGGTAGCTTGTATGGACTTCTCCCAGCTTCCCTTGAGGCAGGATTGAGATCTGGCATTTGGCTTCCAACTAATGACATTTTAGCTCATCCCCAAACATCCTGTGTAATTCTCAAGGCCCCCCTACTTTCTGGAACACCACCAATTCCAGATGGCCAAGCCACAGAATGAAGGGGCTGCCCAACCCACATCAGGTTGTGATATGAGCAAGAAGTACGTTTTTATCACTATGCTTTCTGAGTTTACGTCCAAGTTCATTTGTGAACTAGTCTAGTCTATCCTGACTAATTCAGATGATAATAAATTTTACAGACACTGGATGTATTACATCACTCTCCAGTGACTTTGCATATTTCTACTTTGATAGGTGCTTGGGGAACTTGATTTGCCACCTTTCCAAGTTCTGGGAGTGGGGACCTCATTACACCTCACAATTGCTAAGAATGCCAACTGTTACCCTGTCTGCTCAAGGTACACTTATTTGTTGTGTTAGTTGCATATTTCTGACAAAGAGTGTAAAGATTTATAACTGAAATGGAATTTATATCCTGTGCTTGTAGTGGTGAAAAGTAATAATCGAAAACAACACAAACAAGCCAGATGACTCTCATCCGTTTGGCTGAACCTGCCAAGGGCTCACAGAAGGGACACGCACGGGAAGAAGAGAATGTGACCAGGCATGCATTCCTGAGACGTAAGAGCGGCGGCTGCCTGTCTCCTTCACTGATAGACATAAATGCGCTCCTCAGGGGCTCTCATCCACGGGGTAACAGTGCAGCAGACAGAGCCTCAGTGCCTTCCCACCACCACCTACGTCTCATAGAAATAGAACTTTATTATGGAAACGACTTACGACATGACCACAAGGTAGTCCTTCCTGAGGAATCTGGCAATTCGTGTTTCTCATAATGCTGGAACAATGCTGTTAGAGTGGTCAAGGCTATGCAGGAGAAGAGGTTTTGTTTGTTTTTCTGTTTCTTCAAAGAGTTAGATCCATATTTTTTATCTTTCACGGTTCTCCCTTTTCTCACTTCTTCCTGTTGTGGTCTTGCTTTCTTGGTTCTTGCAGAGCACCCTCCCAGGCTCTAATTTCCTGCACGTGTGGGCTGCCCTTTGTTCTAGTCTCATGCCTCACTCTAGGCCCCTGCTGGGTGCCTGCGGCCTGTACGCCACGGGGCAAAGCACACCGTATCACAGACTCTCCTTCATGGGTCCGAGCCCTGCTGAGCTCCCCAATATCGGACTCTGGTAACTGACGAGTCAATATTGGTTCCTCTTCTGTTTACTTTCCTGTAACAGAGACCTAGCGGAGTGTCTCCCAGGCAGTAGCCATCAAGAAGTGTTGACCGACTAACAATCCCTTCGCTTTCTGTGAGAGAATGAATTAAAAGAAATGTGGTGTTCACAAAATTCTGACATTTTCCTTATGATTTCAGAGCATGTGGAGGAAACAGATAAGCTGTGGACTGATGATAGATGAAATTTCAGAAGAGCAAACACACTTTTCTCAGGAGAAAAGTCTTGTATCTCGGCCTTTGCCAATGTATCTCCACGTACACAAATCACTCCTGAGTGTCCTGTATACGAAGGCTTACTTTAATTAGGCACTAAACAAGTCAAGGCCATGTCACAGAGTGGAAAGGGCCTTGTCCTCAAAATCCATTTGCCGTTGTTGCCACGAATAAATGCTGCCTTGGAAAGGTCTCTCCATCGCAGGGCCTGCTCTTCCTCAAGGGGCAGAAGGGGAGTCACTGCTGGTCAGGGGATGCTCAGAACGGAGCTCTGACGAATGGGATCGTCTCTGCTGGGGCTCTGGGAGCGGGCTCAGGAAATTCCCCTGAAAGGCAGTTTACCTTCACTGCAACGGTAAAGGAGTTCTTGAATTCCACTCTATCTGTGACCTCATTAAATGAATGTGAAGAAATATATGTTTAAAAAAACAAATGTGGTGAGGCTACCTTGTGCCTTCTTGGCCATATTATACACACTGCAAGTATGGGTGGGCACGTGAATCACATGCACGCACACACACCACACAGAGACACATAACTACACACGTGACCTCGCTCCCTCTCTCACACACTTTTTCCTGAACATTTGGAGATGTCTGAACACACTGCGGACCAGGAGTTTTATCGCCAGCTTCACCCAGGGGCCAGCTAAGTTTCTATTGAATGAGGACAAAAACCGTTTCACATAAATGTTAAAGGCGCGCTTTACAATTAAATGCCATTGCATTTTGAAGTTATTACGTGTTCTTACAAGCTAATATCTTTTTAAAGTATGATACTTTGTACAACACTGTGTAATATGAAGCAAGAATTCTCGTGATCCATCCGCAATGTTAAAGTTATTAAAAGGGGGTTGCAGATATCATGGTTACTCACACCTAAATCCTTCAACATTTATCTCCGAGGTGGGAACAAACCAACTCTCCTACATAACCTGAGTGTAATTGTAACAAAAAGAAAGTTAATTGTTTCAATCATATCATAAAATATACAGTCCATATTCACATCTCCCCCAACTGTTCACAATATGTTCTTTGTAGATCTTCTATAAAACGTAACTAAGATATAATATCACTTTTCCTTTATTATTCTAAAAATTATTTTATGGCTGCAGCTATTTTTTCCATATTTTTGTCATTTCATAGTTATTTCCTGAACGTTATTTTAGAAAACTCTTTTAATAATTTTGAAACTTTGGCTTCTAAACTATAACTCTATTATTGAATAATCCATGATATAGTTTATTATTTTACATTTTATAAAACAAATTTTAATTAGAGGATTTTAGAAAGAAGAGCTTGCATGAAATATGACAAGAGCAATGGGAAACACTAAAGCTGTTAAAAGGTGATTGTGTCTGGTCCTCATGCACTGTTAACTAGGGAAACTGGTAGGAGATGTTCTCTCCTGTCTTTTATTAATTTCCTTCCCTCGTTGCCTTTTCCTCCTTAGTTCCTTGGTGCCCTTTTTCCTTCCTTCCTTCTTTCCTTCTTCCCTTCCTTCCTCCCTCCCTCCCTCCCTCCCCTAATTCCATCCCCCTTCCTTTTATATTTGCATGGTTCAAAAAGAATTTAAAAATGAATACAAACAATGAAAATCCCCCCTCAATTCTGCCTGTTTCTGTATAGTTACTATACATATAAACATTTCTATCAGCTTCTTGTCTATCCTAGAAATGTTATGCAAATACAGGCAAATATATGTGTGTTCATATTTCTGCTCCTCTTCTGCATCTTGCTTTTTTCTTTAACAAAATATCCTGGAAATCTTTCTATATCAGTTCACAGAGCGTGTCTTCATTTTTTACACATCTGCATGGTAAGTGGAGGCACTTTGATTTGAATGGCAGAAAGCATAACACAGATGTAAATCAGATTACTTATGTATTAATCTTTTATGGCACAGTGAGTATATCTTGGTTCTTTATGAATAATAATGACAATAGCTATAATTTAAGAAGCCTGCCACTAAGCACTCTGTTATGTGTCTTATTTCATGCCTTCCTCATCAACGCTCAGCAGCAGAAAACGTTCTCCTATTGTGCAGATGGGAAAACTGAGGCTCTGAGAGGCTGGCTGTGTAGCTTCTTTCTACTCTTAAGGCTGTGCTGCTAAGGGCTCCACAGTTCCCCTCACTGGCCTCACTGTGACCTGCACACCACACTTTATAGCCCCCAAGCCACCTTCCCCTTTGTCATCCCACACAGCCCTGTCCCAGCTGAGTGTTGAGGCATGAAAAGACTAGAAAATTGTCTCTTCTTTCAATATGACAGGTTTCTTGGGTGCCGCCCCAACTTCAGAGCTATGACAAACCTGCTCTCTTTAGCTTTCTTATACGCTCTGTGCACCTTCTGTCTCAGCTTAATCCTGACTACAGAGCTCACACACCAGGAGCAACATGCCAGCGGACAATGACTTTAGACTCTATTGTGCGAGTGCACAAGAATAAGATTTGAAAAGAGATAAGAGTTACATTCTGTTTTCCAAAAATGGCAGTAGTTACTCAGGAACTGTTCATTTAGATGTTTACACTCTTGGGACCTCGTACAGAGGACCAGCCCCTGGCTGCTGGGACAATGGGGGTGTGCACAGGCTGCTGCAGAGGCCACAGGCCCACAGAGCTGAGATCTACCACCTGCCCTTACAGAGGTGGCTCTCCCTGAGCCAGGCAGTAATGGTGACTCGCACGTTGTCATTGTGCAGAGGATCACGTGAAGATTAGACTTTGTTTCCAGAAGCGCTGTTATGACACATGAGCATTCCCATTTGGAATGCTAATCTGTTTCTTTAGATCCATTCTTTTATTTCATCACCCATGGACTAATTTATGACATACAGCAAATAAATATTGATTATGCCTGAGGCCACACCCTAATCTTTAAAGAATGGAGAGGAAGTACTCAGAAATCACAAAGCTATGGGAAAAACTAAAGTTATTAAAAGGTAACTGTGGGACTGTCAAGTTCCTGCCACACCTAGAGTCTGCCACCTCCAGGGCCTGCTTGGGGTGTTCAAGAGAGACACACTGTGGTCCTGTGTGCACAGGCTGTGGTCAGGAGTGCCAAACAGGAGGAGATGAGTGCCGGCTGAGGCCTTAAGGCAGGGGTCCTCAAACTCTTTAAACAGGGAGCCAGTTCACTGTCCCTCAGACTGTTGGAGGGCTGGACTATAGTTCAAAAAAAACTATGAACAAATTCCTATGCACATGGCACATATCTTATTTTGAAGTAAAAAAACAAAACGGGAACAAATACAAGATTTATATTTGCATGTGGCCCATGGGCCGTAGCTTGAGGACCCCTGGTTTAAGGTCTCTTCATTTCTCTCAACAACTTCAACTTGTCTGTCCACCTTGAAAACCAAATGTGATGCCTTAACTAGGAAGCCTATTCAAGGCCAAGATTATCCAGTATAAACATGAATTTTTCTTTGAAAATTAGCCTATTGTTTCGTTTTGCTATTTTAATTCATGGTGAGATTTGTATTTGAATGCTCGATATGAAACCATGTTGGTAACCGTTTAAATGTGGACATTTAACTCCATGCCAAAAACATCAATTCAACAAATCTGCATTTAAATATTGAATTTTTATAATATTCCATTACATTCTTTAACTTATGACTAAAAATGAATGAGATTGTGGACAAAACAAGACAGCCTGTATATATGAAACATCTACGACTCAGAAACTTAACTGACGTTAAACTCAGGTATGAGTTTAACTCCCAATGTGAACAGACTTTACTTTTTTAACTCCAGGGAAATGACAAACATAATGCCTTCTCCAACCGAACCAATGAGTGCAGTGACTTTCTTCAGGGACAATGACAAGGGCAGAGACAGAACACAGTCAGAACGACTGTGACCTATCACACCAGATCATACAGCTCCTAAAGACTGCAGTGCCCGCGAGGGTGCAGCACATGGAACACGACCCCGTATCTGGTTTCCATGTAGCAGCAAGTACTTGTATTATCAGACAGGCCAATGGGTACTCAGCAGGCGCGTAAATGAACCTTGAAAGATGCCAGAGTTTTCCTCAGAGAGCACCCTAAGAACGGACCGTTTCACCAGCAAAGTCACGTGTAAAATGGACTCCAAATGTGGGCATGGGATCTATACAGAGCTTCTACAGTCAGCAGCATGCACATGCTCCGAAGCCGAGACTTTGCAGGGGGGAGTTTAGTCACATTACAATTGTGTTGACCTTCAGCCTCTGAGATTCCCTAAAGTATCCTGACTGGGCAGCAATCATTTTTTTAAAATATTGATTTTAGTGAGGAAGGAAGAGGGAGAGAGAGAGAAACTTCAATGATGAGAGAGAATCATGGATCTGCTGCCTCCTTCACGCTCCACACGGGATCAAGCCCGAAACCCGGGCATGTGCCCTGACAGGGAATCAAACCATGACCTCCTAGCTCATAAGTGGTCACTCAACCACTGGGCCATACCAGCTGGGAACAGCAGCAATCATTTGACATGAGCCAATATGCGCTCCAAACTCCAAAACATAATTAGCAAACTCTGCTAAAATTACTAACTTTGCTAACCAGCTACTTTTGCATTGATTCCACACAAAACAGCCCCATGTGAGACCCAGTGTAATTTTCCCCACTGCAATCCCAAGGATCCTCACAGCGCTAGGGATGCACAGCTTTCCTGCTCCACGGAGCATCGGTGGCAGGAACAATATATGCATCATCTAATTTAACTGCAAATGGCTCTTTTGAGTGAGAATCATCTGTTTGGAGAAGATCACAACAGAACTCTTAACTGCCTCCCAGAAGCCAGGCAGTGCCAGGAAGCTGAGAAGAAAGGCCTGACGCAGAGCAGCAGGGGGAGGCCCAGGGAGAGGCCCGCGCACAGTCCCCAGGGAGCTGGGGCCGGTACCTGACTCCGTCGCCTGGTGATGCTCTTTGGCTCAGACTTGGCTGCCCGTGGGTCAGAGCTGGGAGTTCAGAGAAGCCAAGGGGATGTGATGTCACCAGTCCTTCTTCCGGTTCATTTTCTAAGGGACAAAACAACATAATAACTACCTGAGGGAGGTGAGACTGACCAGAACTTCCTCCTCTGTGCTATTATACTTACAATAAAGAGTTACATTTCAAGATAGTAACCACATTAAGAAATGTGTCAATGATTTCACTCAGAAATGCTGATGTGAAAGGCCATAATGGACAAGTAGACAATGCTTTTAAACATTTAGTTAATTTACTTTGAAATCCAAGATATTTAACAGTTTTAAATACATATCTAGGTTTGATGCTCAAACTAAGAGCACTTAATATTTAGATGGACCCATTACCAGCCAATTTTAAAGATTATTGCCTTCTTTAACACTTTGATGCAGTTAAGAAAAAATTTAATGAGTGAGAAATATTTTAGGTGTGTCATTATTTCTTGGAAATAATGTTATTTCATAACAGATTATAATCTGGAGATAAGAAGAGTGGCTCCAAATGCCAGCGCCATTTTATTTTAGAACAATAACAAAAGACATTATCTTCATTAATGTAAATTAGAATTTATTTCTTGACTTTCTATCAAGGTTCTCTGCAATATTGTGTCAATGTTAGGAACTACTGACTGTTCTAATGGGAAAAGAAAATATCCGGATTATTTCAAACTAGACTGCCTTAGAGAGGATTTATTTTATTTTATTTTTTTTACAAAAGAAAGACAAACTGGGATATAAAAAGTGGAGCGAGGAGGTGCCTCAGTTGTTGAAGCCATTGTTTCTGGTGCAAACCTCCGAACTCAGAGATGCTCATTAAACTGAGTCTATGGCAATAACAGCCTAAGTGTTAATGGGCAGCAGTGAAGTGTGTCAGGCAAATGAAGGACCCTGAGGGCTCTCCACGCTGTTCCTGATCAGCTCCCTGCCGCAGCGTTACCATAAATCCTCTAAAAGACACTGTCCCTCATTTCTTGCGTAGTAGCTCACCATGAAGATAATACTCAGGGTGCTTAGCAAGGGAGATTTGAAATAAGATAACACACAATTTCCTATGAAATACACAGACTGCCTATAAAATGCAACCATAACAAATTTTATTAATTTTCCTAATAAGGATTTACCAAAACAAACACATACAGAACAGAATAATTCAGAAATATGCACATGACGCTAGAAAGCTTTTAAAATTACCATGAAAAAAAATCAAAGTTGAAAAATAGAATGAGAGTTAATGTTTGTTTTGTGTCAAAGTCTAGAATCATTAATTATTTTGTAACATTTAAAACTACATTAAGTGATTGGGCAAAAAAGGCAAAAAAAAGAGAAAGAACTTATGGACACGGACCACAGTGTGGTGACTGTGGGGGGAAAGGGAGTGGGTGGAGGTAGAAGGTATAGGAGGGATAATTGGTGATGGAAAAAAATAAAATAAAGTATACAGATAAAAAAGAAATACCTCATTTAGAATTAAGTAAGTAGTATATTAACCCCTAGAGTGCTGGGGAGCGCGATTGCGCTCCTCCTGTCTTTAGCCAAAAGTGCCGGGAGAGCTATCGCGCTCCTCCTACAGTGTCCAGTTCTAAGTCTGCTTTTATTAGTGATGATGATATTGCTAAATGTGTCAATTCTTGCTGTGAAGATGACGATTTTGTGGAAGCTATAAACCTTTAATACAAATTGTGATTTGTAAACTTCTTTACAACAAACATAGCCGTCTATACTTGAACACTTTTGAGGAGAACAGTGTGTTCTGTGGCCTTTTCCTGTCTACCAATACTCAAAACACACACATACATGCACACACACGTCCATATGCATGCACACACATGCACACAAAATGTATGCACACAATGTCAGCAAGAAATTCTTCTCGACACTAGCTGTACTCCTCTTTATTCTATAATTTGCAAATTTAACTTATGCACGACAAAGGCAAATGCCCCAAACCTTCTCCTATCAGACACTCGCCCCACAAATGATCTAGGTTCAGAAGTGAGTTTGTATCCAGGACAAACAGCAACACTCCCCTAAAGCCTCAGCCTTGAGCTGTGCTCACTAGAGCTCAGAACTCAGAGCCTGGGCTGCGCAGGAACTCCGAACCTGGACAGTGAGGCCATGAAGATTAGTGTGCGCTTGGGGGACATTTATTGCCACCCGCCTTTTGTTACTTTTAATTTCTGAAATCCATGCCTGCTCTCTCCACCAGATTCTACTAAGGCAGTACATATAAAACTTAACATTATTGACTTTGAAAACATAATATAATGGTTTAAATATATGGACAGTTGTATTTATGCATTACTTCTAGATTAGCAAGACCCATCTCACCCAATATTGGTGTGAATATTTTCTGAGTCATTGAACCACTCTGAAGTTCAGGTTTCTCTCGAACAGTAATAGGGCTGGTTGAAAATGTAAAGTACTCCCTTCAGCTCCAAAATATCAAAACACCTACAGTCCTCTAGGCCTGTGATGGCGCCTGGTGTGACTTCTGGGCTGGGGAACGCGGTACAGGAAGTGTGCTCCTCTCCTCTGTGAACTGCTCAGATCAGCTCTCCATGACTGTCTAGACCAGGGGGCCTCAAACTACGGCCTGCGGGCCCGCCGAAAACATTTATCCGGTCCGCCAGGTGTTTTTGCCGCCGCTGCCTGTCCTGCTTAGCAGCCGTAGCAGCCGGGGCCCGCAGTGCGCATGTGTGGAATGTCTGAGGGACAGTGAACTGGCCCCCCGTTTAAAAAGCTTGAGGACCTTGCCAAAACCGGTTTGGCTCAGTGGATAGAGCGTCGGCCTGCGGACTGAAAGC
>NW_006288604.1:588250-595934 GCF_000327345.1 Myotis davidii
CAGCAGTGCCTCAGGGACCCTGCTGATGACAGGAGCAGCGGAGCACTGGCCCCTCCCCTAGGCCCCAAAGCAGGAGGTGGCTCCCTGGGACTTTCCCAGCAGGTGTCAGCACACTGGGTTGTAGACATTCCTGTCCCTGCCATCTCTGTTTCCTGAGATTTCTTATTGTCAAAGAGACCTGATTAACTGAGATGTGCATAGGTGACACATGCGTGTGGCTTCTTGGCACCCTGAGTCCCTGCTGCAGGGTTATCCACCAGCCGAGACCTCTCCTGCCTGCCTGCTCCCTAGAAAGTTCTCCAGGAGGCCGGCAGAACATGAGGGGCATGTTTTGACAGTGCCTCTTCCTCAGACTTACACACTGAACAGGAGGAGCCGGCACTCCTCGCCCGGCACAGTGAGGAGGAGGGCCTCAGGGAGCAGGCAGGGTCTCAGGTGAGCCTCCGGGGACCCGCCACGGGCCCTGGCTGACTGTACTCCCTGCACGCGGGCCCTGCACAAGCTCCCTGCCGCTGCAGTGGTCCAGGCGGGATGCCCAGGGGGCAGAAGGGGGCGCAGCAGCAGCGCGCCAGTGCAGTTCCGGCCCCTGGGCACTCTGCTGGGTTCCACCCTCCACACCCGTTACCAGAACAGAGCCCAGCAGCGGTTGAGAGAGCAGACGGTTGGTGCCCTCCCGCACGCAGCACGCTCTCGCTCCCGTCAGTCTCTCCTGCTGCAGGAGAGGGACTGTTTCCCTTTGTGCCAAACGAAATGGGCGTAGTGAACGCTCGTCCTGGCTTAGCCTTTGTTTTAGAATGTGCTCATGAGAGGATAACTCAGCTTCCAGCTGGTGATGACATTACATGTCCACTTCCAGGCTTTCAGAGAAAAGAAAGATAATCATTCTCAGAAGACAGAGATAAGAATGAGGAAATATACAATCAAAGAAGTAAACGAATGAGGCTGTCTTAATAGTAGAAAATCTGAAGAATGTATGCGGATTTCAATATCCCCTCTGTCATTTCTAATACTCAGCACCTCTCCTCCCTGTGTTATGATTCTAACCCATCACACAAGTTTGCCCAACAACTGCCATTACTGAGCACATTGGGATGTATTTTTGACAAGCAAGAAGGTTCAGCCTTTCCCACACATGGCCTGTCCAGTCTCAGTGTTTCCCACAGTGCCACCCACACCTCTCAGCAAGGAACCCCTGGTTCCACATGTTAACTGACACCATAAAGGACAAGAGTAAGTGCCATTTGCAATCTGGAGCTTTTGTAGATAAAACATCGCAATCTATCCTCCAGCTGCCCTCTGATGACGAGGGATTCCCAAGCTTAGGCCTGGAGTCAAACCCACCATCTCACTGGTTCTTGAAACCAGCACAGGAAGAGAAACCCAGGTCCCACTGCGGGCTTCCAGGGAGCGTGCCCAGGACTCGCGATGTGGAGGAAGGACGGGGCTGCAGCCTGTCTGGCATGGTGACAGCACTCTACACAAGCTGTGCGCAGGTGAAGGAACGACTTGTTGTAAGGGAACTGCAATGCCGACGACAATTTAAAATGTAACCCTAGCCTAACAGTTCCAGTTCCTGTATCTGCCAATTATGCTTTAGTCACATGTGTACACAGATGCATATATAAAATTGTTCAATGCAATACTGTGCATAATAAAAAATGAAACCATCCATAGTGGATGGTAAGATTATCCTATCTAATAAAGAGGGAATATGCTAATTGACCCTCATGCCGTTGCAAAGATGGCAGCGCCCACAGCCATTAAGGAGGGAATACGCTGACTGCCCCACCCTCAAAGATGGCAGGGCCCACAGCCACAAGATGGCGGTGCCCAGTCCCCTCAGCCCCAACAGGGCAGCAGGTGCGTGGCAAGGCCAGGCCCACCCGCGTGCCTGCCTCCGGAGTCTCCCAGACCCCTCAGCCCCCCAGCCACCCAAGGCCGCCCAAGGCTCAGGTAACCAGGGCCGCCCGAGGCTTGCGCTGCCGGCAGTGACAGCAGCAGAGGGGTGATGGGGCGTTGCCTTCCCCTGATCGCCGGGTCGCCTCCTGCCCCTGAGGGCTCCTGGACTATGAAAGGGGGCAGGCTGGGCTGAGGGACCCCCCTCCAGTGCATGAACTTTCATGCTCTGGGCCTCTAGTTATCAATAATCAGCGATTGATGAGTATGTCTTGCCAGGGCAGAGTCACCAAGATGTAGAGCAAAGTGCGAAGGCATGGCACGGAGCAGCTGCGGGCACCCACTGGTGAACGTGCAGAGCATACCGGACAGGCGTGCACACTGACACGTGCACACAGGAAGGGGCATGGGCAGAGCTCAGAAGGGGCCCCACCCAATAGTTAGCAGAGATTCTCTTTGGGAAAAGGAGGATTCTGAGGACTAAGAAGAACTTCCACTTTTCACCATAAATACTTCTAATTTGTGTGTGTGTTTAATCCTCACCTGAGTATATGCTTCCATTGATTTTAGAAAAAGAGAGAGACAAAGAGAGAGAGAAACATCACATGCGCCCTGCCTGAGGATCAAACCTGCAACCCCCTTGGTGCAAAGGATGATGCTGAGCCATCCAGCCAGGGGTAATGGTTTATATTTTAGTGACAAAGTAAAATTATGTAACAAAATAAACTGAAAAATATGATCATTTCATATATTTATTACTATTTTTAGAAACTATCAATTGCTATAAAGAATGATTAATAAATTCAGGTTAAAAATTATCCTTCTAAAGCAGTGGTTCTCAACCTTGGCTGCACATTAGAATCACCTGGGAATCTTTTTAAAATCCTGATTTCTGGGCCTCATCCTCCGGAAATTCTGTTTCTTTGTTATGGGGTGAGGCCATAACATGAGTAACAAAGAAATAGAATTTCCGGAGGATGAGTCCCAGAAATTAGGATTTTAAACAGATTCCCAGGTGACTAATGTGCAGCCGAGGTTGAGAACCACTGGCCTAGGCCTGTGGGAAGATGGCCTCTGGTAGGACTGGAGCACTTCTGATAACTGAGATCCTGACCGGAAAGAATTTCATACTAAAGACAATTCTTACACTGTGATGTGGAAGAGCCACACTCAAGGGGCCACAGAGCCGAATGTGGCTCGCGAGCCACAGTTTGCTGACCACTGTTCTAAAGTCACTCGTAATCACAAGCAACTTGAACTCTCCAGAACCCAAACCATTCCCTGCTTCTGAGCACATGTGTAACTGGTTCTGGGGTCTGCTGACTGTTCACACACCAATCAGCAATGCTACAAGAATTCACATGGAGGCCCAATTAGATCATCTCAGCTCATTAAGAAATATTCTTCCGAATAAGCAAAATGATACAGAAAGGCAATTAAACATGGAGGCAGTTACACAAAGGCCAGCCAGTGCTGTGTCAGGAAGGAAAGGAAAGGGCTGCTTAGGACACCCAGCCCCAGGGCCGCCAGCAGCGTGGGCCACGGAGCCTCCATCTCGTCAGATGGGCTGTGAGCCCAAGCACTTAGGAAGAGTAGCATTTATCACCAAGCCACAACCCCAGCAACAAACACACAAGGCAGAAGAGCTTTTGGAGGCCCTGAGTGTTAGAATGAAAGTAACCTTACGGTCGTGTAGCCTGCCCTCAGAAGACGGGGGCTGAAGTCTAGAAAAGCTCAATAACTTGCAGATGTGACGCGGAACCTACGAGCAGGCCCAGGACAAGGCCCCTCCCCCAACTATGTGAAAGCCACTGCAGAGAAGCCTAAGAACGACTTTCAGCTCATTTATTAATACCTCGCAGTGTGGGTCTGCAGGGCATGTGGGCGAATGCGTTTGTGGCTTTTCAGGGTGAGGGCCAGCATCAGCACAGAGCAGGGCGTTCGGTTCTGCAGTTCACATCTCAGGCCTTCCTTGTCCGAGAGGCCGTGGTGTGAATTTAGGATCTCGGGAATGAATCCTCATGTACCCATTCTGGCAGGACCCTGTAAGATTTCGCCCCAGAAGGTCCATCCAATAAGGCTTTCCTGCTTGTGCCCTCTGCCCACTTGTGAAAGAAGTGGTTCTTACTGAAATCAAAACGTTCCAAGAGGCAGTGTCCAAACAAACCCCAATCAAAGACTCAGAGGCCTCAGTCTGCCGCCCTTTCTTTCCTCCCATACTCATTAGTTTGGATCCTAATTACCCCGGCTGAGTTCACTTCACCGTTCCCACCTGGTCCCCTAATCCTGTTCCTCCTCTCCCCATCCTATGACAAGAATCTTTAAAGCTGTTTCTATTATGTCAAACCACTGCTCAATAATAAATCAATTCAACAGTAATAGTATCACTGTAACATCTTACACATGTATCACAATTCAAAGTTAAGTGTTTCACACACTTTTAAATTATGCCCATTTGACAGGTGAGCAAACTGAAGTTCAGAGAACATTGCTTTAGTAAGAACTAGTAAGAGGCAGAGCTAGAACTAAAAACATCCTCTATAGCCCGGCCAGCGTGGCTCAGTGGTTGAGCTTCAACCTATGAACCAGGAGGTCACAGTTTGATTCCCTGTCAGGGCACATGACAAGGGTTGCAGGCTCCATCTCCAGTAGGGGGCATGTGCTGGAGGCAGCCGATCAATGATTCTCTCTCACCATTGATGTTTGTATCTGCTCTCCCTCTTCCTTCCTTTCTGAAATAAATAAAAATATATTTAATAAAAATAAAAGGATCCTCTTTATCCTGGCTTATCAACGTCCTGTAAAGCTTGGTGACGAATTATCTCAAGTTTTAAGTCTCATCACTGCCCTATGTGACCTTTAGCTTCAGACACTACATTTTTCTCTTGTCCTCATAAACAGAGGATACTTTCTCACTTTGGTCCACATCATTCTTTCTATTTAAAGATCAACGATTTTTTAGCCCTCGTATCAAATCCCACCCTTATCTATTCAGAGACTTCCCAGATCACTCCAGCCCTGAGGAGGAGTTCATTACCTCTGAATTATGGCCCAGGCCACTCTTCAGTCAGTCCTTACAGACCATGGACCATGCACATCAATGTTTACATTTCATCTGATATTGCTGGCTGACTCTTCAGTTGTGTCTTATGTTGGCTGCTGCTTCTGTAACTGTTATAAGAGATGTTATAAGAGATGTAACTGTTATAAGTCAGGGATAGTATCTGTTCATCTTTATGTCACAAAGGCAGTTTGACAAATGAATTTTAATAATAGCAATAATAATAAGTGCCCTGTGAGTTTATCAGCCATACAGAAGATGTTTACTATTCTGTGAATTCCTCATGGTATCCAGCAGGTACTTATGTACTTCTAAGTATGTATTGACAATTGGAAAAATATAAGCTGTTCGCCTTAGTCTGCTCCAGCTGCTCTAATAAAACATGACAGCCTGGGTGGCGTATCAACAACAGAAATTGATTCCTCGCCGTTTGGAGACTGGCAGTTAGGCCAGGGAGCTAGCCTGGTCAGGCGAGGGCCCACTTCTGACCTCAGATGTCTCACTTGTCCTCATCAGTGGGAGGGTCTCTGGAATAAGGGCACTGATCCCATCCGAGGGCCCTATCTCTCCTCTTATTACCTTCACCTGGGGGGCTGGGATTTCGCATTCGAATGTGGGGGGCCACACATCCAGACCACAGCACCATGTGTGACAGAGGAAGCTGCGCCCCAGCACCCCGAGTCAGGAAAGACAAGGACAGAGCGGTGTGGGCCAGTCGTCTGACTTGGGGGTGAGCATGTGCAGCAGAGCGAGCCCTTGATGGAGGTGTGGGCGCACATGACAGTATTTCTGACTCCTCTTGATTCTGAGAGGCTGGGACTTCATGGACTGAATTATCCTGCTGACTGCTCACTGAACTGCATAAAATTGCAGGGATCCTTGGATGGACAACCAGAACTGGAGCAGCAATCCCCTCTCTTAGAATATATACAAATTACTGTCTATCAAGGGCTGTGATTGTAGAGTGTAACTTAAATATGTCATTAGTTCAACTTAAGCCAGAACCACATGTTCCAGCTGGAAAGTTCTAATGCTGAGGGACACGTCCAGCGACCTTCATTTTGGATGGACCCCTGAATCAAGATGCCAGAGACTGGGAAGGGCCTGCTGGCTCCCTGGACCCCCAGCACGGCATTGACCAGAGCCCCTAGGAGGGGCCACCTGAGCCACGGTTCCTCCCTCCAACTAACTGCTTCCCCAAGTGACAGGGACTTCATGATAATTCTTTCATTTGACCCTCAAGACAATCCTGAGGACAGGGCTCGCGGGGTATGATCAGCTCTGCGTTCAGAGAGAAGGGGTTTCAGGAAGGGAGCCTCCCCGGGTCACAGAGCCTGGATGAGAATCTGTTTCCTGCCTGAACGTGTGCAGAGCTCCACCCGCTCAGCTGCACCCAGTGTCCCTGCAGTGACAGCGAACCTTCTGAGCTCCGTGTGTCAGCATTTTGGAAAACCCTAACTTAACTCTGGTGCCTTGTCACATAGAGAAATTGTTTGATATTTGCCACCATAGTAAAACAAAGACTTATATTTTTGATATTTATTTTATATATTTAAGTGCCATTTAACAAAGAAAAATCAACCCCAAAAATGAGTTCGCGTGTCATAGGTTCGCCATCACTGGTCCCGTGAAACACGTCTGGAACGCCCCTCGCTGCATCCCCATCTGACCTGACTGCACCCAGGAGCCAAGACAGAAGGGCCGTCAAGGCCGTGTCTGCAGGTGGGCAGGTGCTGCCTGTGGGAGGACGTGGCGAGCTCGGGAAGGACCTTGACTTCAGGACATGAAGCCAGTGCCCACACCAACCCCAAACCACTGCACTGGACACCATTCCCTTGAACGTTAGTGTTTTACAGAATGTGTATCTATAAAGTACAGCAGTCCTAGGAGAGCTAATACTTTGTCCCCCTCCCGTTCTCTCTCTTTTTGCCTCACACACACATGAACACACACTCATTTACTCTCTCTCATTTCCACAAGGGAGAACACCAGAGGGTAGCCATTATAAGGGTTTGGATGTAGGATTTAGGGAGACTTATTCACGCGCAACACTGTGGCACATTAAACACTCCGCAGTAGCCAGAGAGGCTGCTCTGCTCTCCACTTCGACTGTCTGTGGTGGAACTCGCCCTGCAGACCATGGGAAGGAGGAGAGCTTTGGGAATCCCTGGCTGCCAACCAAAACACCAGGACAGCCCAGCCAGAACCAGTGCAGCCCAGGGCGGCAGGAACTGAGACGGTAACGAGACCTGTTTAGACTGTTTGTTAAAAGAATTAGAAACTGCTCTGAAGGGGGAAAGGCAGACACTTGCAAAGTGACCTGTTCATTCTTCCATCAACTCATAGGTAAGTCCAATAGGGAAACACACACACACGAACTCGCTTCTCCAATTCTCATAGGAAACACACAGGAACAGCATCCAGAGGAGGAAGTGCACTGGGTAAACAGGCGAACAGGTGAAGCACAGCTCCGTCTAAGAGCCATGCTCCGCACAGAGGCAAGCTCGCCTGACCCAGCATGCCAAGGTCTGGGCCGTGGGGAAACACGTCCTGGGGCCACTCCCTGCTCACAGCTGCTCTGAGGCCGCGTCTCAAGAGGACGGGGCAGTGGGAGACCAGAGACCGACGCTGGGCAGTGCTGCTCAGGCGCCTTGCACAACACTCCCGTCCCTCTTACAACAGGCGCCTCTGAGCAGGGGCCCAGGTGCACCTGCCCCCCCCACCCCC
>NW_006288604.1:596475-605193 GCF_000327345.1 Myotis davidii
CCCCTCCGCCTTTCCTTTCCGCACAGACCATCAGCCCGTTCTCCGCGGTACTGGTGTGGGAATGAGGGTGAGTGCACACAGCCTCAACTGTCATATCGGACTGCAAGCTGCTATATCTATCTTATTTAAATAAGTCTGTAAAAATTCTTGTCTAATACTTTCATGTAATTAGTATTAAAGTTCATCTGTATAATGAAACCCAATCACAAATGTAGACATTTTGAGTCTGTATGAAAATGAAAAAATATATATAGCAAAGAAAGGACAACCAGTTTATACTATCACATATTTAAGACTTCTTTCTGTGGTGAAAAAAATGGGAAGTGAGGGCAGGTAAGTGACCCATCCAAGGCCTCAGCGAGTCCTGGCCCGGATCTCAGCAGGGAGGTCCCTCCCACCATTCCTCAGGCACATCCAGTGATGTCTAAACAAAGCGAACTGTCAGGAGGTGCAGGTCTGTCTGTGTGTGATGGCAGCAGCAGCGAGAGGGTACACTGAGCAGACACAGCGTGCACAGGAGCGCCTGCCTGCGACCTGGGGCGGTTACGCTACTGATGGGGCCTGAGGGCCCAGGTGAAGCGAGAGCTCCCTCCAGTACGTGGGAGACGTGGTCTTGGATGAGTGTCCCACCTCTGAGGGCAGCTCTTTTCATGCCTCAGTGCCAAGTTCAACTGGAGACCTTACTATCTGTGATTTAAATGTTTGCTTCAATCGTGAATGCTACTACTTTATGCAAATGAAATTTAATTGCGACAATTTAAGGTTCTACACAAAATTTTTGTTGTTGTTGTGAATCCTCACCCAAGGATATTTTTCCATTGATTTTTAAAGACAGTGAAAGGTAGGGGGAGAGACAGGGAGAGAGAGAAACATCGATGTGAGAGAGACATATTGATTGGTTGCCTCCCACACACGTCCTTCACAGGAATTGAACCCAAGACTTTCAGTCCACCAGCCGACGCTCTACCCACTGAGCCAAACCTGCTAGGGCTACCCACAAATTTTAAGCAGGGCACTTTATAGACAAAATATACTATTTCATCTGACTGCAGAGAAGTCCCTTCCTGTTTTATTAGCTTCTAATTTCCCCTTTTGAGAAATAACAAATCAAGACTCTTTTAAAAAGGTATTACCTAGACCTGCACTTAATGAACTAAGTAGCAATTCACAGTCACGAAACGCCGTCTTTCTGTGGATGCAGAGAGAAGGGGACCTGTCCCAGGCACTATCCTTTATGTGAAAGCAAATGTCAAAGGGAAGCTCTGGTATTTGGTCATGGGCTCCCACCTTCTCACAGGCATTTCCTAAATCCACGTTTGATGAGCTTCCCCCGCCATCAATCCTGCCAGTTCCCTCCGGAGCCGAACAGAGTGTGCTTCATGGAAATGTCACCCGCCAGGGCTGCAATTACTGGCACTGCAGCAATCATGGCACAATGCAGAATGGGTCAAATTCAGGTGAGAAGAGAACCAGCAATCAAGCCGGGGACTCGAGAACAAAGCCATTTGCCGTCAACACAACCATCAGGCCTTAATTACGAGGCAAGTGTGGGGCTGGCTGCTGAAAGGCTGATTATCATACAGCTCAGCTCCAAATCAGCCCTGTATTGATGGACTGAGGAAAGGAAGCCGACCTGAGCCCAGTGAAAAGGAACGGGAGGCATCGACAGTGCAGAGGGGACACACTCTAGGGAATAAAAATAACCGCAGAATGGGGGAGGGCTAAGTGCCTGGGAGCCAGCTAAAAATAAGTCTCCAAAGTCACACACTGCCCGGTACACCCACCGTGCAATTCAATACGAGCGCACCTGCTGGGCCAGAGCTGCCGTCCGTGAGCCGCTCCTGAAAGACTCCTTCTTTTCCGAACAACATTCCCCAAAGATCCCGCTACCTGAGTGTACCGAGTGCCTTCTTTGTTTTTATTCCTATTATTTTATAGTCAAGAGCATTCTAAGTAAGACAAGTTCTAAGACAAATTTTCCCTTTATCTATCATGTGTAATATTTTTATTTAATTTATATGTATATACTGTGCTTATATCGACATTAAAATATCAAATATCTAGTTCAAAATATCCTCTAGAGATTGGGATATTGACACTTGATTGCAATTTCTAACCATCTTTGAATAAAGCCTACACATTAAAAACAAATGTACTTTCATACTACACACACATATTTCCTCCCTATATTACAACATCTATATTTATTCATGAACTAAACACAAAAATGCTTTTTCCTCAGTATTGCAAACATTCCACTGTAATGGTGATGGCCCCGCCACAGAACATGACTCAGAACTGTTTTGTTTCAAGTTCTACGAGAAGATCCTGCTGTTGGCAGTGGGTCCCCCTGGACAGGGACTGAGAGTGCAGGCCTGCTGAGCGCTGACGGAGCACGAGCTCACCTCCGAGCAGGCACACGGGCAGACTGGAGTCACGCACTAGCCCTGCGGCACGTAATGCGAGCTTTTATTTACAGCCTCACGCTTCCTAATCTTCAGACACGCCTGGGAAGCAGGCCCGGCGGGGCTGCAGCCCGTGCAGTGGGATGGAAGTCTGAGTCCCTAGCCCGCCTGCATCCCTTCTTCTGCGGGTTCTGCCCTCCTGGATCTGTGCTGGCAGATGCCTGTGTGTTCTTAGCTTTTGCTTATGGGAAGGGGCAGGGGTTCAGGAAAATGAGAGAGAAGCTGTCATCCTGCTGATGAACTGACCAAACACAAGTGGGTCAAAGATTTGAGTGATGCCATTTTTGAAATCCATTTCCAAGGCAAAATTAAAATACAAAAGTGTTGTCCTGACACATATGGGCGTCTAAATACCCTCGTAGGCTTGGCTACCAAGTCCCAGAAGGTGCCATCACTTCACAGATTCTTTTACACATTCCTGTAAGTGGGCATGTCTATTCCCTGAAACTCCAAGGAGGGCAATGAATTTCAGTTACTGCCACCAGCCTCCCAGCAGCATCAAGAACAGCAGCTCCCTGAATGGCTTCTCCAACTCCATTCCCTGTTCCTCCAATCCCTCCTGCACCAGCACCAAGACGACCTTTCTGACCACTGGACTGTGCTCCTCCCCCTCCAGAAGAAAAGTGTCTTATCGCACTGGAGGCTTCCCCAATGCTCACTTTCTCATACTAATAAGGTGTGGTAATGACAACCCTTCTATCACGCTTCCTCTTGTTACTTACACCGCTCCACCCAGCATTCTCAAGGTAGGGCTCAAGACACACTGAAGGGTCCTCTAGGCCAGGGGTGGGCAAACTTTTTGACTCGAGGGCCACAATGGGTTCTTAAATAGAACCGGAGGGCCGTAACAAAAGCATGGATGGAGTGTTTGTGTGAACTAATATAAATTCAAAGTTAACATCATTACATAAAAGGGTACGGCCTTTTTTTTCTTTAGTTTTATTCATTTCAAACAGGCCAGATCCGGCCCACAGGCCGTAGTTTGCCCACAGCTGCTCTAGGCCCTACCAATGAGTTTGTGAGGTTGTCCCTCATCCAACTGGACTATTTTTCTAGGTTTTAGTCAAAACAACTTAATGCAATATGTTGATTGCAGATGCAGGTGAGAATTTAGCTATTCTATTAAGAAAAGCATTAAAGAGATTTTATAAATGTGAAACAATGTTTCTTTTGATAATTTTTCTTTATGTGGTTCTTTTTCATAAATTATACAGTTATAATAACATGTAAGTTTTTAAATTGTATTTTAAAATAAATAAATTTTAAGAAAAGTCTAGTTTCAAATTTAATATGGAAGATGTGAGCCTCATAAAGCAAACCAAAATGAAGTACTGAGAATCTACACTAATAAAAGAGAGAGATGCAAACTGACCATACCTTTGCAACGCTCACCAGCCAATCAGGAGTGTGCATGCAAATTAACCCAACAAAGATGGCAGGTCGATTTGCATACGCAGGTGCCAAGCAACTAGGGGCAGGGCAGGATGCTTGCCTCGTCGCCATGGCAACAATGCAGGCGTTCCGCACTGCCCAGCCGCTCCGGGCATCTGAGCAGCATGAAAAGGCGGAAAGGTATCTCCAGGCCAGAACAAAGGCAGAAAGGCAGCTCTGGAGCGAAGGCGGTGCTGGCATCCAGGAGAAGGAAGGCCCATTCTTGCATGAATCTTCATGCATCAGGCCTCCAGTATAGAGTATAAAGGAGCTTTGGGACCAAACAATGGGAACCACTGTGCTAACCCATTGACTCTGTGGTTTCTCACAGGTACACGCACTAAATGCTTCTTTATTCTGCCTCAGAGCCTTTGCACATGCTTTTCCTGCTTCCAGAAACACCAATCCATGCCTGCATGCTACTTTCTCTATGGAAAAGGTCATGGCCATTCTCTGACCAGCCCTGCAGTTTTTCCTTTAGTGATAGTTCTTTATTCCCTCTCTTCTCATATAGGAATAAAACTCACAGAAGTCCAGGACTTGCCCACCTTGTTCCCTAGTGTCTTACTTAGCGAAGGTATGATAAGCAGGTGCATGGCGAGTGAATGAAATACAGGGTTGTTATTGCCCAGAAGAGATGACACAATAAATGTCGTGAAGCTTCTTTGTACATATGAAAATATACAGCAGATTCTTATTTGTTTAAGATGTTTAAAGTAAGGTCTTGCTTGGCAACTGCAGGCCATGTCATGAGTGGGATACTTCTGGAAACCCTAAAAGTGGAAGGAATGCTTCTGTCAGTGGTTCAGGAAGGAAGGAGGTGAGAATGAAAGAGCCTAAGAACCTTGTGCATCTAGGATCCCTTTTAGGGGGCAGCCTCTAAGAAATCCGGTCATAAGAAAGGGTGCAGCAGGCAGGGCGCAGCTGAGTTTGTCAAGTAAACACCATCCATTTTCACTGGGATCAGAGACCCTGGGAGAATGTGAGGCCATCCTGCGATGTGCTCTCTGATCTAACAGCCTAGAGCAGCCGTGGGCAAACTAAGGCCGGGGGGCCGCTGCCAGCCCGTTTGAAAAGAAAAAAAAAAAAAAAGACCGTGCCCTTTTGTGTAATGATGTTAACTTTGAATTTATATTAGTTCACACAAACACTCCATCCATGCTTTTGTTCCGGCCCTCAGGTCCAGTTTAAGAACCCATTGTGGCCCTCGAGTCAGAAAGTTTGCCCACCCCTGGAGAGGGATCCAGCTGAAGGTCCCACAGCAGCCCCTCACACGCCGCAGCCGCAGCCTTCCACTTCTCCGGAGGAAGAGGCCACTGGGTGGAGACAAAGTGCCGCCAATGTCAACCTGGCTGGGGTGAGCTGTGTACCTGCTTCAGTGCAGGGAGACTGGGCCAGGGCCCCTCATGTGCTAGAGCCTCAGTAAACAGGCTAAAACCGGCTGCATATAAATAAATAGCAGAAAATGCCGATTATGTGGATACAAAAGCATAGAGCAGTGGTGGCGAACCTTTTGAGCTCAGCGTGTCAGCATTTTGAAAAACCCTAACTCGCCCTAACCCGTTTGGCTCAATGGATAGAGAGTCGGCCTGCGGATTTAAGGGTCCCAGGTTCGATTCCAGTCAAGGGCATGTACCTTAGTTGCGGGCACATCCCCAGTAGGGGGTGTGCAGGAGGCAGCTGATCGATGTTTCTGTCTCTTTGATGTTTCTAACTCTCTATCCCTCTCCCTTCCTCTCTGTAAAAAATCAATAAAAAAAATTTTTTTTTTTAAAAAAAGAAAAACCCCAACTTAACTCTGGCACCATGTCACATATAGAAATTTTTTTTATATTTGCAACCATAGTAAAACAAAGACTTATATTTTTGATATTTATTTTATATATTTAAATGCCATTTAACAAAGAAAAATCAACCAAAAAAATGAGTTCGCGTGTCAGAGGTTCGCCATCACTGGCATAGAGCCTCACTTGGGCATCTGCTTCTGATGCTTCATCTCAGGTTTTTCCCCAAACCCCCACTTCCCATTTCTCATGCGTTCAAGCTGAAAGCAGAGGTAGGAAGAGTCTTCAGGATTCATAGGAGCCCAGGTTTCATCAAGTCACCTTTCAGCATCCCCGCAACACGGCCAAGTGCCAGGCACAGTCTCAGCACAGTCTGTTAACTCCATCCTAAACTATTTATTCAAGTCCTGCTTTGTACCAGACCCCGAGCTTGTTCCTACAGACGCTGTCCCTGCCTGCAGGGAAGTCGGGGCCAGTTATGCCCACTCGTAGGGAGTGCGGATCTGACTCTTCCTACCACTCCTACAGGGTGGGTGCAGCCTGCTCCAGAGCTGGAAGGCTCACCTTCAGAAACCATTCCGCGTGCATCCTGCCACACTGTTCCCACTAGCATCTCACTTCTACACCAAAGGGCTGGCCCGAATTACTATATATCATACTGTCGATACATTTCAGAGGAAATTAACTCAGAGCACACACACCTGGAGTGTGGTCTAGTGGAAGGATGCAATCTGGAATTCAGCCCCGCTGTGCTGTATACAGCAGTTACTGGCATGAGGAACAGTAAGGAACACTTTCCAGGAAATGACTACAAGTCACCATTATGGCCTCTGCTTCTCTTGGCTTCATCCTGGGACCAGTGTCACTTGTTAGCTCTGGCTCTCCTGGAGGCACACAGCACAGTGACATCTGTGCTCACCAGCAGTGGGCACACCTCGGCATACGCCTAATCTCGGTGCGGCGGCTGGCTCAGCAGAGCACAGAGCCTGTCCCGGAGTCTCTACAGTTCTCCTCTGTGAAGGAAGGTCTGTTTTCCCTATGGGAGCGCGGAGATCAGGGATAGGTGACATCTACTGCATTCCAGGATGGGAGCAGAGTCAGAGGTGTGCCCACAGGGGGCTCCTCCCTTGGGGAGCTAAGTGGCTTGAGAATCCATAGGTCAGGTTTTAAAACCTGTCCGTGAACAGGTTACCGTGATAGGTTACAAAGTTCGAGCTGCCAGTTCCACTTAGAAACATACTCCCACTGTTTTCAGGTACTAAAGTCAGTGTTTGCATAAGAAAATCATTTTGTCTCTCTAGACTTGAAGATGAAGGCAACACCTTTGCCGAAAAGATTTCCTAATTAAGAAACATGGTTATTATGCTAAGCAAAATAAGACAAATATCACATGATCTCACTTATATGTGGAATCTAATGAACAAAATGAACTTACAAACAAAATAGATCTAGAGACACAGAAACATGCAACAGACTGCCGATTCTCAGAAGGAAGGTGGGGGGAGGGAGTGTGATTAACCAAAGAACTTACACGCACATACGCATAACCCATGGGCACAGACAAGAGTGTGGTGAAGGCACGGAGAGGGGCGGGAGTGGGGAGGAGGGGTCGATGGAGGAAAAAGGGGAGACATCTATAAGACTTTCAACAATAAAGAAATTAAAAAACAACAAAAGAGAAACATGAAAATGCCTAACTGTTTGAAAACACTGCAGTCACGCACAGGGTGTTGGGAAGCTGCTCTCCTCACATTGCTGCCCGTGGCCTGCCTTCTGACTTTATTAAATGAGGCAAATGCACAAGGTGTGCTCGCCACAGTCCTATCTGCGAAGCTTCTGGATATGCTATCAATCCATACGATGTACAGTCTAATCTTTGGTAAACTCCTTATATCTGGCAAGTTCTAAGAAAAGACCAGAGTAAGAACTGAAAATAGCTAATCGCAAGTCTGCTGCTGACACATCACAAAATTCTGTGATGCTATCAGCTCTGGAAAGCAAAGCAGGTGGAACAGATTAACATGAGGATCAGAAAAAGTGAACCCAGGTTGTGGGAGGCCATTGAAGAGATTTATGGGGTGATACTGCACCCTCTGGATTACATCTGAGCTAAAGAATTTCTCAGACTATCAGGCAGCCCCAACTGCATTCATAGTTATGACTGAAAGCAGAAGACTTCAGTGCCGTCTATGTATAAAATGATTTTTAATAAAAACTCTATTACATGCACAATAGGAATATGAGACAAAAGGGGAAAGAGGAGCTAAAGCAATATTTGAAAAATTAAGATAAGAATTTTCCAAAGTGCCCTGGCCAGGTGGTTCAGTTGGTTGGAGTGTCAGCCCGTGCACCAACAGGTTTCAGGTTTGATCCCCGTGCGTACAGGAGGCAAGGGATGTTTCTCTCACATCGATTTTTTTTCTCTTTTCCTTCCTCTCTCTCTAAAAATCAATAAAAGCATATTCTTAGATGAGGATTAATAAAAAAGAATTTTCCAAAGTGATGAAAGACATCAATGCACAAATTGAAGTACTAAGAATTCCAAATGAGGTAAATACAAAGAAAAGCACACCAAGGCACTCACATTAAAACTGCTGGAAACCAAAGACTAAGAAAAAATAAATCTTAAAAATTGTTAGCAAGTACTGACAGCTACTTCTCAAAAATAAATAAATGAATTAAAAAGACAGTGGATTCTATATGAAAGTAATAACCAAACTTGTGGGGGAAAAAAGTCCTTAAAAAATGAAAGTAAAGAAAGGATATTTTCAGAGAAATAAAGTACAAAATAATCTGTCATCAGTATATCCATATTAAGGAAAATACTAAGGGATTTTTTTTAGAAGTAAAATGATCTGATTATATCTCAAAGATATATGAAGAAACAAAGATCAACCCAAACTATTAATATGTGGATAAATCTAAGTAGTTATTGAATGTATGAAATAACAATAATAATATCTTATAGGACTTAATATATTTATAAGAAAGTAATTATATTTCACACATATTTATATGATATATGTATTATTTCCCTA
>NW_006288604.1:605223-614773 GCF_000327345.1 Myotis davidii
GGGAGTTCAAACACTTTTTGGAAAGTGGGAAAACACTTGATATTAAATTTTAATAACTCAAAAATGCATGTAATTTCAGAATACCATTAAAGAATAGTTAAAGAAAGTATAACTAATAAGCTAATAGAGGTAAGAATAATATAAAATGCCAAATCCATATAAATTTCAAAAGAAAGCCATAGAAGAGGTGGAAAAACAGAAACAATATTAATTGGAGGATGCAGCTCCTTAATAGTTATACTGAGATGTGAGATTACTAAACAGAACATTAACAGTCAGATTATTAGCGTGGACTAAAACAAACCCAACTCCATGCTGCTTTTGAGTCACACCTTAAATATAAGGGCACAAGAAGGTTGAAAATAAAAGAATAAAGAAACATACAACGTAAATGCCAACTGAAACAATTTCCTATAGAATTTTTAAAAACACTGACATTTAGGCCTAGCTTTGGCAATCAAGATTACTTAAATCTCAGCCAGGCAGAGCTACCTGTATTATTAAGACTGTGCATGGATTCTGGTTAACAGTTATGCTTGAGAAACAGTGTTCCAGCTGGAACTCTTTATCTTACTATGAGGAAATTGAGGCCAAAAAAGACAGTAACTTATATTCCTACTAGTGGCCCAGTGCACGGATTCGTGCACTTGAAAGGAAGTCGGGAGCCTGTGTACCTGGGGAGTTTCCATGTCCCTCCCTGTGAGCCGCCAGGAAGTCATGTGGGGAGTCTGTCCTCCTCCCTGCAGCTTCCCGAAGAAATGTTTCCATGTCCCTTCTGCGGCCAGGGTCATGCCTTGCTGGCCGGGAGGCCCCCAGTGAACACCTTGGGCCATGCTGAATGCGTTCCACTGCTCAGAGCAGGATAAGAGACGCTCCAAGATGAATAATACAAAGGTGGGGATCTTGTGGGGTCGGAGAGCTCTGTTGCCCAAACCCCCACCCTTCAGATCTATCTCTGACTTTCACCCCAATTGTCAGTCACCACCTTGTGGCCGCTGTTATATTGCTGCCTGAGGCAGAGTTCCAGGAGCCCCGTGGCCGTATCAGGCTCCTCCTGGTTACTCCAAGTGTCCATGCTTCAACCATTCTGGAGACTAGCGGGGTACACAGGATGTAGCAGTGTGCAAGTGGCAGGCGACTAGGGACTGCACCGCTCCCGCTCACCCCAGCCCCGCTGCACCTACCACTGCAGCCTCCGCTCAGTAGTGCTGCTGCTGTGGCAGCGGGAGAGGCTCCCATGACTGTAGCTGTGCTCGCCAGTGGTGAGCCCAGCTTCTGGCTGAGCGGCACTCCCACTGTGGAAGCACACTGACCACCAGGGGGAAGCTCCTGTGTTTAGTGTCTACCCCCTGGTGGTCAGTGTGCATCATAGCAACTGGTTGACCTGTCATTCGGTTGGAACGGTTGCTTAGGCTTTTATATATATAGATCAATCACTATTTATTCATTATTTAAGGCACACTACTATGAAATAAATTATGAATAAGGTATATTTCCTTAACTCACAATTTTAAAAATGTTGTCGATACATATATAGAAATAACTATAAAACAAGATAGAAAAGGAAAAGACCTTCTAGAAGAGACAAGATAAAATACCATGGATTAAAGAAGTGAGATTGGTTATGGAAGAGGGTTAAGTTTAGTCTTCGCGGAATGGGTGTTTAACATCTGGATTATAACATAGTGGCTTGAGGAAGTCCGGGGAGTGGGAGACGTACACAATGAGATCTTGGCAAACAGTGTCCTCAGTAACACAGGGAAGTAGGGTCTACTTCTCATGAAAGGTTCATCCTTTGTTTAAAAAAGCAAATACGCTTTTTTATTTGATATTATTAAATGTCCATTTCCTCAGGGAACAGAGTTTTCAGGAAAACTGCCTAAAAGCAGGTTGTGGAGCAGAGCTCCAGTTCGGGCCCTTCCATTCTCCCTGGCCCCCGAGCTGCCCTGCACATGGCCTACCTGCAGGGAGGGCCCAGTCTGAGCAATGGCTGTGGCAGAGGGAAGGGCAACCACCACATCCGCTCCTGAGCCTTTCCACCCCAGCCCTCAGTCGCTTTCCCTATCTACTAGGTCAGTGGAGGGCGGGGAAGCCACACGATAGACAGAGCACAGAACCCCGAATGCCTGTGTAGGGCAGCACGCCCTCGCCCATTCAGGGACTCTTGTGACTGAGCTGGAAATACATGTTCAGTGTGTCAAGCTACTGACAGTACAGGGCTATGTGCTCAGCAGTGAGCCGCCGCCGTCATGAGAATCGGCCTCCACCATGTGCTGGTCTCATTTATTTAGCTCTATTTTCCGACCCACCTGCCCTCCTCTGTCTCAAGCACTTTCTTGTCCTGCCTGGGAACTGGCCAGCAAGTACATCACTTACAGGTGTAGTCTTTGCTCAGCTGCCTGAGGAGAAGGCAAAGCACACACATGCTTTCCACTATGCAAATTACCGATTAGAGGCAGCAGCGCAGAGGCATTCAGGAGGGACTTCTAAAAATAAATGAAGCTCAGAGTGGTTCCCATTTTCCGTCCACAATTTCATTATCTTTGGGGGCCATTACTCCCCCTACATGCCCATGTTTATGTAGTAAATGATGGAGGACAGTCTGAGCCTTCTAAGGTCAAATCTTTGCCCTCTACCACAACGATGCCTCTTCTGAAGAGGAACCCCTCAAATACCAGTAACAACGGAGAAGAGTGGTCGAGTTCTGCTGTGTTAGTAAACTAGGCCTCCAGTACAGGAACCAGGTTTGTGCGTGTGACATGGTGTTCAGTTCCGGCCAGTGGCAGATTAGAGTCCCAGGAGCATCAATCTGCTCAAAGTCAGTGCATTTTGAAGAAGTAAACAGAGCACATTACTATTTGATCAGTCAGACAGGCAGGTTGTGTACTATGCATGAGCACCCTGCCCTCTAGGAGTGACCTAAAGTAAGCATCTCATACGATACCTGATACTGGTAACTCCAACTACTGACACGGGAAAGTGAAGCACAATCCTGGAAACAACTGGCTGTGGAACAGAAGGCGTGGGGGTGAAGTAAACGGTGGCGCTGGTGCACGCGGCACGGCTGCCGGAGGCTTTTCTGGAACCAGGTGACACGGTCCACGGCTTCAGACAGGCTTATGTGGAATCCGCACTCCTGATGGGCTGGCACATACTCCAACTCAAAAATGATCTAGCCTATTGTTTAACAATATTTTATTTTTGCCATTAATAGTTCCAAAACCATCCTTTGAAACCCTGTATTTAATGGCACATAGTCATTAATACAGAAGTAAAAAATAGAGGGCTTTCTTTTGAAGGCTAATAGTTAAAAGTAGATATTCTTATAAATGAAATAGAAAACACTGCATACTGCGGACATGAGAAAGAAAGCACCTACTTAAGAAGGGGTCCTGGTGGCTAATCGGGCACTGAACTGCCCGCCTGCACTGCTCTGGCCACCTGAGCCAGCCCTTGTAAAGCAGTTCCCGGAATTCTATTTCAACCAATAGGACTGAGGCTTTCCCCTTCCAATCAAGGCTGTGCAGCTCCAACTAATCAGAGCAGCTCCATTCTAACTAATCAGGAAAGTGTCTTTTGGACCAATCAGAGTGGGAGGATTTGGAGTCCTCATTTGCATGAGGACAGACCAATCATGGACCAGAGGTGGAGACTGACATATATATAAGTCATCTCCCCTCTGGCTCTGAAAGCACCCTTTCCCTTTCCACCAAAGACTTTGTTTACTCAGTTGGAGCTAAAACACTGCTGATATCTCCCTGGAACACAGTGGACAAGGAGCAGAACAGAGCTGTTAAGCTGGAGAGGGGCCTTGCCCTGGGGCCACCTCACAGCCATGATGTTTTCACAGCCATGCTGTGTCACAATTGAGCTGTTCTACACTGAATAAAGTTTTCTTCTTCACTGAACCCTAAACTGGAGATTCCTGTTGGCACTGAATTAGTGCCAACAACAACCAGTTAACAACACTGTAATTATTTTTTCTTGTCTTTAAATTCTATCTTACTTATTTCTTACTGTGGGCAACTTAAGCAATATTAACCTGCTCTCTTCTTTTATTCTAGTAGATATAGGTTATTAATGTTCCCTAAATTCCATCATGTCTGTTTTGGGAGGGGAACTGTGAATGACGCATATAACAATGCAAGTGGCACACTAAAGGGAGAACCCAACCTGGATGACACTTGTTCTCAGATGTCTAGATTACCTGCTTAGGCCAGATCTATGTTAGGAATCTCTCCATTTCTATGCTAAGTGAGATAAGCCAGTCAGAGAAAGATAAATATCACATGATCTCACTCATTTATGGAATATAATGAACAATATAAACTGATGAACAAAGACAGATCCAGAGACAGAGAAGCATTGATCAGACTGTCAAACCTCAGAGGGAAGGTAGGGGAGGGTGGGGGTAGAGGCAGAGATCAACCAAAGGACTTGTATGCCTGCATACCTGAAGTGCCATGGTGCTCTGGAGTCCAGGCACTAGTACTGCCTACATTTAGTAACTACTCTCCTTGGTGTCTCTGGGGCTGTCTTTCTAAAGCACATTTCTAATGATGTATCTCCCTGCCTCCTTCTCTTCACCTGTAGGTTCATGTCCCAAATCCTTAGATGGTCAACCAAGGCCCTTTGATGTGGTTCTTGTCACACTTCTGGTATCACCTAATGTTTTTATCCTCCATTCCTACCTAATGTTTGACATTATGACAACAGTAAAGTTCTTATAATTTCCAAAACATACTGAGCTGTGTCACATCTTCCTACCTGTGAACATCTGTTTTCACTTTTAACCTGGTTCTTTTCTTGCTGTTCACCTAATGAAGTCCTGGACATGCTTAACACTCTAGCTCTTTTGGAAGTTCTTTAGTAAGACTTCCATGATCCTGGAGAGAAAACGTAATGTGGCCAGCACTTAGTCCACCTTTCACACCATAATGAATTTATTTACATCCTGTATCCCACCTGGGCAATAAGCAACTAAAAGGCAGGGCCTGTCTGTGTCTTATGAATCTTTCTGTCCTCTTCAATGTCTGCAACATTGCAGGTTCTCAAAAATCAAATTCAAACATGGCAACACCGTAACAGAAAGGGTAGAAAGTCACTGAGTTCATCCCTCCATACAGACAAAATGCAATGCTTCCTCGCTGAAATTCATCTTCCATAAAGCCGCTGAAGTCAATTCAGTCAATGCTCATGTTTGCAAGTTCTCTGTGAATTTGCCTCCTTGCTGAAGTTTACCTCTAAGCCCAAATTCTACACTCGCCATGCCTTCTGTCATTTGTGGGATGCACAGAGCAGCAAACAATCCAAGTCTCCTGCGGTCTAACAGGCAACACTCTGCCTCCTTGCCTCCGCTCTCAGGCTGTAAATGTGTCCTTTCCACGGTCCAGTTAGTGCCATATTTTCCACATTTCTGTGCTTTTTGTTGGTGATTTCTCTGTTTAAAATGTCCCCAAGCATAGTGCGGAAGGGCTGTCTAGTGCCCCTAAGTGTAAGCAGCTGTGGAAAATGCATGTGTTAGGAAAGCCCCATCCAGGCACAAGTCTTAGTTGCTCTTGGCTGTGAACTCAACGTTAATGAATCAACAACATGTATTAAGTAAGGCGTCTTTAACAGAAAACAAAAAACAAGGTTATATATTGATTGCTTGACGAAAATGTGACCAGAAGCTCACAGGAACCCAACCCTGTATTTCCCTTAGGAACAGTGGATGACAATATACTAATTGAGGGTTCAGGGTGACTATAAAAATAACAACTGTGATTAATGAGAACTGTCTGTATTGCACATAATCTCTCTCTCTCTCACACACACACACAGCACAAACTTAAAACCAAATACACTGATGAGGAGGAGCACTGACATCTCTTCGCCCACCTCTGTCTGGCCTTGGTCAAGGAGAAGGACATCCTGAAATGTCTCACGAGGTTGGCAGGCTGAGCCAGGCCAGGTTGTGCTTTGCTGATCTGTGCAGTGTAATATACTGTTTAGTAAAAAGTCTCGCCATCTAAGTACACGACCAACTGGCCAGTTACATGCGCTGAATGCTGTTCTGAGCGACAGAACGGAGCATGGCTTTGTCTGTTCTGCTCAGCACCAAGCCTAGAGCAGTACAGGGTAAACTCTGTAGAGGCGACGACAATTGCTATAGACCCTAGACTGAGGCTATTTTTTGGTCACAGATTCTCTCAGGATCTGATGAAAACTATGGGCTTCCTCTTCTAAAACACACAAATGCAGAGACTCACAATTTTACACACATTTTGTGAAAGACCATACACTTCCTGAGGCACATTCATATGCCCAGAAAACACCTAACTACCATACTAAGCACCAGCTTGATGGAGAGTCAGGTGAAGCACTGGCCCCGCCACACCGTGGGCTTCGGGCTCTGGCCCTGCCTCTCCAGTCCTGTCCCTGACTGTAATTCCCTCTCACTTTCCGCTCCCACTGTCCATTCTAACTGGAAGGCTGGACTGACCCCATCTCATGCCTCACTTACTCAGCCAACCTCCCATCTATTAGGACTTAACCAGTGTCATTGTCCAAGTATGCTGAAGGGACTCTAGGCACTGTAACTTGAGGGAGTGGATAACAGAATTATCCAAACAAGTCTTTCTCCATATGCCTATTAAAACCCACCATTCTCTCATGCAGGAAGGAGAAATAAGTGAGAGCAGCATCCTGCAGCCACATGACCTTGGTTTGATTGAATTCAAGGTCTGTACTTGCTACAAATGTGAGCCCAGACCTCTAACACATGCTTAAAGAATAAAGGTTCCTGATGAAATATAGTTGTGATGACACTTGGTCTGCAGACCTCTGGTGAGGATTACATGAGATGCTGCACCCAAATGCCTATCCCAGTCCAGGCACATGGCAGGCCTTTCACATTGTCAGTGCTCTACCCCTGAGCAGGTGGTGCTGTGTCATACAGTGTCTGCAGCAGGTTTTCTAAACTTTATTGATTAGGCATTCCTTCAGTAAAAAAAATTTTTTTTTAAAAAGTGAATGGTACACACACACACACACCATTATGTACTGACACATTATAATAACTATGGAATACACACATTAATAAAATTAAATTTAAAATTACTTATTAAATCTATAAATATTACAAATCTTTTTTTCTTCTAAAATGTGTTAAGAATGTTTATAAAGTGAGAGAAATATCTTCAAATATAACTTATTATTTTCTAAAATCTTATTTGACACTTTCTGATAGAGCAATTTCAAGCTCTATTTCTTAGTTCAATTTATATTGATACTTGCTTTTAAGACCTGTCATAGTTGAAAAGATGCCTCTCAAAGAAACATTCATCTAAAATACAAGAAGAATCACTTCTATACTGGCTAGTGTAACTAAATCATGACACTTTTCAATTATTCCTACAGGCTATGCCAAGATTTTAATTGAAATTCAGCTAATAAATAATCATTTATCAAAAAAATGCCATAGTTGCTCTTGCAAACCAATAAGAAGGTGTTACATATATGTTTTAAACAAATGAATTAAAAATCCACTAAAATTATATTATGGTTGATAGTCTTCAAAATTGTTCGAGTCTTGTTTCCACATTTTTATGTGGATAAATCCGCGAAATTTTAATAGGTTTCATTTAAAGAAAAATTCAGGAATCACATAACAATGACAACATTCCTGAGCACCCATTTTCAAAGCTCTCTCTGTAGTACAAGTTCCTTTTAAAAGAGATTCTCACTAACTGTTATAACATCACCTTTACCTTCAAGTAAAATTAAATGTATTTTTCCAAAAAATATCTGCTGACCATACTTCTTTAGCCACTATCCTCATCCACAAATAACAAATTAGAAGCATGTATCCTTTTGTAAACAACTTAGCTCATCTTTAAGGCTGACCACCCCTTTAGAAGCTTGCTGTAAAAACAAACAGACATCTTTGTAGCACTAACGATTTTCACAGCAGTGTCCCATTTCACCACAAAGTATTACAAAATGTTGCAGAAAAACTTATAAACCCATTTACTGAGGCCCTCAGAAACTGCAATGCGGAGCGAAATGCCAAAGCCAACAGATGTGCGAGGTTCCCGATTTCAAGCCCCTGCACTGCTGACTGCTCCTTCGGCCGCCGGACACCAGGATGACAGGCTGACACACGGTGATGTCATTATGCATGACATCCGCGACGGGGAGGGTGTCCATACCCATCTATGTTTTGTACTGGGAACATTTCATAGCTATTTTGATATAAATGAGTTCAAATCTTCTTTCTTACACCCAATATCTTGCGGATCATAAGAAATACGGGCATTCTACTTCGGACACCGAGGTCCCAGATTCCCATGTCAGTGTCAAATTCCCCCAAGATGTGCTTCCTGGCCCAACCCATTACTTATCTTTTCCTTCTCACTTTTAACTTCTCCACCATCTCTAACTAGTCTTAATGATTACAATTTCTCTAGTATATGTACTATACACTCATGTTTGAAGTCATTGTCATGTAAAGGTCATCAAATTTTAAAACACAAAGATCTTGATTTCGGCCACCAAACAGCTGATACTCCACTCATCTCCCAAAGTTCTCAGTTCCACCACCCTGCATTCTAGACTTTGATGAAGTTATTCAGTGCTCTGTGCTAAGGCCCACTACAAATAAACTAAAAAAGAAAACAAATCCACATTATCATCTCAATAATTGCAGAAAAGTCATGTGACAATATCCAACATGCATTTCTATTAAGACACTTACAGACCAGGAATAAAAGGCAATTTCTTTAACCTGGTAAAGAGTATCTGCACAAAATCTATAGCTTAACATAATCCTACAATCAGGACCAAGGCAAGATTCCTCCATTACCACTTCTAATTCACATTATATTGGACATTTTTCAGTGCAAAAGGCAAGGGAAAAAAGGCATACAGATTGATAAAGAAAGAGAAAAACTGTATTTGAGGATATGATTGTATATGTCAAAAATTGATAGAATCCACAAAAAAAGATTCTAGAATGAATAAGTGAGTTTATTAAGATTGCAGAATACACTTTAATACTAAAAAACAATTTTAATTCTCTATACTATCAATGAACAATCAGAAGGTGAAATTAAAATATAACTATTACAGCATCAGAAATGTTAAATACCTATGTAGAAATTTGACAATAATGTTCAGGACCAGTACACTAAGAAAATTAAAAAACCTTTTCTAGAGAAATTAAAGAGGGTCTCCATATCATGCTTGTGGTTCAGAAAATCCAATATTTTTAATTTGACAATTCTTCCCAAACTGTTCTATAATTACATTTCAATGCAATCTCAAATCAAAATCCTAGCCATTATTTTCTAAAGAAACTGACAAGCTGATTCTAAAATGCACAGGAAAAGAACCAAGATGGCGGCATAGGTTAACGCCGGAGTTTGCTGCCTCGAACAACCACTTCAAAAGTGAAACTAAAAGACGGAACAGACATCACCCAGAAACACAGGAACACTGGCTGAGTGGAAGTCCTACAACTAGGAGGAAAGAGTAACGCATACCGACACTCAGAGGAGGCGCTGTGCTG
>NW_006288604.1:616308-618332 GCF_000327345.1 Myotis davidii
GGGAAAAAGTGGAACAAATGTAATAATCTGAACAATAAAGATTTAAATAAAAATAAAAAATAAAATAAATAAAAATAAATAAATAAATAAAATGCACAGGAAAGTGAAAAGGGCCTAGGTTAGCCAAAGCAATTTTGCAAAAGTACAAAGTTGGAGAATTCACACAAACTGGTATCAATACTTATTAAAGAACTCTAGTAATCAATGCAGGTGGCACTGGCATAGAGACAGACAGTGCCAGGGCTAATGTGGGCATGGTGTGATACAGTCCAGTATGTTTGCTGTGTGATGTTATTGTAAAAGGACTTTCTGAAAATGATGCATCTAAACATGCTATTGGAAAGAAAAAATAACCAATGAATATTCTATCAATCTGTACGTGTACTAAATCTTCAGGCTTCATTATAAGGAAACATTCTATGAAGAGTGTCTCCCTCCTTGCCTGTATGAGAGTCTATTGCACTCCCCTTATTTAAAAACTAGTGACCCGGTGCACGGACTCATGCACATTGAAAGGAAATTAATTAGAAGGTGGCTGACGAGGCGGGACTGGGCAAGATGGGCTGGACACGCCCTGGAGCCAACCTCCCGCGGTTCCTCCCTGGCATCTGCGGAGTGAGCAGGGTCCCTCCGAGAGGTGGGGTCCCTCGGCCTGGCCTGTGGGGATCGGGCTGAAATCAGCTCTCCGACTTCCCCCGAGGGGTCCCAGAGTGGGAGAGGGCACTCTACAAAGTTGCTGCTGTATAGGGTGTGGAACGCAAGCGCACGTGTGCAGTGACCAGATTAAGGACTGACGGTGCCCCAGCAACAACATAACCCACGGCTGAAGGTGGAATCGCGCGGCCCTGCAAGGAATTGGGCTCCCTCCTCTCTGGTTTCGTGGTGTGTCACTTGAGTACCGCTGCTGCCAAGTCACTGCAGCTCAGCAGCTCCTGCATTGAGTGTCTGTCCCCTGGTGGTCAGTGTGCACCATAGCGACCAGTCAGACAGGTGGAGGGACACTTAGCATATTAGCCTTTTATATAGAGAGATTATATAGAGAGATAGAAGGGAATAACAGCAACAGATGACAACCCTGAAAAGGAGTCGAGCTGAGATTTTCAAATGAACAGCAAAGGACAGAGGTTGTTAGGATCAGTGTCAACTATGCAACATTAATATCCCTGAAGAGATGGGGAAAAGAATTAGGTAATATAATACTACTCCTTCCTAATTTTAAATGTATATAGGTGAAATGGAAAAGAATTAAAGCAGCTTGAGTCTCATCCTGTTCCTGCCACATCTACTTTTCCATTAGGAAAATAAATCAGGGTATTTTGAAATCCTCGAGAAAGGTCTTAGACCATGGCTGGTTTCATGGGTACCTGATGGAGCAGTCACACAAGACTCATGCTTAGAAGGACCCAACATCTGGTTTAAGGTTCTTCTGTTGCCATCCTGAAATTCTTAAAAATGTCCAAACAAGCGGCCCTTTCATTTTGCACTGGGCCCCACAAATTATACAGCTGGTCCTGTCTCAGGCAAGCTTCTGTATCAATGATACCTTTTTGTGATATAGTTAGAGTTCTTCTCCGTTTCCTTTTCTCAAACCAGATCTTCTCTCTAGCTCATAAGGTAAATCAGCCCCCAAAACCTAGAAATCTGTTTTTGCCTGGGGGCCTCCCCACCTCCTGGACCAGTCAACACCAGGTCCTTCTCTAGCTAACCTGTAGAACTGGTGGTATCATCTGGGAAGGAGCCATAACTGCCCTTCACCCCTCACTACCAGAGTCATAGGAAGGGACAGGAATTGGCAGTCTGCTCCCTTTAAATGAGCCAAAAGTGTGCCCAACTGCAAATGCCACCCAACTCACCCTCCCTTCCTGTCTCTGCTCTAAATCACCACCACCACCCTCCCGGGCCATAAGTCGTCATTTCTGGTCGGGATTACTGGTCTCCCTAGACTCACTTTCCTCAATTCATTTTCCATAATTTCAGCAGAGATATTCTGAAAATGATAATCTCAGTCTATGCCACCTTTCCCT
>NW_006288604.1:618383-631055 GCF_000327345.1 Myotis davidii
TCTCAGAAAGAAATAGCTGTGCCACTGATGACAAAGGATGAGCTCCTAGTCCAGTGATGGGCGAACCTATGACACGCGTGTCAGAGGTGACATGCGAACTCATTTTGTTGGCTGATTTTTCTTTGTTAAATGGCATTTAAATATATAAAATAAATATCAAAAATATGTCTTTGTTTTACTATGGTTGCAAATATCAAAAAATTTCTATATGTGACTCGGCACCAGAGTTAAGTTAGGGTTTTTCAAAATGCTGACACGCCGAGCTCAAAAGGTTCGCCATCACTGCGCTAGGTGGCAGGCCCAGCTCAGCCAAGATTCCCTCACTGTGCTGAAGTATAGCAGTCAGTGGGCAGTGACTGAGTTGGCAGTTACTTCTCCACACTTTGCCTCTCTTCATCATATACACACATGTACAAATATGTACACATAACAAACAGACATGTACATATGTACACGAAGAGAAACACATACCACAGAGACATATATACATGCATACAATACACATCACACATAAACATGCACACACATGTTCACCCCTCCTAAAAGACCCTTGCGTGTTCCCATATTGTTGGCATAAAGGCTTTCCCATGCACA
The DNA here is from genome assembly GCF_000327345.1 of Myotis davidii. Taxonomy (NCBI): domain Eukaryota; kingdom Metazoa; phylum Chordata; class Mammalia; order Chiroptera; family Vespertilionidae; genus Myotis; species Myotis davidii. The sequence continues at coordinate 618,978 of NW_006288604.1, forward strand.
GACATTGGCTCAGAGGAGACATCTGTGTATGTCTGAGAGATGGAAGGAAGAGAAGAGAAAACCCTGAAGTCTGGAGAGGGAAGTGATGCTGGTGTGACCTAACATACTGGCAATAAGCTCAGGTTCCGGCAGAACGCCAAGGCAGGAACAAGAATCCAAAAGGGATGCAGACCCCAGCGGTGGTGCTGTCAGGACCAGAGATGCCTGGCGTGGACGCAGAGCTGTTGTACTTAGCAAGAGAGGCCATGATGGCTTAGATGGGGGAGGTAGCTGCAACGACTGATATGGGCACAAGTCTGGACAAAGAACCCAGTAAGCTGCTCAGTAGTTCACCAAGTGCAAGAAAAGAAAACCTGAGTCCTGTGTGCCTGGGTCTCTGGACTGACATCCCCACCACTGCACAGCACACACCCAATGGGGAAAGACATAAAGCCCCTCCATGCCCCTCCGAAAACAGGTCTACACCCTCAGCCACCAAGAACCTGCCTTACAAACCACCACACAGCCGTGACAGAACCACACCGGCCTCACCGCTTCCCCGTGTCAAATCCTGGGACACGTGCTGTGAGGGAGCCCACAGCACAGCCACCGAGAATCTCACTGTGCAGATTTGCTTTCAGATAAAAAGGTGCGGGTGTAGTGAAGTGATATCTGTGATCACCTGACCGCCTGCCCTGGCAGACTGTATCGTTTACAACGATCTTGGGGGTCCCTTCCCTTTCCAACCCACTGCCTTGTGCTTCGTCTCCTATGCCCCTAAAGACACCAAAATGACAGGCTGATTCACTGCAACCCGTGGGACAGGAGAGTAGAGGGAGGAGGCCGTGAGTGGGAGATCACAGACTTGGTTATTTGTTTGCTGAATCGGCGAACGTGCTTGCCCTTGGTGAACCCAGTGAGCTCCAGTGCCAAGACTGCTCAGTGGTGACACATGCTCAACAGCCTCTGGATTCTGGGGGCCCAGAGCCAGATTTTAATCTGCTGGTTTGTATAGACAGTTGTCTTATCGTCAATGAACTGTCCACCTCTCCAGAGTAAGTCATCGCTCCTGCTCAGCTGTCCCCCAGTGAGCCATGACTTTTTGTTCAGGTTTATGTCGCCTGTGGAAACAAAGTCTTTTGGGGCGCTCGGTCAGTATGTGGCTAGCAGGTACACAAATGTAAATAAGCAAAAGAACACCACAGGGAGGCTTATGAGGGAAGATGCCCCGAAAGAGCAACATGAGGAGGAGGCCAAATCTCTGCAAATGAAGGGAAGGCCCACGTTTGGTTCCAGAACCTCGTGTGTTGCTTGCTGTGACAGCGCCGAGCTGAGCTCTTTAGGAAGGCTAGCTCAGTTAATCCTCACAACCACCTGGGGAGAGGGGTGTTTCCTTAGCTGGCTTTACAGATGGGGACCCTGCAGACACAGAGGTGAACATCTTGCCCATAATCAGAGATTAAGGAGGAGAATGGGATTTAAATGTGGGCTGGGCTGGCTCCAGAGTCCAAGTTCATAACTGCTGTATGTTGAGCTATGATGAGGTGAGAGGTAGCAGGAACTGACCATTGTATCCATGTCTAGTCTTTTCATCATCTATTCTTCTTATAGGTACACCCATGAGCCAGTACCTCGAGGTCTTGATGCAGAAAGAGCCCCCAAATAGAGGCCAGAACCCACTGTTCAGACTCATTGTGCCCCAAACTGTTAGTAGCTATTATGATGACTATTTGCATATTTAATTGTCAGTGTGCTGGTCTGTCCATCACTTGTGAAAATCAGAACTATCCAGGGGCACACCTGCCAGTGCCTCATAAACACCATAAATAATGAATAATGAAGCATATTCAGTGTGTATAGTATATATAAATTACATTACAAAATATAGAGGTAGATGAATGAAATATAATTTGCCGACTAGAAATTTCAGCCATTTACATTGTACACTCAAATGTTTTTAACACCTGCTCAGAGCTGTGCCCTTGCCTTTCAGTGTTTCCATCTAATGCCTTCTTGTCCCAAAGGCAACTGCCCAGGGCCAACTGACCCCTCCTCGCCCACAATTTCTGTCTCTGTGTAACTAACTGGTAACTGGGTCTTTGCGGGACAGCCTCCTGACATCTCTCCAGGTGGCTGACCCCAGTCCCGTAGCGGCGCCTTGCTGCTCCCCAGGCAGCACTAAGTCATGTCCTCTCTGACCTATCATTTCTCCATGGTTAATAAGCAGGGCAGGTGCACTTTGCCAAGTACTCAGGACCTGCTTTGTCCTAGAATTATTCTCAATGACAGGCCACCCTTGGCCCTCGTCTTGCTGCATCTATTACTAATACCAGACACGACAGGCCATGCATTCCTCCTTGAAGTACTTTTCTCTCTATTCCGGGCACCACTGTCCAATGGTCCTTTCCCTGAAGGATGCTCCTTCCCAGTTTTGTGCTGGATCCTCTTCTCAGTCCTCACAGTGGAGTGTTGCAGGGCATAAGCCTCAGGCCTCTTCTCTACTTTTATGCCGATCTCATCTGGTCTCATGTCATTAAACACCATCTCTACACCGATGACCCCAGAGTGTAATTCTGGACTGAAACTTGCCTCTTTACTCTAGAGGACCAGCCTGACACCTCCACTTAAGTATCTAATTGGCATCTCAAACTTCATTGTCCGTAATGAAACTCCCTAAGTTTCCCACAAGCCTCCGCTCCTCTGTCAGCTGGCAGCTGGGACTATGTGTGATGGTGACAAGTCCATCAAGGGACTAATACAGAGAGGTGCTGACAGCCAGGCTGCCAGTCGGAGCCTAATCAGACCTCAGCTACTGGCCAGCCTGCCACAGCCAGCCTCTGTCTGCCATGCTTCACAGAGGCGTGCCCAGAACACAGGCGCATTGGGAAAGCCAGCCAGCGCCGTCTGCAAAGGACGCTCCAGGTCTAATCTCCTTGTTTGTCTGAGCTAGGACAAAGACACTGTCTTTTCACGGATTGTACTTCAAATAGATTCCACATCACTGCTGATCTAGAACTAGAAAAAACAGTGTTACCTGTGAAGTCCAAATGAATGAATCCTATACTTTTTAAAGGATCATTTTCACTTGATTATCAAATATAACTTTCATATTTTGGCTTTTGGAGATAAATAGTTGCTAAGAGAATCATCATCTGTTGACCATATACCATTTGCCAGACATTACACCCTGTGATTCACATAACTTGCTATTTAATCCCTCAGTCATTCTGAGAGGCACATACTATTAACTCCATTTTGTAGTTGAGAGATAGGCACTCAGAGTCATCAATTAAATTGCCCAGTGTCACACAACTCGTCATGACTAGTGAAGCTCAGGACTGAACACAGATTGGGGATGCTCACACCTAACACATCCTGGGCAATAACTGGAGACAATACAACTGCCAGTAGATGTCATAGACAGGGTAAGGGGACAGTTCTGTCACATGAACTCTATATCAGGCCTGCTGACTAACTTAGGCATTTTAGCCTCATAATTAGCCCAAGAGCATGACTAAGCAAAAGTCTATCATAGACTTTCAATCATAAAAGGCAATATATTTAAAATTTGTGCAATAGGCTTATAATAATGATTTAACTAGAAACACAGTTAAATCACCAGTTAGATTTTAAACAGTCAAACTGTAAAGAAACTGCTTCATCCAATCAATAGGTATCTTGTCTAAATGATACCAAACATGTCTGAATACTGTTATCTCCTTAGAATAAGATTTCTTGCCCAAATCACAGGTACAGATGATTTTAGAATTGAACAGAAGCTTAGAGAATTTATTTTCCAAACCTTCTTATCAATCAATATATATACGGTAAAAGGCTAATATGCAAAGTGTCCCCTCGGGAGTTCAACTGGGAGACCAGGAGTTCAATCACTTATTATAATGTGTGCGGACCATCAGGGGGCAGCGTGGAACAAAGGAAAGCCCCGGCTGGCAGCCGGAAGGAAGGCCCACCCTGATCGGCCCTGATCGCCAGCCAGGCCTAGGGACCCCACCCATGCACAAATTTCATGCAGTGGGCCTCTAGTTTTACAGATAAGATATTTGTCTTTATATAAGTGCTTCTTGAGCTGAAAAAAAATTTTTTAATTGCTTTAAGCTAACAATATACATTACAGCCTAGAAACACATTTTCTCTATAAAACATAAAAATAACCTCCATTTATATACTTTAGTTAAGCACAAAAGGTTTCAATCTTAATATTGCATAGACATGTTATATACTAGAGGCCCAGTGCACGAAATTTGTGCACTCGGCGAGGGGGAGTCCCTCAGCCCAGAATGTGAGAAGGCGTAGGCCAGGCTGAAGGACCCCACTGGTGCTTGATAGGGGCCAGGGAGAGATGCGGGAGGTTGGCCAGCTGGGGAGGGACCATGGGAGGGTTCCAGGGCATGTTCAATCCATCTCGCTCAGTCCTAATCGGCCCGACCCCAGAAGCAAACTAACCTACCAGTCAGGAGCGTCTGCCCCCTAATGGTCAGTGCACATTATAATGAGTGGTTGAGCGGCCTTAGCATATCATTAGCATATTACACTTTGATTGAACGGCCGACCAGACACTTAGCATATTAAGCTTTTATTATATAGGATCATATAATCTTTCCACAAATAACTTAGAATTCACAAAAATATATTGTCATTTTAGCCCTTTCTTTTAAAGGTAACAGGTGAGGATTAAATATTTACCCAGCCAATACAAGAAAGCTGTGCTAGCCCAGCCAGTGTGACTCAGTGGTTGAGTGTCAACCTATAAAACAGGAAGTCATGGTTCAATTCCTGGTCAGGGCACATGCCTGGTTGTGGGCTTAATCCCCAGTGTGGGGCATGTAGGAGGCAGACAACCAATGGTTCTCTCTCATTACTAAAGTTTCTATCTCTCTCTCCCTCTCCAATAAATAATTTTAAAAAATTGAAAGTTGTGCTAGATCTTTGAGCATATTAACTATAAAATTAAAAAATCATAGGACAAGCGCAAGCTAATAACAAGGACCACAAGGAGGGTATGATGTAAAATGTAAGTCTTACAAAATACCCCACCAGGCTTCTCATCCCCCTCTCTCTGCAGTAAGCAGCGTGTTGGGAACTCAGCTAGGTATATTTTATGCCTTTACAAAATATCTCTACATGTAGAAATACATACACAAATATACATATAGATAGGTCTATATTAGACATAATCCATGTATTTATTGCATATATATTTCATATATGTAATATAACTACAGATACATATTTAACATGACTTTCTTATACAAATGGACTCAATAAGTTTGGAATGGGCTCTTTTATATATATACATATGACATCTTTATTAGCATTTCTATATCTGCTTCATTCCTTTTTTAAAAATTCATAGCATCCCTTAATATATATGGATCAACCGTTATCCATCCTTTGTCCTGGATTTGAACGCTGCAGTGGTTTCCATGGTTTCACTGTTACATGTGTAGCACAATAAACATCCGTAGCCATACATGTTGGCATATTGTGAAGGTGTTTCTATAGGACACATTTCTATCAATGAAACTGCCTGGTTAAAGGACATTCACATTCAGCATCTGGTTGACCTTGACAAATTGATCACTGCAAAGATTGCACCAGCCTGCACTCCCAAAGCAGGAACTGGCTGCAGATCCTTTTGGTCTATACATGATGATAACAATACAAGGAGCTTTGATTTAATGGATGTGTGCTCACTCTAGGAAAGGTGCGGTATTAAGAATTTCACCTACATCATCTCTAAATCTTACACCAGCCCAATCAGGTGCCTATCCCTTGTCCCATTCTCAGCTCACCTGGAAACTACGTTACTTAACAATGCCAGCGAGGAGGGGAGGATCAGATTGGAGACCCAGCTCACCGGCCTCTAGAACCCTGTCTCTTCACTACAAAGTGATACCTTATCTAAGTGAAGACAGGAAACCAGGCTTACAAGCCTGCGATTTACAAATTCCTATGGAGAAAAACAATTTGTTTTAAAGTTCTTGCCATTAATAAGGAAGGTACTGTACTGGGCATTCTGTTTATTTTCATTTTTAACTATTTATGTGCCTAACATAGCTTTAACTTCAAAATATCTCTTTTCTCTTTAAATTTAATCTCAAATCTGTGCTGACCTGACAGCAGATGGAGCGTCGAGATCCATCTGACAGCCCTTTCCAGGGTGAATGGGCCGCTGTGTCACTAACACGGTGTTCGGAGAAGCGATCAGGAGAACTGGCTCCTGAGGGAAGTGGGTCTCAGCTGCTGGCAGGGATTAGCGTCCGGCTCTGATGTCTGGGAGTGACTCATCGAGTGGATGCTGAGCACGGGGCGTTTCCCTCTCCCTGTGAATGGATGGATAGGCTCCTTCAGAACTGACTCCACTGTATGTGAAGCACAAAGCTCTGGCAACGACTATTTATGGGTCTTGCTAATTGTTTGTGGTGAGAACACTGGAAAATTCCCTGCACTCGTGTCCATCTCTCCCGAGAGCTGAGTGCCTGCGAGGTGACATGTGACAGGGAAGCCAGCCTGACCCAGATGCCGAGCTGTGGAAAATCCCTCCCAGCGGCAGCAGCCAGGCGTCGGCAGCTCCACAGGCAGCAGAGCTGACAGCCTGACGTGCCCCTGGCTGTCCTGCAGCGATGCTGCTTGCTGTGCTGGAGGGTCCCACTCAAAGCCATTTTTCTCTGACTTATATTTGGTCCTCAGCTATTTGCATATTGTTATGAGCTCAGAGGCAGAAAAAGCATTTTTGTCAACACCTCCTGAGAGCTCTCTCTCTGCCTGTGCGTTCTGTGGTGGAGACATGAGATTCTGAGCCCTGATGGAGCCCTGTTCCCTGCAGCGTTAACGTGAGGTCGCCTTTCCACACAGATCCGTCAGGGCTCATGGCACCACTGTCTGTGGAGAAAGTCACTGAAGTCTCCCCCGATACAAGGACAGAGCCGCGTGCTCTCAGTGCTTAAAAATGGGAAGTGAGGTTCTCCACTCCTCCTCGAGGAGCGTGGCTTTTACTCCCTGCCTTGTATTCAGCAGTTCCCAGACTAGCGAGCTGGATGAGAGAAAAATCACAGCTGCAATGAAGCAGGAGAGAACTGTGCCATGCGGCGGAACTGCAAAGGCAGCCTTTCTCTTTCATCTGTGCATTCACACACCCATTTTTTGTCTGTCTCAGTCTCTGTGTATCTTTCTTTCTAGCTCACTGTCATCCTGTAGCTGTCTATCACCAAGTTCCTTCTCTCTCTTCCCCGCACCCCCCCCCACACCTATCTACCATTGACTAACTCAATAAACAATAATAGGCTGACTGAGGCATTGGCCAAGATGGTCAAGGCTTGTTGAGGAAAAACAATAAAAACAAAAAGAAGCAACGACAAACTGATTTGAGTATCCATACGGCTGGATTTCTATTTACCTCCCCCAATAACTTGCCTGGTCTCACATTTAGTCTGTTTTTATTTGTTTTATTTTGCTCTTTAGAATCTAGTTTGGTTTGATCATAAAAGTAATCAGAATAAGCAACTGGTTATTGTGGCTCTTTTTAGGTTCTGAACCAGGACTACCTGAAAATTGACACCACAAATCCATTTAACAATAGAGGGCATTTTCATTCCACAGTTACAGCAAAGGCTTACTTTGCAAATATCCCTGGGAAAGAGAACAGGCACAAACACACCACCAGGTGTGAACTGTTAACGATTGGCTCCCTCATGAAATGTGGGGGGAGGACACGTTTCCAGCTGCGAAGCCTGCAGGGCGGATGCAGGATGTGCTGGGTGAAGAAGGGAAACAGGTGGCAGCACAGGGAGGAGGAGCCATAGATGCAGAAGCCACAGGTGAGGGACTGGACTGCCAGGAGCCGCTCTGCCCCGTGCAGTTGGCAGGCCCCTGCCGCTACTGAGGCGAGCCCAGGATGAAGAGCTCCACAGGACAGGAGCTCTGGGGTTGGAGCTAGTGCTTCCATCTCCCTCGCCCATTTCTCCTGGTCCAAGCAGGTGGGCCTGTAAGATGGTATGACACCAACTTTTTGGGGTTGCCATGAAGTTTTCTGAAGCACCAGCACTAAACTGGTGCACGGTGGCTTGCCATGTCCTGATGAGGAAGGGACTTACATCGTTTGCCTCACGGGAAAAACCATCTCCGGCGACGGTGCAGGCTTTGGAGATGATTAGGCTCCTTCATTAGGTTTAAGGATGACAGCTGTGCTTGTGCAGGGTGCTGGTGGGGAGTGGGGCCCAGGCACAGGCAGCTGTGCACGCGAGTTCTCGCACTGAGGCCTGCAGGTTGCTAACTTCTCCAGGGCTCTATTTCCTCCCCTTTTCCTTTCCTCGGTCTGTACTGTCCTGGCCAATATTCCCACCCAGGCTGTACCCTTCTGAGTGCCTCTTTGAAACACAGAGCAACAACACACTTTAGCTTGCAGAGTCACTAGGCTGACTGGGTGGGATCATATTTATTAAGCATTTGGCTTAGTGCCTGGCACCTACTAGTGTTTAGCCCTCACTTAATATGACTTGTTCATTCCTAATTGTAGTAGGTGTTCAATAAGCATCTTTGAATGAATAAATGAATTCTAATTTTTAAAAAGTCCTCATATTTCATGTCTTAGAAATCTTGGAGAAACTATTTTAGAAAGCTGACAGGGCTAGGACTAGACTTTAATTCTAATTCCTGGTTCAGTGTTCTTTTCACTAGAATATCTTACCTTTGTATTTGTTTATTTGAATAGAAACAAATGTAAAAAGAATGACAAAGGCAATCACACATTAACATGAGGGTGTGCAAACTTTTTCTTTTCTTGGATCACTTAAGAATTAAAACTCACCTGGGTTGTGTCGGGCATAAGAGCAGCCCCTAACCCATCCACCACCCAATTCTAAAAGGAGAAAGCAAGTGGGGAACCAAGGAGGAGGCAAACAAAGGTAAAACATTCAGGAACCCAAATGTACATCTTTCTTGCATGATTCACTGTAATGGGGCTACGTGGAAACAATGTGTGTGTTTTTATTCTAGTGGGAGCTGCAAGCAACATAGTTAAGTCACTCGTGGCATCTGCACAGTACATTCCACATTTTAGTATGTGGAATTATGACTCTCAAGTTATTTCCTAGTGAAAAGCGCTCGCATCACAGAAAGCTATTCACCATAATTGGCACTTTGTTAGCATCTGTCTAAGCAGGAAGCTACATGCAAGACCAACACTGTCCTGACAGGCTCCATGTTCTCAATGACCACATTTCAGACACACCCCAAAGCAATAAACAATCTCCATAATAAAATACTCAACAAATGCAGGAATTATGATTTCAGATATGTGTCTATTTGTGATCACCTGTGTTCAGTACATAGGAAGAAATTCCTATCCAAGGATGTTTCTGTATCTAACTATGCACAACTCACTCTTTTACGAAGTCATAACTTGGGAAAACGCTGCCCTGGAGAAACTGCCATCTTTGTCGGGGAGAGCCAGTTTACCCAAACACCATGTCCCCAGGTTTTTGTTTGTTCTCATGTGCAATAGTAAACAGTACACACTGCAAGACTCTTGGCTGACAGTAGATCAAGAAGAAACGCTGTAGAGAAAACTACAAATATATTCATCAAGTTCCCACAATTCCATTGTCATCAGATTCCCACCTGCAGACATTTCAGAAACCAATTTAAGATTCAGAACAATAGTAAACATGGAAACGCCGAGCACTCATTCTTATAAGGTTGGATGCCCATAGGCTTTAAATAATCAGAGCAAAGCCCATGTAGATGAGCCATTTTAATTGATATTGATTTATTTTATAAATTATCAGTTCATGAAAAGAATATTAAACAGCATCACTTGATCTGAGTCGATGAACTTAGACATTTAACCATTAAAAAAATTCCTGAAGCACTCAGAAGATAGGCACCTAATTAAGATGCATATAAAAAGCTTGCAAAAAGGAATCATTAGACTAACTTGAAACCCCGATGCCACCTCCTAATGCAATGAAAATGTCTTTGTAACACACACCATAGTGTATGGTCACAGGGTCTTCAGAGATGACAGGGCAGAACAATGCCCTTCCAAAGACACCGACACCCGAATCCCCAGAGCCTGTGCCTGCGCTCCCTTACTTGGCATGTGATTACGTTAAGGACTTTCGGTGAGATTATCCAGTTGGGTCCAATGTAATCACAGGATCTCTATACAAAGAATGGAAGCAGGAAGCAGAGTAGAGAGAGGTGGGGAGATGCTGGCTGTGAGGACAGAGGAGGGGCCAGGGGTGAGGGGGCCTGGCCAGGGGCAGCAGAGCTGATGGGATGAACACTGAGATGTGCCCAGCAGAACCTTTCATTTCACAGACAAAGGAGAATTCGCTTCTGGCTGTGCAACAAGTTTCTCAGCCCATGTGAGGAGGTGCTCTCCTTGTCCTCCCAAGACAGTTCTGGTGCGAACTAAAAAACAATGGCTACTTATTGCCTCCTGTATGCAAGCTACTGTGCTGAGCACTCTCACCTTTCTCGTTACTTTAACAGCAGATTGTTCTTCACATCCGTTATCTATGTGAAGGGAGGCACAATACCCAGGTGGGCACCAGACTGGACTCTTGAGTCTGGGGAAGGCTGGGCACATTAAAACTGTAAGTCTCAATTGGTTTCTGCAGGTAAAGATCTGGAAACAGCCCAAGTGCCCATCAGCAGACAAGTGGATAAAAAGCTGTGGTACATTTACACAATGGAATACTAAGCAACTGTAAAAAAAAAAGGCCTGGGGTAGGGAGTGGGTGCGGGCTAGAAGGGGTCAATGTGGAAAAAGGGGAGACATCTATAATGCTTTCAACAATAAAGATAATTTTAAAAAGAAAACAGAATAAAGATCTGAAAAAAAAAATCAACCTGAGTACTTTATCCATAGAAGCCTATCCCAATCATTCTTTCCAAGGTTGTACTCTAACAGGAAAATATACTGTACAAAAATTTGAAGAAAATATTAATCTTAGCATTATTTATAATTGAAAAAAATGGAAAATCTAATGTTTAAAATTAGAAAATAGTTAAGTTAGGATAATTTTACTAATTAAGTATATTTCAAACTCTTAAATGTTTATATAGGACTTTTAATGCCATGAGAAAGAAACATACTAACCTAGTAAATGTTAATATATATGTTAAATGCAATCATTCTAACAGTGAAATTAGAGATGCTTTTTATTTTTCTCTTATACTTCTATTTTCTATAATTTGCTTACAATGAGCTTATATTGTTGTTGTCTTCAAAGAGATAACGTAAGTTAATTTCACATTCACTAGGAATAGACACACATGTGACTTGTTCCCGGCTCCCGGCTCCACTCTCCCACATGGTTTGCTCCAGCCCTTGCACTGACCATTCCTCCCAAAAGTCTTTCAGGGTCTCCTCCACGGATGCCTCTCCCCCCGTGGTGTGAAGGAGGCCCACAACCTGCCTCCACAAGAAGCGTGTCATCGGATTATGCCCCCAATACTTCAGCCCTCACCCCACTCAACAAGGGTCCTCACGTTTCCTTTTTTTATTATTGACCCTTTGCGGTCATTTATCTACTCTCAGCCACCAAAGCTTTTTTACCGTTCCGGTTGTATGTCTGCTCTCAGCCACCACAGCAAGGAACCGTACGAATCTTAACTCTATTCATTCAGGTATCAGTTCATAATTTCTATGAAAGCTCTTACGTGTCTAAGCGACCTTGTCACGAACCAAAACATTGCCCTGACAAATCGGAGATATCGAAACTCAATATAAACAAACGCGGTCGTTCCACACTCGCCATGCAAAACACCGTGGCGAGTCAGTCGCCTTTTGAGAGTGAAGAAATCCACAAGCTTCGGAGATACTTCGCAGAATTTCAAATACAGCTTTACAAATTACGTTTTACTGTAATTAGGCATTCTCGCTTGTTAAGATATTTCAAAATAACACTCCAAAACGGCAAAAAGAAAGTTACCGAAAGAAGTGTACTGCGAATCTGAAAGTAACGATGAAGAGTTTTATTTTGGCACCTTGAATACTGACTGACGTAGAAAGTGATAACGTTTGTAGTGATTTTACTAGTAGTGACATAGTTCCAAAAATATGATGACCAC
>NW_006288604.1:632488-666631 GCF_000327345.1 Myotis davidii
CTAAATCACACCCAGCAGGAGCTACAGAGAGATCTGCAGATTCTTCCTCTTTGGAGTTTGGAGATGTCCAGATGAGGCACAGCCGTATAGTAATGCAGGCTGCTGATGAGCCTTAGGCCCTCTTTTGGAAGCTCTGTGGTTCTCTGACCCAGCTACAGTCTGATAGGTTTTTAGGCTGAGAAAGGCCAGGCCATTAGTATGTAAAAGCCTCTGTGCACAGCTTGGGTGGGGTCATAAATTGGGAATCATGGGGCGGTGTAAACAGTAGTAGTTGCCCAATGGCCCTCCTCCTGGATAGGTCCCTGGGTCTCTGTGTTGCGTGACCCTGTGCAGGAACAATGAACGCTGAAAGCACTTCTGCGAGAAACCTGCCCTCATGCTCTGGCCTGATTCCAGACAGTACAGTTTCTCTCCGTATGAGTCTGGGTCTCCAAATTCTCGCCCAGAGCTGGAGTTCAGAGGAGTTGGGAGCTTGTTTCTCCCTCCTGGTTGAAAAAGACAACAACGTATCCAGCTGCCAGTCCATTTGGCACACACCTCCATACTTCCACACCTCTGCACTTTCTACCTGACTCAGTGCACTTTTCTCTTTCCTTCTAGTTGTAGAATTTCCACTCAGCCAGACTTCCTGTGGTTCTGGATGATGTCCGTTTTGTCTTTTAGTTGTATTTTTGAAGTGGTTGTGCGAGGCAGCAATTTCCGGCGTTTACCTATGCCGCCATCTTGGTTTCTCCCTCACGTTTCCTTTTTACCAAGTTTGGTTGTTACAAGAGTACATTCAGGAGAAACTTAGACATTGAAGGAAATATATAAATTAACCAATCACAATAACTGCATTTTTATTAATGCTGGACAAAGGCTTAACCCATTAGGTTTCCTTTTTACCAAGTTTGGTTGTTACAAGAGTACATTCAGGAGAAACTTAGACATTGAAGGAAATATATAAATTAACCAATCACAATAACTGCATTTTTATTAATGCTGGACAAAGGCTTAACCCATTAGATTATCCCGAGCTACTGGTAAACAACTGACCCAATTGTAACAGATGCACTAGGGTCTGAACGCAGTAATACACCCATCTGCAAAAATGTCCTATTCTTATAGGACACTGACCCAGGACTGACTGAAGACTTCTTTGGAGCACCTAATAAGGAGGCCCAGCTAAGTATGGGAATATAACACATCTAATGCAATGGTGAGCATAGTAGGCATCCAATGAACACAAAACATGAAGAGATTTGCATAAAGTCACCTCCCTTCTAGCATGGGCACAATCTACACTAAAAGTCAGTCCCTGTTACTATCAAATACTTTATTCCTACTGTCTTGTGTTCCAATGGCTGGGAGAAAACAGTTTCCCAATCCCGTCATGCCTCAGCTTACCCTTTATGGCTTTCTCATTTACTGTTTGATGGAGGTGCCTCAGTCCTCCCCTACCTCCATCACCCCACTCTTTGTCCAAATGACCTGCCCATTTCACTCTTATTCCAGCCTATACTGCAGTTTCCAGATTAGCAGTCACCCATTACAGAGCCTGTTTCTGAACACAAGTAATTTCTCGGCCATCTGACCGCACAGCTCTTGCTAATCTCCTGGGATGAGCACAAACTCCTTTTTGGAAACATGGGGATTCTTATTTTATTTTACAATTGAATTCTAAGTTCTTAGGGTAGACTGGATGGGAGATGCCAGGAGAAGGAACAGAGCTGAGGGTGGGTCATGGTCCTGCCCCATCACTAGCACACCAATGCAATGGCAGCATCCTTAGGGCAAAGAGAAAGGTCCTTCTTCCTCCTGTTCATCCCCAAGAGGACTTCTGGCTGCGTTCTCTCTCTGGGGTGCCAGATCACTTCCAAAATCCCTTTCCTATCTCCCCACCCCCTCTTCTATATAAATCTTTCTAGAATATCCTGCCACCTAAGGAAAAAAATACTTTTTAAAAAAAAAATTAAAAAAATATATATATATATTCTGATCATTCTGTCCTTCAGGCCAAAATTCTTAAGGCTCATGCCCTAAATCCTCATTTGAAAGGTCTTCAAAAAATGTTTAAACCAAATTTCCATGCCTTACTTTAGAAGGTGACTTTTCCTGCAAAACTAGAGAGCTAATCAAAGAGAGAATATATATAAAAATAACCTAGCTTGTGCCACATGGCACCTCTGAAAGAGGGGGAAAAATGAAAGCTAGCATGTCAACTGCCAGTAGGATAGGTATAACCAGAATCCGCTTCCCCACTTCCCCTACTCAGTACTCCGGTCCTAGCCGGTGCATTTGGGCCTTGTTCCCAAAAAACACGCTTTCCATTTCTGAGAGCAAACAGCACAGTTCCATACTGACAGGGCAAGGCATGCTGGCATCTCATATAACGACTTTGCCAGGAAGGTGCTGAGGAGAGTGCTAAAGTACTTTCTTAATTCTTTGACTTTTGACTGAGTCAGCATATGAAATTCCTGGATAATAGTCAAAACTGAGCACTACACAGTGGGGAATCTTTCTATAATGGTATTACCCGGCATCACCAACCGATAACTCTGTCACAGCTAGTGCTCCATGGGGGAAAGAGGGATGCAATTAAAAGGAAGGACTGGGAATGCATTTGTAAAAAATAGTGCCAAAGTGCATATGAAGAACAGGCAGGGTAGCAGAAGAGAAGTGAATCAAAGAGGCTAAGCCCTGAGAAGAGAAGGCAGTCTGTGTTCATGTGAGGGAAGCAGGAGCCTTACAAGAACCAGACTGTGAAAGTGCTTCTCCATCACCAATCTTCTCACATTTGCCTTAATTTCAGGCTGCAAACTAATTCACCTAAGGCTTATTTTAAACATCCTTTCATGTAAAAAGATCACACAATCCAGGCGAAAATTTCCAAATATAATGACACTCAGACACACAACAACCATATGCACATGAACCCAACACTATGTATAGAAAATAATCAAAATGGAAAACTCCATGTAAGAAGTATGGAAGGAGGAGCGGAGGTCATGTCCATGGCTACAGCACAGACTGTGGATTGTCTGTGTCCCAAATCGCATGTCATGGTACCATTTGCTAATGTTTAGACCCATACACACAGTTTTGCATCTGTTTGTCCAAATGCACTAAACAGATCATGGAATTTTGAATTAGACTCAGTAAATTCTGGGGAATCACCTCAATTCTGCAGTCTAGACTAGGTCCGGGGCTTCAGAGTCCCCTTTCCCCAGCACCTGATGAGGAAGCAGAAGTCCTGGAGGGGAAGTCACTTCCTCAGCAGCCAGTGCCTCTGGGGCTGGCTGCCTCTGTGTTCCGGGCAGTGCCCGGTGCGGCCGGAGTGCCTCCACAACTCATTCCCTCTTCACAAGTGAGTCAATACACAGACATTTCCAAAAGCATTAGCTGGCACTTAGGTCAATGAATCTCAACTATTATTCCTATTATCATTTGGTTATTTTGTCCTAAACTCCCACAAAAGTGATACAGATGCAGGATTATAAAGTAGTACCACAGGATGAAAAATCCTCATTGTTTTCTAGTGAAAATGCTTACTGGCATCTCCTGTTTCATTTTTTATTCAACGAAATTTAGTTGTCATTACAAAAATCACAGCTTCCTCCTTCTGTCCAAGGAACTCGCCCTCTACGGGCTCAGCCCAGCCCTGGCGCCCCCAGCACTCTCCTCCCTTCCTCCTGGTCCCCTGCCTCCGGCTCTCAGGACGTGATCAATATTCCTTTTCCTTCCCTCTTCCCTAGTCTACACAGGCCACATCCTCTCCTACTTCTACATTTCCAATTACATTTTCTTTATTATCACTCTGCTTTTTAACTCCTCCACTTACAGAAAGATTTGAGGTGACTTAGAAGATGTAAACAATTGATTGTCTGGGCTAGGAGTGATAGCCTGTACGTAGAAAAGAGGGCCAGCTGAAGTGTTAAAAAGTTGAGAACACCCTTTCCTTTACTGAAAGTGTATTAATTCATGGCAAAACCATGGCTCTGCTCCCTGATACTTTTCTGCAGCTGTGGAGACTCAAACACAGAAACGTATCAGGGTAAAAGGTCAGCGTGTTTTCTAAAGAGAAAGTCCTCCTCGTACGTCCATTTGTGAGATTACTATTAAGCACCTCTTTAACTCTCTCAAGCCCTCTCCAGCCAAAGACAAAACACAGGGGTGGACAGAAGATTCCAAACGCAGAGGTACAGGGAGTGTCCTAAATGCTGATGGGCCCGCCTGAGGGAGATTTGACCTTCAAAGAGATGGGAGGCCAAACTGGACTGTAGGCCCTAGGCCACCATGACCAGCTTGAAAGATCATATCTGAAAGTTAAAGTTACTGACCCAATAGGCAGATGGGGATTTCTCAGGAAAGTAGCAGGGGGTTAGGTCAAGGGGTTGTCAAACTATAGCCAGTGGTCAAATTTGATGCCACCTGGTTGTGTATATACAGCCTGTGGATCCCAACCAGGCCCATTCAATGACATACTGTCTATGCTCTTGGTGCTTACAGCAGTAGGGTTGAGTAGCTGCGACACGGACCACGACTCCAAAGTAAAAAAGATTTACTATCTTTCTCTTTACAGATAAAGGTCACCAACTCCTGTTTTTGATCATTCTTTAGGATACATAGTCCAGCCTGGCCGGCATGGCTCAGTGGTTGAGCATTGATCTATGAACCAGGATGTCATGGTTTGCTTCCGGGTCAGGGCACATCCCTGGGTTACAGGCTCAATTCCCAGTGTGAAGTGTGCAAGAGCCAGCCAATCAGTGATTCTCTCTCATCATTGATGTTTCTATCTCTCCCTTTGGGAACATGGACTAACGGGTAAAAAGAAACAAAGCCCCAGACAATGAGCAGCACTCATAATCTGCATGACAGTGCAAAATGTGTTTTAAAAAGCAAGAGAGAAATCATTGCGCTGTTTGGTCAGGGGATGCTGACATTAGCAGCCAAAGCTGTAGGAGAAGCAAAGGCATAGCACCCAGGTCAGCAGTGACAACAGGCTGTCAGTCAGATGTGGAGGGAGAGCAGAGGGGAGGAGTCCCCGCAGGCAGTGTCTGCTCATGGGTATTTGCATGTGAAAACGCCTCCCCTCTGTCCACACACTCTCACACACATGCAGTCACACAGGCACACTGGGCTGCCTCCCCAGATGACTGAAAGCAGGTGTCACCTGGCTTCACCCACGGAGACGATTAAAATGATCGCCAGCCCTGCCCCCAGAGTGTCTGATTCTGAGGATTTGGGGGTGGGGCTCAGATTTTGCTTTTCTAACAAGTTCCCAGGGGATGATGTTGCTACACATCGGGGGGTCCACTGAAAACACTTGCTTAGGAGAACTGTCACCGTGACGACATGAATACACTTTCCTGACACTTCCTACAGGGCGGGAACTCACTCAGGAGAAAAGCAGCCCCTGCACTTTGCAGTCCTGACTGTGAGTCTGGGGCTCCCATATGGAAGGACCATTGGTTGCCCTGTCCATGGCACCTTCAGACCCTCAGCTGTCTCTCTGGGTGGGGGTCACATGGCCTCTTACCTCCTGCTCTCTGTGGCTCTGAGGATGCTGTCTCTGTGGCAGCCCCGGAATCTCCACAGCTGGTGCGTGTAGAAGGTGTCGCCTGTATGTGAGCCAGGCCATCCCAAACCCACCTCCAGTTTGGTGACAGTCATTCTAACTCTTTCATCTGATTCAGTATCAGACAGAAAAGTTCGATATATCAAATAAAGTGTCTGAGAAACAAAAATAAGACTGTATGGCTGGCCTAACCCTAGATCAAAAGGTCCTCAGGAGGTTTCTCTCGAAACACACTGTTGATCTTATTTACCAAAGCTGCCACGCAAGCAAACACTTCATTAAGATGTTAGAGGGACTATCAAAGAAAAAATACAGAACCTAGTCCTTTTTAACACATTCCTTGTTTCTAAAGTCTTAATAAAAAGTAAACGTTTAAGGTAAAAATTCCAAATATCATTTATAGTGAGAATACCTGGGTTGGTCTTCTCCCACCCTTTGGACATCCTGTCCCAAGATGGCTAAGCATGGAAATCTGGGAGGAGCGGCCACGCAAGCAGCCCCTCACCCAGGCAGCAGGGCTTTCAGTGGCTGAGTGGTCGTTACACCAAGACCAGACCGTCCTGGGGAGGTTCCTCTGCTCCTCTCCTTGGCAGGAGGAACCTGGAAGATTCACAGCTGGGAGAAACCAAGCCAGACATGCTCTCCTGGACCTCAGTTCTCTTCATAGTTGACCAGGGAGGCTGGCCTGAGGCACTTAAGGTCCCTCCCAGGCCTGCTGTTCCATGTCCACGCCTATGGCTGTGGCTCTGTGTCTTCAAGGACACTGTGGGTGCCGTGTTGTGAAAGGTCCTGCTGAGTGCCCCTGGCAGACACACACACCATAAAAGTGTGGTCTGCATAGACACCAGGTTATCGGACGACATCAGGATTTCTGTGACATGTTACACATCGAAAACCATTGAACTAGGATTTCTACCTTGGACACATCGTTTATTTATTATTGCTACATCATTTTATTTCTTAAGAAAACAAACTACTCTGTCGGGATGAACCTGCAAAGTATGTTCCAAAAGATCAAACTTTTTGGCATTGATAAAAATAGAAGTGTTACTGATTCATCTAACAAGGAAACACCTGTTTTTGACTCTTTGTTCCTGTTGAGAAGAAGCCATGTCCTTCCTGTTCATTTTTTCTAATCCAATTAATGCCAGAGCACTGCTCAGATACGAAATGTTTGTTGACTGACTCTTGATTTGCAGACCACAGAGATGGTAAAGTAATAGTTATAAAACCAAAAGGTTTGCCCCGACCAGTTTGGCTCAGTGGATAGAGCATCAGCCTGTGGACTCAAGGGTCCCGGATCGATTCTGGTCAAGGGCATGTACCTTGGTTGTGGGCACATCCCCAGTAGGGGGTGTGCAAGAGGCAGCTGATCGACGTTTCTCTCTCATCGATGTTTCTAACTCGCTATCCCTCTCCCTTCCTCTCTGTAAAAAAACCAAAAGGTTTGAGTCAGTAAGAAACTGCAAATCTTTACTGAATGTTGAATCAGGTCTTCACAATAATTGAAAGTTTGTGATTTTAAGAATCAGGTCCAATCTCTTTTTCAGACTCAAGAGTCAGGTGAAAAACACCTGGAAGTTGTCCAAAGAGGCCTTCTCTTCACAGAGGGCCAGTCTTCCTAAGGAAACCAGCTGGGCTGGAAAACAAGCTCCCGAGAGGAAAGCTCTCCTGCACCAGGCACCCTCTCCTCCGTCTGTTCCTTCTGCACTGGAATCTGCAGGGGACCACCTCCTAGACATCCAGACTCCTAAGGGCCTCTTGGTCTGGAAGACCTGGCAGTTGCTGCCCCATATATGGGCAAATTCATGAGGACATCAGAATAAGAAAAGTCTAATCCAAAAGGAGAAATCTGGAGGGAAGCATCAAACATCAGGGGTCGTTTCACCTTTAGGTCTAATATTTGAGAAATTACATAACCTTATTACCTGATGTTTCACTCTAAAGTGTTATATTCAA
The DNA here is from genome assembly GCF_000327345.1 of Myotis davidii. Lineage (NCBI taxonomy): Eukaryota > Metazoa > Chordata > Mammalia > Chiroptera > Vespertilionidae > Myotis > Myotis davidii. The sequence continues at coordinate 640,005 of NW_006288604.1, forward strand.
AAGATTAAGAATTAGAAATACATCCTAAAAGTGGAAACTAAATCTTTTTAAAATCTCTAGATCTTTTTATAAGCCATAATTTGCCCCAGCCAGTTGGTTGGAGCACCATCCCCTACACCAGGGGTCCTCAAACTTTTTAAACAGGAGGCCAGTTCACTGTCCCTCAGACCGTTGGAGGGCCGGACTATAGTTTTAAAAAAACTATGAACAAATTCCTATGCACACTGCACATATCTTATTTTGAAGTAAAAAAACAAAACGGGAACAAATACAATATTTGTATTTGCATGTGGCCTGCGGGCCGTAGTTTGAGGACCCCTGCCCTACACCAAAACGAACGCTGATTCCATTCCTGATCAGAGCACATACCTAGGTTTCAGCTTTGATCCCTGGTAGGCATGAATACAGGAGGCAACTGATCAATGTTTCTCTCTCTCCCCCTCCCTTCCTCTCTCTCTCTCTCTCTCTCTCTCTCTCTCTCTCTCTCTCTCTCTCTCTAAAGTCACTAAGTATATCCTCAGGTAGGGATTTTTAAAAATCCACATTCTGCCCAACCACTGAACTTATGGGAAGGAAATATGGCCAGTACTTATCATTTCCACGAAATGCCAGTCATATGGCAAGGATGGGTTCCTCAAGACTAGATGAGATTTGCCCTGCCTCTGACCTCACTAGCTGAATGTGCTAGTTCTGTAACATTTCTGAGCCCATTTATTTTATTAAGTAAAGGATGTCAGTAACATTGTCTAAGGATATTATGAAGAGAAAATAACCTAACCGATGAGGAAAATATTTGGAACTAGTCAAGTGCCATCATGTGACTTTTGCTCCAGCTCAGCTCCCCTCAGACAGGTGCTGGCAGCAGCAGAGCCCACCCTAGGCTACATGTCATCCATACCCAGTGGAAGCACTGCCAGCTCCTTCTCAATACGTTTTGTATCTACTCCTTTCTTTAATACTGTCAAAACTACTTAACTGGCAGGAGACTAGACTACAGAAAAGAACAGGATTTATAATTAGAGTAATTAGGGCTCACACCTGGCTCCTTAATTGGCATGTGATCTGGTAAATTATTGTCTAGTTCTGTGCCTCTGACCACCCACAAAATGGGCATTCAAGTAATAACATTTCACAAAATTTTCCTGAGGACTGACTGAGATAAAGTTTGTGAGTCAAACACTGAAATTTTAAAAACATATACAGACTTCAGTGTGTGCTACCATACAGCAACTCTAGGATGTACTAATATATCTCAAACACAAATGTCAGATTTTATCAAATAGTCATCATTCTAACCAGAAATTGGATGTTATGATCATGACCTACTCTTATCTCCCATCTTCCAGACCAGTCATGCTTCTAATTTCGAATGACTAGTAAAGAGTCATCATAAATCCAGCCTAAGTGCTCTGTATCTGGTCAAAGTGCTTCAGAATCTCTTTCTATCTTACACCTTTCTATCTTACAGAAACTTGATTTGCTATAGAATTATTTTTTACATTTTACCCCAAATCTGATCTAGTTAATTTTCCTAAAAGAAATGTGTCTGGCTTCCCTCCTTTTCATTGTTCCACATTTGCCATGGAAACACCTTTTCCCGTCTATATGGCATGACCACCTGCAGCATCTTCAGGAACAGGAAGGAGATGGAGATTGTCACTAGATCCTTTACCGGCTCCAGAGAAAAAAGGAAGAGCACTTGTTCTCTTTTGTTGTGTCACTTTAACATCTTCTGGGACAATGATCCTACCACTTCCATTGGGAAATTCTGCCAAATTCTAAAAGGCACTAATCTTAGGAGACTTGCCTTGACAACATTCTCCCTAAAATTTCAGCCTATTCTTCTAAGAACTAATTTTGCTTCTTAGCTCCCGGACTTTGGTTACTCAGGCAAACTGCGCATTATGAACCCCACCAGGAACTCTCAGACAGTATCTGCACTGTCCCATCACACACTTCATTGCCCGTCTTCCACGCTCGGCTGGTTGGTTTGCTTATTTGTGTATGCAGTCTTTCCAGAACACGGGGTCGCCAACTATTGTTTCAATTTTTTAAAAAACATGGCTCTTTGCAATGTGTTCCCATTTCATTGTTCTTGGATATCATAAAATTAAAACAGAAAACTGTATTTATAATGTACTTAAATAATTTGACTTTTGCTATTTTTCTTCATTTTCATTATAAATCTGATTACAGTCATTTAGACAAATCAGAAATGATGAAGAAACATCATGAGTAAGAAATATAACTGCATCATCTCCTAATGTTAGAGAGAAACAATGTCATTTGAATGGAACAAATAAGACAATTAACAAGTGCTTGGAAGACCCACTGCATGAGCCCCCTCTCCTGGTTAAGTGTGAAATGGAATCATCTCCCACTGCTAAGCCCTCAAAACTGTTATCAGTGGGGTGTTAACTGATTGGCCAGTTAGGCGGACAGCAGAATGAGGTAGACAGCATATTCATGACAGAAGCAAAGTAAGAATGAATGAGAGTTGTACAGGTAGTAGAACAACATCTGCAAATAAAAAACAGCAGAGATCTTCACAACTATGAAAGTTTTAGAGAGTGGCTTGATTAGGGCACACTTTTGGTAAGATGAGTCTGAAATAAAACTTCGGGAAATTTATGTTAGATATTACCATGATCTTTTCTGAGCCAGCCAGAAAGGAGAACATGTACTGAGAACATTCTTCATTTCTTAAAAGAACAAAAATAAATTCCAAAAATTATCGTATGGAAACAAATTGAAATGAGTACAACTCAACTACACTGTCTCATAGCCCCATAAAATACCCTAGCTAGTGTCTGTTTCCTTCAGGGGTGGTTGTGAGCAGCTGTACTGCGTGATAAAATGGGGCCACCTCAAAGTGGAGGGGTGGCAACCCTGGGACCCACCGATGGGACCGGGCCATCCTCCACCTGCAGCTACAGAAGGCTGTGAGCCTGTGGTTTTTGTTTCTGCTTGCTTTCACTGTAAAATTCCAACTCCTAGCACAGTGTTTAGCACACAGTGAACACTGAATAATTTTTTGTGTGAGAAGAATGAAGGAATGAAAAAAGAAGGAGAGGGCAAATAATCTTTAGGGCAAAATAATGAAGAAATGACTACAGTGATTCATATATTTCCTACATCCTCTAATTTCCTTAAATTCTTTATAAACTAATTTTGTTTTAATGTCCTGCCAAATAAAACTTTTCATTAAATAATTACAATAGTTGCAACTGTAACATTTTATCTGATTGTCTTTGCTGCTGATTAATTTTTCTAGCAAACCAAATAACCAAATAATTTCTGACCAAATCCAACTAAAGACACTTTTTTTAAAACACAGCATTTTCCCCCCTTCATAGGTTATGTTATGGGTAGAGGTGTTTGTATTTTCAGTGAGTTGGAAAGGATTTTCATGAGCTACCTACAAGGCAGGCATAGATACATATAACATAGGTAATAAATAATCTATCCCCTCATTTGAGGAAAAAATAGCACTAAGTAAACAAAATAAATTTTTTATCAAAAGGCAGAATGACAAGCACAAAGAAATTTTCAAATATAAAACACACTGAAACTTGGAACTTTTCAATGAGAACTATTACTGCCCTTGGACAGCATAGTTCAATTTAATTCTTCCCTGAATGACCAAATGTAACTCCTTTTTTTCAATTAACTGATTACTGTTCCCAAGAATAGTCCTTCTTCCTGTATTTAAGAAAACAGTATGTTTATTATATATTGAAAATAGAAGAGAGCCCTGGCTGGTGGCTCAGTTGATTGGAGCATCATCCCGTGCACCAAAAGGATGTGGGTTGGATTCCTAGTCAGGACACATACCTAGGTTGTGGGTTCGATCCCTGGTTGGGGCACATACAGAAGGCAACCAATTGATGGCTCTCTCTCTTTCTCTCTCATGCATGCATGCACGTGTGAGCTCTTGCTCTCTCTCTCTCTCTCTCTCTCTCTCCCTTCCTCTCTCTTTAAAATCAATAATAATTTTTTAAAAATGTATCCTCAGGTGAGGATTAAAAAGAAAAAACAAAATGGAATAGAAGCAAAACCCTACTGCTTTTGACTCATCTGGAGCATACACCCTGTCCTACTTCAGACCTCACATTTTCCCTCCACACTCCCATGAAGAAGGGGTCACACACACATATAAACCTAACCCCAGCATGTGTTTCAAGATGCCAGTCGCCCCATGAAAACCAGATCAGTGCATGAGCTCTGTGGTGTGGACCCTGTGCATATCTGTGAACCACGTTTCTAAAAGGCCCTCTGCACGCAGATATTAAGCATCTCACTGCATTAGTCCAACAAAAATCAATACCAGGACTACCGCCACCTCCTGTGCTTCACACACAGCAGAGAGCAGCTCACACCCCAGAACCTGGAGGTGGCACAGAAGAGACCCTTCACCTTTCCCTTTGGTCCCTGCACTGATTTAGTCCGTTCTTTGTGACGAGATCCTCCAGAGTTCGAGTACTCCTGACTCCCAGGAAGCACAGGGTAGAGGGGCGGTATGTGTACACGCTGGCTGTGTGTCAGAATGATGCTATTATGCATCGAGCACACTCTGTATAATTTGATCCTTACAACAATCTTATGAATCTTATATTATTGTCTCTTACTTGAAAAAACGGGGTCAGGAAGTTGAACTTGGTTGGCCGGAGGCCCCTGGCTAGTAGGCAGTAGGGTCAGGATTTGAACCCAGACCTTACTCAGAATCTCAAGTTCATTCCAGTGCAGTGCCTGGATTCAGACCCTGGCCTGCTGACACTGTGTGCTCATCCATGTTTCCCGATCTCAGACTCAAGCAGCCTACCCACAAGGCCTGTGCCCTTCTTCTGACAAAGCGACGTAGAAACCCAGCATCTGTGCTGCCAGCTTTCCTCACCACAGCCTGAAGCCCTGCTCGCATGCCCAGGGCCTGACACCTTTCCCTTTATTCAGTCTAAACACCATCCTGTGGCCACAACAGAAATCCTATGCTCTGAGCCCTCCACTCCACCTTCCTGATACTTCCTTGTACGTTACTTTACACAGGGTTGAAAGTTGAGGAAACCAGGCCGTAGCCCCGTGCTCATACAGCCTAATAACATCAACCTGCTGAGGCGACAACATGCGTCCCTGCTGCTCTGGTTGACTTCCATAGGCTTAATTCCAGATTCCTTACAACACTCCCCTGTGACCAAAGGCCATGTGCCATTTCCCTGCACGAACTGCTCATGCCTGCTGAGGACCCTGCCTCCAGGCACCCTAACAAGAGTGGGTGCCAGGATGATCTGAGGAAGCCAGGCCTTGAATGTCACCGACAGGTCGGGGCTCCCACTGGGTTCAGGTGACAGTGAGCCACGAAAGCTCTGGAGAAGCTTAGAAAAAGTTTTGATGAGGGCACAGAGAATTACACGCAGCAAAACCCAGTGAACCCCAGTCAGTTTGGCAAACTTTTTTAAAAGGCATTTCTAATGTGCAAGATACCAAACCAAATGCTAAAGGGAACACAAAATTAGAAAAAGAGATAATAAGTAGAAGCATGACATTTGGAAGCCATCAGACTTGGATTCAAATTCCTGTTCTATCGCTTAATGGGTATAAAATCTTGGGAAACTAAATTTAATTTCTTCATTTGAAAATGGGAATAATAACTTCTACCTTTTAAAACTGTCATTAGAGTTAAATGAGATTAAATAAGTGAAACATTTAGTACATTGCCCGGTACAAAGAAAATTCAAAATATGGGAGCTTCTATTGTTTTGGTAAGACAGTCCTTGCGATCAAAGAGGCGTGTCTAGCTGGTAGCATTCAAGGCAGCAACACATGTGTATACCATGGGCAGAGAGAGCAATCACCGAGCCCCATGGGGTTCTAGGACTTCAGACAATACAAGTCAGCACCTGAGGAAGGTCATCATTCAGGAGGATGGGCTGGCACCTGTAAAGCTATGAGCACATCACTTAACCTTTTAGTAAAGTCACCTTATCTGTAAACTATTGGTAGTAGAGTACAGACTCCATAGGGCACCAGTGGTGAGCATTAAATTTAATAATCCTAAGGCCTGAGAGAAAGCAATCAATGCATTTACCTTTTGACCGTGGTAACAACAAAAAGGAAAGGAAAGAGGTTGAGGGGTGGGGCATGAGATGTTGACAAAGCCCCCGTGAGCAATGAAGAGCCTCAGGCTGAGGCAGTGGTGCATGAAGCACCCTCACTGGGACTGGCAGGCGCGTCTGGCACACGTGGCGATAAAGCATGGGACACAGCTCCAGGCATGTGTTTGCTGAGGTTTGATGAAAGCTTCTCATACTGAGTGACCAACAGCTCAGCCTAGCCCTCAACAACCTTATTATGTTGCAGAAATCATTCTAAAAGCTTTACAAGCAGTGTCTCATTTAATCTTCACAGCAGCTCTCAGGCAGGTACTAGTATTATGCCCGCTTTATAGATTAATAAAGGGATTACCAGGGAAGCTATACAACTTGACAAAGCTCACAGAGTTCATACGTGGCAGAGCAAGGCTTGGAACTCAGATTTACCTGAGCTGTGCTTCTTCTGAAATACGACACTGCTCCCATGGGAGTAAGTCTCCCCAGGTACAAAGACAGCCAATGGCACCTCCTCTAGAGTGGTTCTGGGGGGTTTCACATGTTAGGACTTCAATATTTACACCAGCTATGCAGGAATGATGACAGCACCCACAACCCTACACGGCTTGCTGGGTTAAAGCTGGAACCCAAAGGTACAGTAGTAAGAGCACTGCTAGAGGGGTGAACCTTGGCTCTGCGGGCTACAGGCGTCTGCAGCTGCGACCTACAAGTGTGCTCAGGATGCGCAGGGGGAGGAACTGGAACTGGAGCGCGGCCAGGGAGAAGAGCACAGGAAGAGTGCCTTAAGGACTGGAAGACTGTGGCCTGTCACCAAGCGAAGGAGAGTCATTCAGGTGCGGGAGACGGAACCAGGAGAGGAAAAGAAGAGAGGGTGTGCAGGCAATGTTGGAAGAACAGTGACTGCCCAGGGACAGCTGATGGCTGGGGAGGTGTTTTTCAAAAATAAATCTGGAGGGAAGAGGCGGGAAACAAATAGGCCGTTCACAAGGCAAATGAATGACACTTTGGCCAACTCCTTCTAAGCTCCTCCTAGAACAGGCCTCCTTTCAGTGACACTGTATGTTGTGCTTAAACATAAGGAAGATGGAAAAATTCTTCATTGTTTTGTCTCTCATTAGCAAGGACCAAGTGTCTAGACTAGAGCTTCGTGACCAGTGTTAGCTCTGCTGTGTCCAACAACGTGTTGTCACCCAACAAATACCAGGTGGGGCGCCCCAAACTATCTGAAGAATGAGACTTAAAACAAAAATCCAATCCAATTATTTTAGACCTATTATTTTGTAAAATACATTTAGAATAGTCTCTGGAAAAGTGATCAAGCACTGAATGTCACATCATTATCAGTGGCCATGGACGTTTCTAAATTTGCATTCTCACCTCGCGATTCGTGCAGATTTGGGTGGGCTACAAAGAGAGGGGTCCTGCCCCAGGACTATGGGTCACCCTCTGGGTGACACTGCCACCAACTCTCCTCCCTGCCCCACAAAATGAGGAACAAAGCTCCCATCTCTTAACAGGTGTGCAGATTAAACAAGGTCATGAATGTGGATGCTTGGTATTCAGGCAGGTTTCAGGTCGCTGCCATGACCAACTGTGTCTTTGTTTACTACTTTCTTACTTCTCACCTGGACTATCTGCAGCTCCTTATCGCAAGGTGCCATCCAGATCGCAGCAGATTCACCTGTTCAAAGCCAAGGGCTACCATGTCTGACCTTTGCTCAACAGTCTCCAGCAACAGTTGCAAGCTATTCCCCACAGTGTGAGTGAGTCCTTACCACTCAGCCTGGATTCACAGCTCTTCAATGGGTGGGACCTATATACTTGTCATCTATCTCTTCCCTTCTCTGTACCTGAACTCCAGCACACTGAATAATACCTGTGGTTTCTGACATGCCCCAATTCTCCTCACGCTCTCACTGTTTTCTGCCCAAATGTCCTTCCTCCAATCAGGAAGGCAGAATCTCAGTCGGACCATTTGCATGAACTGGATCCTCTTTGCTTCTCAGCTAGAATTATCTCTTGCTACTCCCAAGTCATATAATCTTTTATCAATTCCTCCGAAGGCATTATGGCCTTCAATCTATACTAGAAATCGTATCTACACACCTGTTGGAAATCTCTGTGTGTGTGTGTGTGTGTGTGTGTGTGTGTGTACACAGATGGCAACAGACTGAGAGCTTCCTGTATTTGCTTCATCACATTTTTTCAGTTATTAGCATGGTGCCTTATATATTAGTCACATACAACTATTTATTCCCTTTGAAAATACATCTGTGAGTCCTACCGTGTGCCTGACATAGAATGGAATGAAGAGGAAGGGAAAGACCTCTCATTTAATCATCTACTTAAATATAGATCAGTCACACTGAGGTCAAAAAAGTGGCAAATAGAGAAAAAATTGCAACCAATCGCCCTAATTGATACTCAATGCATGCAAGCATTCTTTAAGTACAGCACTAAAGGGACATTACAAACAATAGGCAATCAAGCAAAGCAGTTTACAAAGAAAATACAGCATGGCCCCAGGATGCTCTGGAGCTCCTGGCCACCTCGGCCAGGACACAAGGCCGTGCACCCACTGGGCCAGTTCAAAGGGTGAAGAGACAGAACAGAGTGCACTATACAGCACTGCATGTCATATTAATAACAACCTTCCTCTTTTTAAAATCAGCTGGAGCTTGGCCCATTTCATTTTTCTTTCCTTCCTGGTCATTTTGTTGACTTTATTATGTCTACTAGAATAAAAAATCCCTAACCAATGCCAAGAATCCCACAGCCCTTCCTCCTTCCCACGAGAATGATGCAGAAGTGCAGCCATATAGGGGCTGCCTTGCTTACAGACCCCGTGCCTCCATGTGCATGTGCGTGCATGTGCGTGCTGCTTCCAGGCCTCTGCATCTCATCCTCAGATCAATAAAGCCCAGCTCCTTCGGACCTCGTTCCATCAGGCTCGGCCTCCTCACAGCCTCCTTTCTTGCAGGCATCTTTAGGCTCTAGGCCACCTGTTCCCTCGCTGTGACTGTGTCACCACCTCTGGAGTTCCAGACCTCCTCTCTAATGCACTCATTCTTCTCCCTTCCTCAGTCACACAACACCACAGTCATACCTGAAACCTCATTCATACCAAGAGCTGTATCTTTGCTATGGTCTCTGTTTCTAGCATCCCAGGTCCCAGCTATCACCATTTCTCTTTCCTCCTCTTCCCAAATGCATCACAAGCCCCTTTCCCTGGGACTGCCAGGCTGCTGGCCTTCCTATCCCATCAGTCTCTCACCTCTATCCCTCCTTGCTAGCTTACTGCGTTCTCTCTCCTCAAAGCTCTCCTGTCTGTTCCATTCTACTCTCTATTGATGACCAATGAACACCCAGGTCCCCCCACGGCAGCCTTCTGTCCTGACACCGCCAATGGACCCTTCCCACTGCGGAGGAACCCAATGGACCATTACTCGGCTCGTGTGCTGGGTTCCTTTCTCTCCCTTATCTGCAGCCTTCCCATCTGCATGCTCAGAGGCTATGCTATTTCCCTTCTTTAAAACAAAAAACAATGCAAACAAACCTCCCTGGAGTCTGTGTCCGTCTCCAACTGTGTCTCTATTAACTGCCACCTATACAACAGAGCTCCTGCAGAAGGCAATTCATGCTCCCTGACCCCAATTCCTCTTTCTCCTCCTCTCATGCCAGGCAGCCTCACCCCTACAGTCACCACAATGGTCAAGGCTGGTCAAGACCTGGATGTGACCTAATCAGGGGTGATTCTTGGTGTTCTCTATTCTACCATCTGCAGCGTTCCACAGTTTTTCTCTTCATCCTGAGTTGGCCTTCCCTCCATCCCCACGTTGCCTGGCAAGGTCTGTTGGTGGGAACTGCACTTCCTAATCCCCTGACTTGGAGAGCCTTACAGCTCTGGAGCACTTATCTCCTTTATGAGCTCACTCTCTGTACCTCACAACCCTCTGTACCTCGATAATTACAAACTTGCATCTAGAACCTGTGTCTCCCCTGAAATGAAAACTGGGCTACATGCTTGGTTTCTCCATTCAATACCGATGGCATCTCAACTTCACCTGTCCAAAATGAAGCTCCTGACTTCCCTGCAAAGCCCAGCCCTCTCCAGCTGAGCAAGTGGCCCTCCATTCTGCTCAGGCAAACATCCTGAAGTCATCCTTAATACCTTTTTTCTTTTTCTTTTTTCTTTTTTTACTTTTTTTAAAATTTTTTATTACAAAGGGTATTACATATGTGTCCATTTTTCCCCCCGCCCTAGACAGTCCTTAATACCTCTTTTTCCTCACGGTCCATGACCATTCAATCAGCAAATCCTACTGGCTCTTCATTCCATGTGTTCCCAACCACATCTTCCATCTCCACCATGACCACCCTCATCTGAATTAGTATCATCTCTTGCTTATGTTATTGCAACAGCCTCCACACTCATTTCCTTTCCTGTTGGGCACCGCCATGCTGCTGGCAAAGTCTAAGCTGACCAGAGGACATGGCAAAGCCCTGGACTCTACCCTATGTCGATCCTGGAAGGTTTTAAGGTCAAAGCTCAGGAAAGGCTTAATTAGAGTTTGCAGCAAAGCAGAACTAGACAAGGCTTGACCGAGGCACGACCTCTGTGGCTAAAACTAGTAAAGGGCAAAAGTGTAGTTACTAAAACATAACCTGATTGTCATAGTAACTGTCAAACATAGATAGATCTAGGCAAAGCTTGCCCAGTCTTGCCCAGCTTGTAACAATCTGCTACTTCCCTATGATAGACCAAGCCCTAGCAGTGATCTATGAAGCATGACCAGCCACAGCTCTGCTATAAAGCAGTGTGTGTAAAGAATAAAGTTGCTGGTGCTGGTGCCTTGTGCCAGTCCTCCCAACCCCGTCTCATGGTCTCTTGTATTTCATCCCACGCCACCTCTACCCGTCGGACCCTCTCCGAGGTGCGGGTCACCGCACTTTCCCACACTCACCTCTCTTCTCCACCTGCAACGAAAGCAATTCCCTTAAAATGCCAACCCAGTTCAATCACCTCTGCCCAAAAGCTTCTAGTACCCTTCCATCACACTCACAATTGAAGCTAAACCCTCACTCTTGTCACGTACACAACCTACTGGTCTGCTCCCACTACTGCCCAGTTTACTGTTTCTTGAACCTGCAGCCACGGCCCCGCCTCGAGGCACTCCTCTCTGTGCCTGGCCCACTCCTGCCCCCACCAGGCTCACCCTCTTACGGCTTTCTAAGCTCAGCTCAGAGTCACCTGCAGCTGGATCCTGCCAGACTCCCATGCCTCCCCTGACCCGACTCTTAATTTTCCTCTGTCCTGCTTCAGTTTTCTTCACAGATTTATCCTCATCTAATATCATATATATTTATATATTTATTGTCTGTCCTACCAAACATACACACACTAAGATGAACTCTCGGTAACAGCAGTGATATTGTTTTGTTTTATTTTATACTCTGTTCTTGGAGATAATGTGGTCATTAATTTTTTTCAAGCAAAGACATGCATTATGTAAAATGAAATGATAATATTTAGTCACTGAGGGGAAAGCTAAATATGAAATGAAAGGACACAAACAGTGAGAAGAGGGATGTCACATAGGATTAAAATACATGTACCGATGGCAACTAATCAATAAAGTGTTTGGGACAACAGAGGACATGGGAAGTAGACTGCTATATAGACCCTCCAGTTCCTATTATGTTCCTACAAAATGTGGGGCTACGTTATTGTGTAGATATTTACATGTGCCATGCCAGGAAGACTCAAGTTCTCATTTGGAAAAGTTTCCATTTCCCCTGAAAGTGACCTTTTAAGGCTCAGTCCCTTTCCTGGCACATCAGACCCAGAACCAGTTTCTAGAGGAGGCGGGAAGCTGCCCAGAGTCTGATCAGGGCTCACAACAAACATGACCTGCCCCAGGAGCAAGCGAGGGCACATTCAGGCTCAGTGCTCTGGGAGCTGCGGCAGAGGCAGCACCAAACCCTCCACTTTGCTGCAAGTTTGAAAGATTACTAAGGAGCAAATTGGGTTTTAACAAGAGAAAACACGGGGAAAGACAACCTCTGTGAATATCGAGAGGTGTGGGAGTTATGGAAAGTTCTGTTTTTCAAGAGTATTTCTTAGTGAAAGTTGGTATTCATGTTCTTTTTGGTTATTTTAGACCTTTTGCCTCTCGATTAAAATAAAAAATATGGTATAGAGACCTCTTGGAACACTCACCAAGTAATTATGAAATGAGTGTAGAGAAATGACTCTACACATGTCATATATTTGCATGAAAGAAAATGGAAGGGAGGCAGGGAGAAAAACATATATTCAAAGTGCTCAAATGTTGTAATTTAATTACAAAGTAAACTGAATTTTCTCCCAAAAATTTTAGGAGAATCAGGGAAAGGAGTATTTTAATCAATGTTAACATGTGAAAACCATTAGCTTTTACTTTCAGCAATTCCAAATTGTGATTGTTTATGTTTCTAGGAGATCTGGGCTTGATGTAATTTCTAAGACTAATGGGAGTAGTCTGAGAAAGGTCTAGTATGATTAAAATATATATTTAAAATACACAGTAAACATTAACACTGGCTATAAAATTGCAGTATAGGATGTCTTTAATAGTGTCACTTTGCGCATATATATATATTTAAAGTCTCCTTACAACCATAGTCTCACAGAACTCCAAAAGCATACCACAGCGACATAGGGGAAAAAAGATATATTTTATGTATAAACAAACACCTTGGACTGACAGTTCTTTGAATCTTATCTCTCTACAGATGTATGCAATGGACACTACTTCCATTTTGTATTTTTCCTTTTTTGCCTCTTCTTCATGACTGTTTCTTTCCTCCATATCAGACGCTCAAGCCTGTTTAATCCATATCCTTCAAGGAAACCCTCCCAGCTCTGCCCATCAAATGAACACCCCTTCCTGGGAGCTCTTCAGCACTGGCTAATGGCATCAAGCATTCACTGTTCGGTCTGCCCTGATCTCATCTTGATGAACTTCTCAGGATACTTGGTCTTTCCTCACTTCCTTATCCCTCCTTAGGTGGTAGTAATCTCTCCAACACAGTTGCTCAAACATAAACCACGTGGAAACCACTTTAGTCACCTTTCACCAATTGAAATGATGACTGGATTCCCACAGGTTATACATGAAATCCCAAATTGGAGGGAATGAAAAAAAAGATCTCACATAGAGAAAAGATGGCAAGAATGGAGAAAATAATGAATATCCACTGTTCTATATACTTCCATATTTCTAAAACCTTTATTTTGTTTATCAGCAAAACTGGATTCTTTAGAAAATAGATTTGTCCAAATTCTCAATATTGATTCCTTAGAACAGTTATGAATTAGGATTTAAATAATGTGAAAAAGAGATCACTGTAGGATTAATTATGAAACTATAAAGTTACCATCTCTCAAATGTTATACAAGGGTAGAATATAAATGGCTATTCAATAGTGTCTCTATAGAAAAATGCAATTATTTACCCTTTGCAACAGAAAAAGAAAGAAAGCAATTAAATACTCAAGATGCAGTCAGTGTTGTGGCTAATCTGTCTACTCCATTAAGCTATACTGTTCTGAAGGAAAAAATCAAATATATTCCTAGGAAGTTATAAAAGTCTACTCTATAGCATTTCTTTAAATATCTTTAGAAATATATTCAATGTTACAAGTCACAAGAAGTCACTAATTATTAAATCAATTCTGTTTTTAACTTTAAAATAGAAAAGGTAACTATTAATTCCAAAACGCCTTTCATATACAACATTAAAATATTTTTCTACAAGCAATTGCTAATATAAGAAATTCCAAGTGGAGAATGAATGCAAAATTCCACCTCTATAAGTTAACGAGTGAGAGTGACGGTGTCGGGCTCTGCAACTCCTGAGGCACTCCTGGTGGTTCACATGACAACGTATGCCATCTCCACAATGGCCTTGTGGCGTCCTAACTTATCATCCACATTTACACATCAGGAAACTGAGGCACAGAGAGGAACTTTATCCCAGTTTTCAGAGGTAAGAGGTTGGGTTATTCCAGCAAGTCTGGGACTAGAGGTGCCTCTTCAGTTACTATGTTATGCAACTTCCCATTCATTAAGACATTCTAATGTGAAAAACTTTAAACAAATATAAAAGTAGACAGAAGAGTATAACAAATCCCATTTACCCATCAATCAGTTACATTTGGCCAATGTAATTTCATCTGTACCATCATTTAACCATTACTTCTACATTATTTTGAAGGTAAGTCCAGAAGTCATATCATTTTATCTAGAAATCTTTCAGTATGCACCTCTAAATTATAAGAACTTTGTTTTTAGAGAGCCGTGACACTATTTACATACCTAAAAAATTAGCAATAATTCCTTAATGCCATGTAGAAGATACTTTCAATAGGTTAAATACACTGAGTGGCCAGATTATTATGACCACCTGACGTTTGTAGGCAAATTAGCCATACACTGCATCATATGGGATATGGAAGCCGAAGGCCTGTTCGAACACCTTTGCTATCTGCAGTTACCAAGATAAAACGTCTCCATTCGCATAGGAACACAAGGACTGGACAGTCGAGCATTGGAAAAAAGACATGTGGTCCGATGAATCACGTTTCCAGTTGCATCATGCAGTTGGCAGAATGAGAATTGGGCATAAACAGCATGAAAGCTTGCACCCCACAGACATGAGTGCAACCCTTCAAGCTGGTGGGCAGTGTTATGGTTTGGGGCATGTTTTCCTGGAATGATTTGGGCCCTTTAATTCGTGTGGAACAACGTATGAATAGCACAACATACCTAAGCATGGTTGCTGATCAAGTTCATCCTATCATGTTGATGGCATATCCCAATGGAGATGGCTTCTGCCAACAAGACAATGCGCCATGCCACAGTGCTCATATTGTGCAGGAGTGATTTCATGAACATGAGGAAGACTTTACCTTGCTTAGATGGCCCCCACAATCACCAGATCTTAATCCAGTTGAGCATTAGTGGAACGAAGTTAAAAGAGCCATGAAGCAGCTAGTTCCACAACCATCAAATCTCACAGAACTGGACAGTCCTATTCATCAGGCATGGTGTCAGATTCCTCGCCTCATCTTTCAACATCTCGTGGACTCAATGCCAAAAAGAATCACCACAGTATTGAAGGCAAAAGGTGGCCCAACGAAGTACTGATGGGGTGGTCATAATAATCTGACCACTCAGTGTAATTGATACTTTATATTCTAACTAGGGTCCCTAGCAGCTGCCGGCTGCCAGCTGAGTACTCCCTCCCTTCCCTAGCCCCATGCCAGCACTGGGGCCTCCCTCCCTTCCCCTGGCAAGCCCGCCCCCTGGTCAAACTCCTGGAACAACTTCGGTCGAGGGGACAATTTGTATACTACGCTTTTATTATATAGGATGTATGAGGTCCCAACCTTCAGTCAGATGAAATGTTTTTTATGACTGTATTTTAATAGCTGAGTTTCATGGAAAAGAAAACACTTAAGAATGGTGAGGGAAATTTAAGGGACAAATGCCACCTTGAGGTAGAGAGCCAAGTTGTGCAGAAGGAAAACATATGCCACCACATAGGACCTTACTAATGCCAGAGGATATCTCTCCCATTCTCATTCTAATCTCATCACATGTCCCGTTGGCCTGCTCTTGTCACAAGTGACTCCTTACGCTGCCTTGGGAAGCTAGGGGCTGTGCCCACCACTTCAGGGAGGTACATGGTTCCCCAGAGGGCATCTCTGAGTTGCCTATCCCTCAATCCCAGAATCACTGTGACTTAGGCATCAGCTGAAGGAGACAGCTCTGGATCATCTCAGCTGTCATCTTTGACCCCAGCCGCTTAAAAATGATTGTTAAGATAAAGGAAGCCATCTCCAGAGTGCACCTTTGTTTTCAGGCCTCTCAGTCATTTAATATTTCTTCATATCTTGACAGTTGTGACTGTAAGTCCCACTAAGCGTTTCTGGTCTGGGCACAGATGACAAATTAATTCCCTTTGTTCTATGGTTGAGATGTTAAGGCTAAGAGCATTTACTTTTCCTATATTTTAGGACTATTACTGAATTGGACTATAGTCTAGAGTGCAGAGGAAAATAATGTTTCTTCCATATCAAAACTCACATATTATTGTCCTGATTGAGCACTGAACACAGAAGCAGCAGCAGGAGAGAGAGGAAAAGAGAGGTGGAAGGAGAGGATGAAGGGAGGGAGGGAAGGAAGGGCAGAGCAGGTCAGGGAGGGAGGCAATAAGTCTCTTCCTCAAACTTCTACTGGCACCTTGCTCTATGGCCAGGTTGCTTTTCCCACCCATTTAATTGTACCTCCAAGTTTATTAGCTGGTTAGTTTTGAGCTGAGTAAAAGCCTTTATTGTACGTCCCTTTAGCTGATGTATGTTTATGAGGGTTTTTTATTTATATCCTCAAATTGGCAGACACTGGACTCTAGGCACTGATTTTTTTTTTCCACTCACTTCTTCTAATCAGGGAATATAAACTGTGAAGATTAAGTAAGCATCTATTGTTTACTGGATGTACTTACAATGTTTAAAGAAGCAGAGACCAGCATGTAGCAAAAAGGCAAGAATACAAATTAAGAGGTCAATGAAACAAAATTTACCAATGATGTGCTAAATTTTATGGAATTTGAAATAGATAAGATGCAAGAAGTAGTAAGGATAAGCATCAAGGAAGGAGAAAATAAAGAAATAATAAATATAATCATTCACAAAATTTAAAAAGACAATATTAATGAACAACTGAACACATATGAACTAAAAGAGAAGGCATTCTTAGAAAAGAAGGATGTCAAGCATGCAACACGCATGCTCATGTGCAGTTCACATGTTTATGGATTAATGTGTTCTTGTTGTTTCTATAGTTTTGCATATCAAAGTTGCCCTGTTAATAAATATTTACCTCTAAGATAACCAAATGTTCCAGAAACTACTTGCAGTTCAGAGTTAGGAGTAGGTGAATCTTTTACCCCATCCCACCCCCCAGAGCAGTCCAGAGGTGGGCAGCTAAGAATCAGGTGACTTCAACCCTGTCTCTGCCTCTTCACTTTGACCTTGTGTACAGAAGGGCAGCAATGAAAGAACTGGGAAAGATCACCAAGAGCACAGATGTGTCATTAACCCTTTGAGTGCCAACCAATATCCTAGGAACTATGCTAAAATTGCCAAGGCATTTTTGCTGATTTTACAGCTGTTTAGGAAAAAAATTATGAATCACAAATAAATGAAGTTACATATTCAATATCTTCCACAAAACCATCATCTTCACAGCAAGAATTGACATATTTAGCAATATCATCATCACTAATAAAAGCAGACTTAGAACCGGACACTGCAGGAGGAGCGTGATAGTGCTCCCGGCACTTTAGGCGACAGACAGGAGGAGCGCAATCGCGCTCCCCGGCACTCTAGGGGTTAAAGACCAAGACCATCCACACCCTCATCTTCCCAATTACTGAGTATGGATGTGAAAATCTGACAGTGAAGAAAACTGTTGGAAAAATAGTGATTCCTTTCCAATATGTTGTTGGAGGAGAGCTTTATGAACACCCTGGACCACCACAAGGACAAACAAGTGCATTCTAGAGTAAATTAGTCCTGAAACATCTCTGGAGGCAAAAATGATAAACTGAAACTGTCCTACTTCGGGCAAATCATGAGAAGGCAGAGTTCTTTAGAAAAGACATTAATGCTGGAAAAATAGAAGGCAGCAAGAAAAGAGGGAGACCAAATACGACATGGATTGACTCCATAAAAGAAGCCACAGGCATGAGTCTGCAGGAGCTGAGCAGGGCTGTGAGGACAGGACACTGTGGACATCACTCATTCATAGGGTCAGCAGGAGTCACAGCCAACTCAACGGCATGTAACACACATGTCCCACAACCTTCTTTTCCAGCTTTCTCCTCCTTGATATGGGAATGATAATGTTTCCTACCTTAGGAGAAGTGTCAGCCTTATAGGACATAGTTCTACCACAGAAGCATGCATGATTGTGACCACATGTTTGCTGCATGTGTGAAAGGAATATTCCCACGACCTGAGTGGCCTCAGAGCTATGTAATCTAGAGCCAGGCCACCAAACACAAGATTCCAACCTACAATTTGGAGTGAGAGCCACTGCACAGATTACTATAACCTTCATTTTATAGGTGAATTAGCTAAAGTCTAATGAAATTGAGTGGCTTGCTGAAACTGGCAGATCCAGGACAGATAGCCTAGGTTCCCCCATTATTATTTCAGGTTTATCTTTTATACCAAAATCACATACCACAGCAAGGCTTCTCATGTCACAATTACTAATAGTTTGGGGCAAGTGACTTGTTTGCATTTTAACACAATCATTGGTAATCTGCACAAAGGTGGGAGGACATCTCTGTCTTCATGGTCAATTGGGAAAAACTCTTCAACTAGCCCATGAGTGTTATCAAAAACTGAGGTCAAGCCCTAACCAGTTTGGCTCAGTGGATAGAGCATCAGCCTGCGGACTGAAAGGTCCTAGGTTCGATTCCGGTCAAGGGCATGTGCCTTGGTTTCAGGCACATCCCCAGTAGGAGGTGTGCAGGAGGCAGCTGATCAATGTTTCTCTCTCATCGATGTTTCTAACTCTCTATCCCTCTCCCTTCCTCTCTGTAAAAAATCAATAAAATATATTTTTAAAAAACTGAAGTCAAATTTATTGCTTTATAGAAATTTATCAGGCTTAGTATGGTAGCAGTTTAATTACCTTAAATAGGGTAAGTTATTTCACTTATATATTTAGGAAAACATGATAACTACCATCAAATATTTGAAATGCTCCTCTATGAAAAAGAAATTAACCCTTAGCAGCTACAAGTTTCTGACCCTAGCAGATTCTTAAAATATATCCCTTGAATTAGGCTGAGTTGAATTGATCTCATTTTTAATCTCTCCAGAGGCTAAAGTTAGGAACAATTGGCATATAATATGAAATCATAATCTCATATCAAAAATATTACGAATAACATTTCAACCATTAACACAAAATAATGGAATGGGTTGATTTGCTGGGTAGTAGGCTATTCATTTCCAGAAATATTCAGGAAGTCAAACAACAACAACCCTCCTTTTCATAAGTTGGGTAGGGTGGGGGCCAGAAGTGCTGGTACAGTACACTCTGTGGTAAGTATAATGAACATAATACAATCTTTATTTATTGTGGATCTTGAAATACTCAACGGTAGGCATCAAGAATAATGGTCACTGTACAAATGGCTAATAATGAGATATTTTAAAGCAAATTTGTTATAGTGCTTTTTATACTATATATCTAGCACTCAATGTAAGTATAGATTCTTTTACTAAAGGGTGCACACCTCAAAATCATGGGCTATGTCCAATCCACTTGCCTATCAATATTGTCTAGCTTAAACAGTAGGTACTTCATATGCTGAATTAATATCTGAATAAGTGAATGAAAGTGTAAGATTTGGAACTGAATTCTTGGTAATTCATAATATATACTGAAATAAAATTTTAGTCTTTTAAGCCTCATGCTATGAGATTACTTTTTCTTAAGTTCCTTTTTGAGGGTACAGTGAGGACTGAAAAAGTTAATGAGTAGGAACTCACACAAAGTGGTCCTGACTCAAAGTAAACACATAATGCATGCTAAACATTATTAACAATTTGCCTCTCTATGAATAAATCTTTAGAAAAGAGGAATTTTACAAAGAATAACAGATTTCAAAAAATATCACTTTTGCCTCTCTACACTCTGAGTTTGTCACAGGCTCCATCTGATGGACAAAGGAGATGCCGGATGCAGGGGTTATACACAAAGGCTCCTTTGGTACTACCCACCACTTAGTTTTTAGAGTTTTTATGAGGCCCCAATTAAATAATCTGAATGGAAGTGTCTGAAATTCACAAGGAGCCATATAAATATCAGGAATAAAAAAAGAAGTTGAAAACACTGTGTAGAAATATAATTTGGGATTAAGGCCCTCAGCTTGACTTGTTTTTCTGAAACATTTAGATTACATACAATGTTCTTATCAGCGTAAAGATATAAGAATAAGTCATAGCTGATGTATCAGCTTAATGTGCATATTTAATAAACTGAACAATAAAGTAAAACTGAAGCATCTAAATATCAAACACAAGAAATACTGGTAGAAAAGAACCCTTTCTCAATTGGCCTAATTCAACATTAGGCATCCAGCATTCTGATTTCTACTTGTTTCAGGTAACCTTTATGATCCTAAAGTAAGTGCAAGGCCCCATCTGCATGAACATACCGCATTCTGTGACTCCTCAAATGTTAACGTGGATCAGACAGATGTCCAGGCGGCATCTGCACGCACCTCAGCCTCGGCCTCCAAGGGAGCTTCCCTGCAAGAGAGGACAGAAAAAGTGGTTAGTGGACCTGAGAACATTCCTCTGACTTAACGGAAATGGACAGTTTCCCGACGTGGGAACTCTTCTCCTTAAGCCAGTGGAGGCTGTGCACAAGGACTGCACTCACTGCACTTCAGCTGAGGAAGAGTCTGGAGCTACACATCCTGTTGTCTCCTCAGAGCTGTAGTGCTTTTGAAATAAGTCTGTTCTTTAATAAAATTACAGAGCAAGGTCAGGTGTGTGAAACTTGGGTAAGTCCCTAGGTCCCTAGCTTACAAAGACCACCAACAGAGGGAGATGAGTCAGAGTGAGCTCAAATGCCCAGGACACTGCCTGCTTGTCAGGTTGTAATCACTGTTGTCAATAGAAGGTTCTGGACTATAGGCGAGCACTCCAGAATCAAACATCGCTGTGCCTGAAGAATCAAATATGGATCTCAAAATCAGACTGCCTACCTAAGGCTGTGTCAGTATTAAGAAAGAAAGATGGAAAGGGGAAAAAAGATGTTTCTGATATTTCCTGTTTTCTAGGTTTACAGGGGAAGCTGGGGTAACTGAAGAAAAGGAAAAGAATTCCTTGGAACACAAGTTCAACTTTTTCTAACCACCAACCATATTCATTCCAATTTTAGCAATTCTGTGGGAGGAAAAATGAAACATGAAATTCTATGCCTTCCACTTTGCATATATTCCTTACCTCTACCTGGAATGCCCTCTCTCTCCAGGTCTTCAGAGCCTGCCCAGAGTCACACTTCCTACTGTGGATGATGATAGTGAGAAAAGAATCTTCCTATTAAGAACAGCACAAACAATCACTACCATTACTGAATGTCTAACTGAGAAGCCAGTATCTAACAGTATCTATTAGATACTGTGGGCCCAGGACCTCACTTAATCCTCAAAGATAGGAAATATAAATGTTATATCGGCTCAAGATGTGAGGTGGCTCGCTGAGACACACAGCTAGAACAAGGTTAACAGTACTCAGACCAGCTCTTTCTGACTTCACAGTTCCTTCTATGTCTCCATTTTTCTCAGATCCTCCAACATTTAAACCTTAGATTCTTCATTATTTTCAAAGAAAATATCTAACATTTGTGACATGCTCTGGTTCACATACAGAAATAGACTGTTTTGTAGATACAGTCGATGACTCTTCCAGGACAATATAATTATTAAAATGTGGAGATCATCTTAGATCATTTGAAATCTAATCAAATATATGTACACTTTTAAAAGAAGTAATGCAGATATCAAGTTTCTGATGATTTCTAGTAAATGGGGAAAATAAAACAAAGAACCCATTAGAAGATACTTCTGAGAATTTCAGGCCTTAAGAATCTTACTTATAAGAGAAAATAACAGTAAATCTAGTTTCTACTTGGGTTAGAGTTATCTTGCCTAATGTAAGTCAGAAATAAAGGTCTTAATGGTTTTAAGTGGCCCAAATGGTTGCCTGCACATGGTGACACGGACACAGCAAACAAAGTGGCTCAGTGCTAGCTGCATACAACTATGCAAGACACCTACAGCCTTGCGTCTTCTCCCTCCTCTGAATGATTATCTTCAAAATAGAGAGAGGGGTGCATAGATAGTGAGGGCAGGGAGGGAAGGGCTAATCAGAAGAACAGACTTGGTGTTAAAAACAACTCTGCTGAGATCTATTGTGCATTGCCATTTGTTATGGCAAACAAACAGAAGTAATGCTCATGTAATCAAGTAGAAAGGATAGTTGTGCATATAGATTTGTATGCATGTGTATACATGTGTACACACTTATTTCTTCTAAAATTGCCATTCCTTTCATTTTCATCCTGGCTGTAATGCAAAGTACTAGGTTTACAACCTGTACAAATGCTCAAAAGTTAAGTGATTTAAAGAACCATTAAACTAGCAGGGGCCAGTCTCAATCTTATTATTTTATTTTAAAACTAGAGGCCTGGTGCAAGAAATTTGTGCACAGGTAGGGTCCCTAGGCCTGGTCGGCAATCAGGGCCAATCAGGGTCTTCCAGCTGCCAGCTGGGGCCTTCTTTCGCCAGCTGCTGGCCAGGGCCTTCCTTAGCTCCGCACCACCTCCTGGTGGTCAGAGTACATCATAGCGAGTGAGTGAACTCCTGGTCTCCCAGTGGAACTCCCAAGGGACACTTTGCATATTAGCCTTTTATATATATAATCTATAAGATGTAAATAATCACAACACTGCAGATGGGGGGAAAAGTCAGAATTTCAAAATTACACAGAGTGACTTTCTCATTTGTAAAATGAGGGTAATAGATGGTTAGACAATCTTTAAGATTTCTGACCTCTGCAATTAAGCTTTAATTATCCAGTAAATTATGGAAGTTAGTTTTAAATTTATATAAATACTAGAGGCCTGGTGTATGAATTCGTGCATGGGTGGGGTCCGGCCAGCCCATCCCAAGGGCCAATCGGGGCCAGCTGGCCAAGGGGAGGGGCCACAGGAGGTCAGCCAGGCCGGCCCTGCCCCCGATCAGGGTGGGGGGCCAATCGGGGGCTGGGTCAGCCAGGGGGAGGGCCGCAGGAGGTTGGCCAGGCAGCCCCACCCCTTATCGAGTCAGTTGGCCAGCCACAGTGCCTGTCACAGCAAGCAGTCATTCCAGTTGTTCCAGTCGTTCCAGTTGCTTGGCTTTTATACATATAAATTCTAGTTACTTTACAGTTATTTCATATTGTCTTTTAAATCAATAAAATCATAGTTATTTATGCATCAATATCACCACTTTTAAACAGAGGAAAAGTGATAAACTTTCCATGGAAATAATAATATCAATGAAACTAAACCTTTATAAACCAGCATCAACTTTGGAATTTAACACACTGGAGACTTAAGCAAAGTGATAGTAGAACTCAAGGCTTGACTTTCAGAACTCTCTGGGAGATACACAGATCACACTAAGATATTTACTTGGCCTCTTCTATAGCTGTCCCAAAACAGAAATCAGATTTCTCATTAGATACATGATGTGGTCTCATTTTAAAACTGATAGCTTCTTAAATCAAAATTAGTGAATAACAAAACTTATTTTCCCTAAGATATTTAAAAAACTTCCTATCCTTTGATATAAGCTCTAGGCTTATTCGTTTGTTATTGAGGGGGTTTCTATGGCTCTTGACTAGAGAGGCAAGTTGAGATTCCTTATTCCCTGACGGAGCCCATGGGGATACTTGTCCAGGCAGACAGAATCCTTCACTGACAAGAGTGAGGCTGAACATCAAAAAGGGTGACTATTTGGTTCCTCAACCCTAAAGAAATCCTTATAGATGATACTGCCTGGCTAATGAGGGCATATTCTATCTTATCCTGGTAGACTGCCTGGATCCTTTTTGCATATTAACCTAAAAGTCTGTTTCTTTATATCTTCTGTTTATTTATACACATATTTTTGAGGCTTATACTATTTCCCACCCATATTTCAAGTATCATCATGGTGTAGTTAGTTGCTCATACTCTTAATTTAAAAAAAAAATGCACTACTTGCTTTTTTTTTCAGGCTAGACTAGTTTAATTTAGTGAGCTAATTTCCATAAATAATTTATGAAAAAGTTGGACTATGAGGTAAATATAAAATATCTTCAAATATATGAACACAGGACTGAAAATCCTCTGCAAATGGAGTGTGCAGATGACTAACATTTTAAAGCATTTGATATCTGAGAAATTATGTGACTTTCTTAAGCACTGTCTGAGATGAAAAATGAGATTTATACGTAGATCCAATTAATTGCCTAAAGAGTCAGCAATCCCCAAGCTCACCTGCATCATGTCATAAACACAGCCTCACTCTAACCCCAGTGCCAACAGGATCCCAAGAGGTAGGTCCCAGGAGGTAGAGGAAAGAAGGGATGGTGTGCAGTCAAAGGAAATTTGCTCCCTGGGGAAGACCTCCCCAAGTCAGGTTTAGGATCTCCAATGGGAGTCTGGGTATTTTTGTTCTGACAAAGCCTTGGCAACCCATCATCACAATCACTCATGAGTATCATGATGTAAGCCACCCAATTGCAAATTACAGTACAGAGGCAAAAAAGGCTCCTCTACTCACTCTGGAATCCCTTTGGTGGGCTCATTTCCTCAATAGTAAAAGAAGAACCTTTGAAAACTTATCATCAAATCATGTTCTCTACCTCTAAGTGCCCCAGTTTACATCCAACCCCGGACTGAACAAATGTTCAGGTGCCCAGGAGGCAAGCAGGGGCAGGACTCAGCTGGGCAGGTCTGGAGCCCTGGCTTCTCCTTTATCTGCTTTCATTTTTTTAAAAAGAGTTGCTATGAGCAGGCTGGAAGAGGTCAATAGGGGGGGGAAGGGAGACTTATGCAATACTTTCAACAATAAAGATTAAAAAGAAAAGTTGCTTATGCCCTGACAGAGAGGGAGGAAAACAGGGTAGTTCTCAACCCTGGACACATATTAGAATCCCTGGGGAGCTTTTAAAACATACTGAGGTCCACCTGCAGATACTGGGATTTAATTGGCCGGAAGTAAAGCCCAGGCAGGCATCAGTATTTCTTCTTTTATAAATTAAATTTATTGGGATAACATTGGTTGAAGACATTATATAAATTTCAGGTGTACAACTTTATATAATACAAAATCTGTATACTCTATTGTGTGCTCATCACCCAAAGTCTAGTTTCATTCCATCACCATATAGTTGACCCCTTTTTACCTTCTTCTTTAAAAACTCCCCAGGTGATACTAACATGCAGGAAGGCTTAGAACTACTGACTCAAAAGAAAGGCTCAAAATTTAGCTAAAGAAACAGATTTGAGTTGGTATTCTGCCACTTCCTAGCAGTATGAACTTTACAATTCAACTAGCTCCTCCATTAGTGGAATAAAAAGAAAAGATTAGACTGCCATAGTCACCTTATAGGGCTAAGATAAAAATCAATATGGAAATATAAGAAAAAACCTGATTTAAAAAATACAGCTCTACATAAATTCTCTTTTTACGTAAGCAAAACTTCGAGAAGTAAAACTCGAAACTATGGACAAGGCACAGAAGCAACACAAGTGAGAATGATCAAAAGTCAGAGAAAAGGGTCATGTTCTTGGGGTTGAGCACAAAGCTGTGGTGGTTTTCCTGTTTCTTGACTCTGAAACCAGCGGTTTCTGATTTGAGCTGACACCCTTTTTAAGATGACAGTGTCCTGGACTGAGGGCAGCGAGGTGCCTACGCCATGGGTTCGCAGGCTGGCGCTCAAATCACAAGAGCCCTGAGCCCGGACGCCGAAGATTGAATGCGGCGGCCACGGACCCACCCCGCGAAGGGATGACACGGCGACTCTGGGGCTGAGAGGTAGGACACTGAGCCCCGGGGAGACACCAGCCTTATCTAAGCACGGTCCCCTCGCTGAGGGGGCGAAACAGGAAAGGGCGACAGAGTCGCTAAGGGAACAGGAAGGGAGGCGCCCTTCAGACGGAGGCAGGCGGCCCACCTCCCTGAGGCCCAGGCCGGGTCTGCGCACTCGGTGGAGGCCTCCGTGCTGCTCCGCTAGGACAGGGTCCCCGCGGGCAGGATCCCACACACGCGGTTGGGGAGGGCCCTGCCTCTTTGTCACCTGGCGTCTTTCCCTTTTCAGTATTTTTGTGAGCAGCCTCCTAGCTTTTACTGGGGTGCCTCCTGAAACTTGAAAAAGGGTGCTGCTGAAGAGCCGGTGGGGCACTGAGACAGCAGCAGCACCCGGTCTCCTCCACGAACTTCCTGCCCTCACAGCCTCAGGTGTGAGTCTCGTTCAGGTGTGTGCCTCCCCTCACGTGTGTGCCTCTCCTCAGGTGGGGCCTGCAATCCTACTCCCTGAAGTCCATTCAAAAACGCACAGGAAACCAGATAAAAACCCGGCTGAGGGCACAGGGCGGCACGCAGGCTCGGCCCGGGGCGAACTCTGGGAAACTGCCAGTACCTGTTCCTCGGCGCTGTGACAGGACATCCGCCCCGAGTGGCGAGCGGGGGTCGCGCAGGAGGGCGCGGGGCCAATGGTGCCCAGCGGTGTCCGCACGCAGGGCCCGAAGACCTGGTCTCCACGACCAGAATGCGGGGCGGCGGGGAGGCGGGGAGGAGGAGCGAAGGTGCGAAGTCGCGAGACCGCGCCCTCAGGCCCAAGGCCGCCCAGGCGCAC
>NW_006288604.1:666722-666953 GCF_000327345.1 Myotis davidii
ACGGACATGCGGGGCCTCAGCCGCCTCAGCGCAGCCAGCCTCCTGCTCATCGTCCCTCGCCGGCATCCTGAGGTGCCTCCTGCACTTCCGGTGCATGGCTCTTACTTCCGGTGGGCCTGGGCGGGAAGCCCGGGCCCCGGGCGTGGACGTCACTTCCTGTGGCGCCCTGGCCTCCCGGAAGTGGCGGTGAGTGCGTGGAGCCGCGCTGGGTGAGGCTGGAACTGTGCCTCC
>NW_006288604.1:667040-702581 GCF_000327345.1 Myotis davidii
CGCCGCGTCACGAGAGGGAGCCCTGCGATGACGAGAGGCCTCGCCCGGCCCCAGGCGCCGCCAGGTACACATGACAGACTCCGCGGCGCAGGCGCAGGGCTTCCTTTCAGGGAGAGTGTGAGCGGGAGGACCGAGCCCGTGCAGCCGGCGGTGCCACACACCAGGCTCCACAGTGGGATTGTTGCCGCGCTGTCTCCAGTGCCCCCGAGGCCGACCGGGGCCCAGCGGGGTGATGGCGGCTGCGTTCCCATTGCTACGTGAACCCGGGAGAGAGAAGGGGAGGGACGCGGCCTTTAGACTAGGCATTACCTCCGTTTCACAAATGAGGCCCAATTGTCTTAAATATGTTTCATGTCATAGCTCATTCTTAGGGAGGGCGAGGGTACCTGCACACGAGATCATGAGTATGGAATCCATTGTGACTCAAATGGAACCTGATGCTCACTTTACCATTCACCTTGCAGAAGAAAGCAAGTTACATTTTCAAGAGTAGAGTTACATTTTACAATGAAGTGCTTGTTGAAACAGTCGCATCTGCACAACGCTGCTGGGTAGCATAGGATCTACATCACGTGCCTCTGTGTCAGTACCGCTCTCTGTGTCTACTCATACAGTCCCTGTCCTCAAGCAGCTAATGTTCCAGGTACAGAAGCAATCGGCAAACACAGAGTAGATCAGCTAAATACAGTTATACATCATGAACTCCCCATCGTGGTAGGCATTCAAGCAAAGACTGCATCAGCAGATGAATACCCGCCAGGCATGTTTTAGGGAGAATCCCTGAATCTGGAGATGTGCTGGACTCTATGAAATCTATGACACATCTCTCTCTCTCAGAAAAGCCTCTGATGTTATGAGTGCTGAGGTCTTTGGAGTAGATCTATGTGAAATCCAGAAAAGAGAAACCATAGACTGGGCAGAAGTCAGGCCCCGAGCTCTGAAGCCTGAGTGTGAGTCAGATGAGGAGATAAGAAGGCAGAAGGAATTTGAATCATGCCGCACTGGAGACCAGGACGATGGCAATCCACGTCGAACACGAATATCCTGAAAACAGTTTTATCTGTTGTGTATCATGCATTTGGTAAATTATGTGTAGCGAGAACACAAACATCAGATAGTTCCTTCTGCTGTCCAGCCACTGCGTCAAGCTTACCCAGAACATGGATGCCTTGCATTATGGGGGAGGGAAAGTCAGCCAAATGTGGATGTTGCCAGAGAGAAAGAGCAGGAGAGAGAGACAGAGTGACAGAGAGAGACACAGACAGAGACAAAAACGAACTTCTGTCCTCAACATCAGTTTATTTCAAAAGCGTGGCAACTCAAATACATAGAATCGAGAAATTCAAGAGTAGAGTTACATTTTACAAACTAAGACAAATATAGAAAATTTTATTCTGTTTTTCTAGGAGGTGCTTATAACCAAGCCAGAATCAGTCAAAAGGAACATTGAGTGATTAAGAAACTTTGATATAAAAGTCACCTGAAATACAAGTAAAAGACCTGTCACTGCTCCCAAAACAAAAGCTATTTGAGAGGCAGAGGAAACAGTGCCTTTTAAAGCAAATGGGAAAAAAAGTTATTTAGTAGAAGAGACCAATTCTCCAATAAAGAGTGCTTGTTCTGGCTCTACCGGTTTGGCTCAGTGGATAGAGCATTGGCCTGTGGACTAAAGCAGCAGTCGCCAACCGGTGGTCCGTGGACCACTGATGGTTCGTGAGGTCCGAAAGGTTGGCGACCACTGGACTTAAGGGTCCAGTCAAGGCACATGCCTGTGTTTCAGGCTCGATCCCCAGTAGGGGGCATGCAGGAGGCAGCCAATCAGTGATTCCCATCATTGATGTTCCTATCTCTCTATCCTTTCCTCTCTGAAATTGATAAAAGTATATTTAAAAAGAATCTTTTCCTGTTTAGTAAACTTAATATTCCCATCTAGATGATTTTTTTACAAAAGGGAAAGGACATGATTCATGACACATTTCCATTTTGAGGGTTGTCCCCCTTTGTTTAAGAAATTAAAAAAGATTTTTGATTAATATTGGGATGCTTTTTTTGATGGAACATGACTTTTTTGTCAGTATTTCAACATTGATACATTTCATTTTTTCTAGAAATGCTGTCTCACTAACATCATTAACTCCAGAATAAAAGGACAGGGAGATGGGCGTGGAAAAGAGGCTTGAGGACCCGACAATGTCAAGGTAAGGAGATCAGCAGGGACACAAGCACAGAGGCAAACGCAGCTGTGCAATGCATGTGCTGTCTCTGCTGTGCTCAAGGCACGGCTTGGTGTTTCAGGCTATGGAAGGAAGCCCATGGTTGGCCTCAGAAACAAGCTTATCTCTGATGGGCAGGTCATTAAGAGGCTAGAGTATCGTCATGCCTAACCCAGTGTGTGCCTAACCTCACCGGAGGCTCCTCAAAGCACAACCAACAGCCTGCTGCAAAGGAAAGCAACTGCTCTTGCTTAGGTGGGAGCAGCCAGCATTGGGGGAGCCAGGACCCCTTCTCAGCCTTGCTCCCACCAATCTGGAGGACCCTTTGTGGCCAATTGGAACCACGAGCAGTGTGGACACTTTTAGGGCAGACCAGTAATAATGCAAACATCTGCTTCCCTGCATGTCCAGCTAGGCACAGTGTGCACAACCCATATCCAAGGCACAATTGTTTTGCAGGTTTTCTCTGTTTCTCTGCTGCCACAGGCATCTCAGTGAAGTAGCAAAAACCCTAGTGTCCTAGAAATGTCTCCTGAGCCATTTTTTCTGCTGGGCTCAAAGTAAAAGCATCCTGAAATTTGCATTTGGACGCCCCAACTGTAGGGCAACATGACTGGGGCACCTTGTTTGGGGCAAACATTAAACTGCATAGGACACCTGGACATGGGGTATAAACCTGGACTGTCCCAGACACACCACAGCATGTGGTCACCTGGCAGTGCTTTGGACGGGAACCCACCAGTCCCTTATCAATGAAAAAGGCTCCACCAAGTGCATGCTTTTCCGCAGATGGGCCACGACATTCCTGTTAATTTCCCCCCAGAGACAGGTTTTAAAATTCATAACATTCAGACACTTTCACGTCTCTCCGCCCTCCCCTCCCACCATGCCAGCAGCCACAGGCACCACTCAGTGTGCATAAAGGCATTAGCTCCAGGGAGGGTTTCAGAATTTCTCGAGAAAAACAAATGCATCCTTTCGTGCAGAATGAAACATTGTCCTCCTCCTCCTCCCTATTACCATATGAGCACTTTCCCAGCAAGGAAGGGAGCCAGAAAAATAAAGGCAATGCCTTTATAAGTCATCTAAGGTAAAAAAAAAAAAAAAAAAAAAAAAAAAAAAAACCTAAATTTTAGTAAACGAGAGCTATTCTGAGAAATCATGACCAGAACCAAGGTCATAGAGCTTTTCACCTATTTTTCTTCCAAAAGTTTTAATTTCAGGTCTTACATTTAAGTCTTTATTCATTTCGAGTTGGTTTCATATATAATAGAAGGATCCAGTTTCATTCTTTTGCATGTGGATATCCAGTTTTCCCAACACTGCTGATTGAAAAAACTGTCTTTTCCCCATGGAGTATGCTTGTCACCCTTGTCAAAAATCGATTGACAGTATATGCCTGGGTTTTTCATGGGCTCTGTTCTGTGCCACTGCTCTAGATATCGGGCTATGCCAGTACTATACTGTTTTGATTCCTATAGCTTTGGAATATGTTTTTAAACCAGGAAGTGATCTTTCTCAAGATTGCTCTGGCTCTCTAGGGTATTTTATGGTTCCATGTGAATTTTAGGATTGTTTGTTCTATTATTGTAAAAGATGCCATTGGGATGTTGATAGAGATTTCATTGAATCTTTAGATCAGTGGTTCTCAACCTTCTGGCCCTTTAAATACAGTTCCTCATGTTGTGACCCAACCATAAAATTATTTTCTTTGCTACTTCATAACTGTAATGTTGCTACTGTTATGAATCGTCATGTAAATATCTGATATACAGGATGGTCTTAGGCGACCCCTGTGAAAGGGTCGTTAGACCTCCAAAGGGATCGCGACCCACAGGTTGAGAACCGCTGCTTTAGATCGTTTTGTGTGGTATGAACATTTTAATAATATTAAGCAACAAAAGCAAAAATAGACAAGTGGGGCTACATCAAACTAAAAACTACTGAACATCAAATGAAACATAGTGAAAAAGCAACCTATAGAATGGAAGAAAATATTTGCTAACACGTATCTTATTTGACTTTAATATTTAAAATACATAAGGAATTCCTACAACTCAAGAGCAAAAAAAAACAACAACAAAAAACACAGAAATAACTGAATTAAAAACTGGGCAAAGGACATGAATAGACATTTCTCCAAAGAAGACACATAAATGCTGACAAGTATGTGAAAAGATGTCCAACAGCACTAATCATCAGAGAAATGCAAATTAAAACCACAATGAGATAGCACCTCACACTTGTCAGAATGACTACCATCAATAAGTCCACAAACAACAAGTGTTGGTGAGAAAAGAGAACTCTAGTACACTGTTGATGTGACTATAAGTTTGTGTAGCTGCTGCGGACAATGGTATAGTGAGTCCTCTGCAATTTCACTTCTGGGTATCTACACAAAAGAACTGAAATCGTGAGCTAAAGAGATACCTGCACTCCCATGTTCATTACAGCATTACTCACAATAGCCATGACATGGAAACAGTAAGTGTCCATGGACGGATGAATGGATAAAAGAAATGTGGTATGTATACACAAAGGAATATTACTCCGACTTAAAAAAAGGAAGAAAATCCTGCCATTAGTGACTACCTGGCTAGGTGGAATAAGCCAGACAAAGAAAGACAAACATTGTATGATTGCCCTCATACGCAGCATCTACAAGAGTCAAACTCTTAAGAACAGAAGAATGATGGTGCCAGGGACGGGGGTGAGGTGAGTGCTGTGCATAGTTCGGTTTTGCAAGATGCCTACGTTCTGGAGATCTGCTGTGCAACATTGTTCCTCTAGTTAACAATACTCTGCTGTGCACTGAAAAATTAAGGAGGTTAATCTCATTTTAAGTGTTCTTATCACAATAATAATTTTAAAAAGCAAAACCTATTCACTACCCCCACAAAAGGCATTAGCATTCCAGTGTGCTTCGTTCTCTCTCAT
Source organism: Myotis davidii (assembly GCF_000327345.1). Taxonomy (NCBI): domain Eukaryota; kingdom Metazoa; phylum Chordata; class Mammalia; order Chiroptera; family Vespertilionidae; genus Myotis; species Myotis davidii. The sequence goes on from NW_006288604.1 coordinate 672,191, forward strand.
GTTCACGTCAGTGTCAATGTTTACATGACCTTCCAGTTCGGAAGTGAGAAAGGAAGCTTGGGTAGGCTGGCTGGATAACTCTGGAAGGAAACTAAGGTAAGCAAATACTCATGAAATCTTTTTAGCATATTTAGTCCCCAAGTATCCTAGTAATTAGTAATTATGAGCTGTGAGGACCAGATTTATCTTTGATTAGGCCCAGCTTTTAATTCTGGCCGGAAGTATAAACCGACACACTTGACTTCCAAACCAGCTGGCATGCACACATTTTGGTAACCATTATGTGCCTACTGACAACCAAATGCAATGGGACATGCTGGGAGAATTGATATCTTTTCCTCAAAGGTCTTAGCTCTTTTTGAAGAGACAAAATAGAAGTATAAAAAAAAGGAAACCAAAATAGAAGTATTAAAAAAAGTGAAAACCTATGTAATAAACAATCAGTTGTGAGATAATGCAATGCAGCTTAAATAGAAACACGCCTTCTGGGGTGGGATTTACCAGGGGACTCCTCATCAGTAGCCATGATTTAATTTTAAGAATGGCTTTGCAGTAATTTGCTAGCTGCAATGAAGGGAAAAAAAAGAAAACATAATAGTGCAAAATTTTGTAAACTTTCAAATTAAAGGCTTTCCTTTAAAAAAAAAAAAGCAAAAATTCTTAATGTAATAAATACTCTTCTGTGTTCCAAAAGTGAATACCTTAGATTCCGTTATCTATGTTAAAGTCTAAGACTGGGAGGGGTAGAGGCAGGCAGTGGGTGTTTGGGAGAACGGGGCTGTTTATGAGAGTGCTATCAATCATTTTATTATTCTAAAATCTTAACACAGAATCACAACACACACTATGTCATGTGCGGCTGCGCTGACCCATGAAGTTAGTTCATACTGTGCACGTGCACAGGGCTATGAGAAAACTTCTCACTCTGGCTAGGATAGCTCTGTGTTTATTAAAAAGGGGTGTGGCTTACTCCAGACCCCAAAGCACTGGGTTCTTCTGGGGGCACCTGACACAGCACATCTTACTGAAGCAGAGCAGCCAAGGATGATATGTGGAAATTGTGGCTCCACTGGGTGACAGATTCGGCCATAATCTCCTCACAGTGCATCTGCCCAGTGTCACCTTTGTCAGGGCAGGAGGAGACCTCAGGCCATGCCTGTGGGCTTGGCAGGCAGGACTCCTGGGTCAGAGCTGGCCTCAGGGAAGGAGTCTGTGTCTGCAATCTGGAAGTGTGCGTGTCCACCAATCAGCTCAGAGCTTCAGTGTCGGGTGTGGGAGGGAGGAGGCAGCCAGGGGTCTGCATTGAAGACCCAGGAAAACTGCCTATTGCAGCCACTACGTTTCTCCATGCAAATTAAGTAAACATGGTGCTACCGACTGTATTTCTTTCCAAGGGAAGCATAATTATCAATGAAAGTGGAAACTTAAGTATCCGAGGAGTTTATCATCTGCTTCTCTGTGGCTTTGCTGAATGCTGACTCATCTACCTCTTCAAAACCGGTGGAGTCTCCCTCACACATAGACTAGACAGGCTCATTCAAGATGGTTTCGTAAACAGCCGATCCCATCACAGCCTCTCCCCACATCCTCACCACCTTTCCTAAATCATAATTGGCTCTACACGACTTTTCACCAGCTTGCTAAGGCAGTGAATACTTTTAATTAATTTTAAGCAAAGGGAAGAAATCAGTACTGTTTGGTGTGTCTGTGACTTTGGAGGGATGCTGGGGCAGTTTAACCTGCCTGAGGTCAGGGCTAACCTGCGTGAGATCAGGGCTAACTGGGTCTGAGGTCAGGGCTAACTTGGCCTGAGGTCCAAGCATTATTGTGAAACACTGCATGCTCTCCTGTTGGGGCAACATGAAAGGGGCTTAAATAACCTTGGAAATTCAAATTCTTTCATGGAAGTGTTCCTTCTTTGTGTACATCAACCGTTTGCAAATTACTGGGAGTAAAATTGATAGGGCATGTTTCAAACAGTCAAATAAATATATAAAATGCACACAATTGTTTGTGTATGTGCGCATAAAGGTATTTAACTGCTGATTGCCTGTGAATTCCTGTTATTTGTTATAGAACATTCGACATCCCTAATTTCTTTGTTTCATACGGAATTACTAAAGCCGCTTGAGAAATCCTTCTAACAGTCGCTCTCATGCTTGAGAAATCAGTTGCAAGCAATAGGATATTGTCCATACACCACTCCTGGCAAAGCCACCCCTCAGCCAGGGTGTGAAGTCCCCCAGGGATTTACAGTCACCTGCACCCAGGTAGAACACTATACCATCAGCCAAGCACATCTTCCAAATAACAGCAAACGATTCTTTCCTCTGCAAGACGAAGGTTTAGGGGAATTTTGTCAACTGCACGTTCTGAGTTGTCTGAGTGCTGCTGGGGGCGAGGGGGGAGCTGAGCCTTCTCACATGTGTGCAGTTATTCTTGGAGCTCTCACAGACAGCTGACTTCCTGTGAGTTTCATTTTCCTCCCCACACAGCCTAGAGCAGCCGCCTGTCCATGGATCTTGTAGTAACCAGAGCAAGGGCTAGGAGCCAGGCCAGGCCTTCTGCTCCGTGAGCACCAACCAGTCACGCTCTGATTCCCCAGGACGCCCGCTGTCTGCCCTGTCCTGGAAGAGCCTCTGGCCACGGCCGCAGGGCTGGACCACATGCTCATTCTCCCTTCAGGTCAGTCTGAGGGCCACACACGGAAGGCATTTGTATCACCACTGGCATTTGCAGCTCCATGTCTGTGACCTCTGCCCTCTGCGCAGCCCCTCTCGCTTGCCTTTCTGCCTTTTCTGTTTCCTAGGCTCTGCCCACCCAAGTCTGTCTTTTCTCCTGTCTCTTTGTCTCATTTCGTGTATACATCAGGAAACCTTATTTCGAACAGACATATTGAAAACTTTTCAAATTCTAATATGCCCCACTTCACATATGTAGGCAGATAAGTTAATTCTTCGTCACTTTATTAGCAAATATCCAGCTTACATGTTTGAGCCCTACTCTGTGCTGGGCACTGTTCCCAACCCTTTGTGATAGAGAATAAAACAAAAATGGAAGGGTCAGTGAATACAGCCATGGCGAATGCTCCTTTAGTTGGTTAGCTATGGAAACATCATGGAGAGCCACCACTTAAGCCCAACTGCTTAGTTCATGTAAACATGAACAAATAAAGCATTGTAAATGTATATCATGTGACAGTATAAGCTTTGTCCTGTTGATATAAAATGTGAGCCATGTCAGGCTTACAAATGGCCTTCTGTCTATTCCAAAAGTTATATTCATTATAGGCTAATACTACTGCCATCAATTGCCTTTCAAGGACATTAACATAAGCACATTCCACAAGCATTACAGAAAATGCACACACAAACATAGGGAAATCCCATCCTTTTCACAAATATAAAGCATGGCAGAATATCGAAGCAGAAACGAATTCTGCACACAGGAATCAGACGAGGTTGAGATTTTAGTAGACTGGATAAATGAGTGACTACGGAACTTATTAGTCAGTCAGTGTTGTCTAAATGTTCAGGACGCTTTTCACCAATTGATAAAAACAAACCCACAGAAGCAGTCTTGCTTCGCTCCTTCCTGTGAGTTTGTTCACCCGTAGAAGGTGAGCTTTGGAAACATGGGGCCACTTTTCCTTTGAAACGGGGAGGAGGAGGGGTAGCTCTACTTCTATTTTTGCCAGACTTCAAGACAAACTTGACTGAGATGTCAAATCGCAGTGACTGTGCCTGCCACTAAACATGCTGATTTATGCATATGCCTGTAGCTGATGTCTGCTCACAATGAACAATGGGCTCTTCCCTCCCTGAGAAGATAGACAGCTCTGTGCTCAGACAGCCGGGACTGAACACAGAGTAGAAACCTGATCAAACACTATGACTGTTAAAGCATTTCAATGGGCTCCTTTGTCTCATCGAAAACTTTGCTGAAACCAAAAATTATTAGATTATAGATGTGGTGATGTGCAATCATGATTTGATGCTTGAACAAAGTCCTTGAGAGAGGAACCCATGGATGCTTTAAAGGGTCAGATTTTTGTTTTGGTGCAAAAACTCTTCTGACTTTGGGAGTGTCCATAAGTGTCCCTGAATCGTAACTAGCATCGAGTCCCTCCTGTAAATACTGTCTTTATTTTTATTCATTCCATAAATTATTCACCTTACATTTACTCAGCATCTACTATTTTCCAGAGAGTGAGCAATTGGGCTCAATCCTTAATTCTAAGTCAAATATGATTTTTTAAAAAGAATAAAGAATAGTCATCATCCTAGTCATAGAGTTTGTAAAACCCCTTTCACATTTCACAAAATTATCTTATTTTTTTATCCTTCCAATAACCTTGATCAACATGATGTCAACATGGTATGCTAGGCTTTAAAGGTGGAGATATAATGTGAAATATAAGGTGACTTGTCACAAAAGTAGGCAAGCTAAAACTGGAATGGCAACAGTCTGATTGCTTGGTCCGCACTTGCAGATAAACCTGGTAACTGTTCTCCTGGGGCACTTGTGCTTGGCATTCACCGTTGTCACGTCAGTTCTTTCACATCCTCAAGACACCTCTACACACAGATGGGGAGCTCAGTAGATCCCTATCAGCTGACTTGTTTACCAAAATGTGGTAAGGAGCAATGTAGTTAAAACTTGAAAGTCAAATGCTACTGTTTCTTAAGGAATATCACCACCTTTAGTCAGGCTGTGTGCTGATGAAGGACCCCACCCTTGAGCAGTGGGTCACCAGGGCCCATAGATTTATTTCAGCTGCAAGAATGCACGTGGGTGCTACGTGGACCATGTTGGAACAGTTCTCAACCGGCCTCATAGGAGAGGCACATACACCCTACAGGATTCCATGTTGAGAGCACGTTACTCGCTCTGGACACCAAGAGGATACTGTAAAAACCAAACCAAAAGCCAGCTTGTCTGAAAATGAGCAGAGGTCAGGCTGCATGAGTAATAAACACAGTCACCACTGAAAGTGATATTTGCCACTTTACTTCTCAGGAGAACAAGGTATAGGATAAGATACCCCTTCAAGAATTCTCCCGAGCACTGTCCCACAGAGGAGACCTCTCACACTGAGCCACACCAGGGTCCCAGCGCAGACATGGTCGCCTGGCTATAGGCAGGATCAACAAGCCAGGCTTCCTTTTCTGTATTTCTCATCAGCAGTATCTCTCAGACACTCTTTTATCCAAGAACAAAAATTTGAATTGAGATGATATAAAAGCGGGAAACAAAAAGACACCAAAAGGTAAACTCAGTTGTCATAGCCATATTGGATTTAACAAAATATTAACAATATGAACAACGTATATCCCAAATGAGTAATCAAACCAGCATCTGCCGAACACCTTTCGCATGTGTGAGGCACTGGAAAATCTCTGTGGTAGAAATTAATGCCTTTCAGGCAGAAGGCACAGCCCAAAGGAAATACAGTCTAGATGTGAGCAGGAAATAAAGACGTTCATGAGTAAGGACCTTACATGTTGAGGTGACTAGAGCACTGGCGAGTGAGTAGTGTGCCCAGCACTAGCCACTGGAGTAAGAGGAGGGTCCACTCTTGAGGGGATGGTAGGTTAACAGAATCGGGCCAACTTAGTCCACAGCCTCCATGGTGCTTCTCTGTGCTTTCTGTACCAATGACCTTCCTCATCCTCGCCACTTTAATGTAAAATAAGCTCTAAGTTCCTTTTCATCTTTTCTACTTGTAATCTTTTAACCCTTTTGGCTCATTCCTGGTGAAGGAGTTTATGGAGCCAGGTATTGCTTTGTGTCCGTCACTGGTGGTCTAGCAGGCCTGGCAGAGCTTTGTGCTGTGGCATTTGAAATTTAGACAGTGTTTGGGGTGAGGTAAAGTTGATTATGAGGTTGTATATCTCCATCACAATCCCCTGAACCATCTATAAACCATCACCATGAAGGCAGAGCTTGGACAGAACATAGACAGGACATTGCACATCCCAGTAACAACTGCAGCCTAGTGTGAGACCACATCTCTGCCACACTTGATGCCCGACCACACCCACTCTTCACCCCACATCAGGAGGCAAAAATAGATCTCTCCAACCAACATTTGGTTTAAAATATGCTGAAATGAAGTATGATTTCTAAATATATATCCCCCCAATAAGTTTAATCCAGCATAGCCATCCTATTTAAATTGATGAAATAATTTAAGTTTTTGAAACTCATAAAACATAGAGGATTCTTCATCGCCATAGGCCGTGGTCGGCAAACTGCAGCTCGCGAGCCACATGCAGCTCTTTGGCCCCTTGAGTGTGGCTCTTCCTAAGCCTTAGGAGTACCCTAATTAGGTTAATAACAATGTACCTACCTATATAGTTTAAGTTTAAAAAATTTGGCTCTCAAAAGAAATTTCAATTGTTGTACTGTTGATATTTGGCTCTGTTGACTAATGAGTTTGCCGACCACTGGCCATAGGCACAGATGCCACTGCTGAGGACAGAGCTGGTCAGGATGTCTGTGGTGCCTACTTCTCGGTGATGACTGAGGCTCATTGTTTGCCCCCTTCACTCCAGCGCCCCCTTCTTGTTAGAGTCAGAATAGAGACACCCCTGAGTCTGGACAAGAAGAGTCAAAGGCTCCCCTGGGAGAGACTCTGAGAGCGCAAGCCTCCCTAAATCCTGCATCTCAAACTCCTCCTCGCTTCCTCCAGCTCCTGCTTAGTGGGAGGAAAACCTTTTCCTTCCAAAGGAGTTCGGTTCATCATCCCTCAGAGCGCCCATCGATTACCGTGAATGAGAGCAAGGAGTCTGGGCTTTCAAGGGTCCTTCTCAGTTGCTTGAATTCAAGAGGCAGATACACAACTATTTATGTTTAAGAGGATCTGATGGTCCAAATGAGATAGAATACACTTATCGCATAAGTAGATAAAGGAAAATAAAGTGTGTGGGAGGCTCTCAGGTTGGAGTTTGGACTTCTGACATATGAAATTTTTATTCAGGCTGTTTAGAGGCAGCATCATTTTACAGGAGGCCTTTGGTGATTCCGGGACACGGTGAGGGCGCATGCATCCATTCATGTGACCAAAGCTCCCCATGAACTTTCCACGCAAGGACAGCATGCCTGTTTCCAAACATCAAGATACACAGTCCACAACCAGAATGCGCTGGTCACCACTCTTGAAATAAAGAACCTCACATTGAGCCAAGACATAAAATCTGGGACCTGAAAGGTCCCCACAAAAGATGGTGTATTGGCTATGCCAACAGCCATAAAGAAGGGGCCTCTCCCACAGTCTCTTCACATCAACTGAGGGTTACTGGGCACTGATCACGCCAGTGTGTGGGTGGGAACAGACACACACGAAGGCAGTATTCCGCAGCCTAGGGGAGCCTCCACGGTCACATGAACAACTACTATAAAGGCAAGGCAATCAATGGCAAGCACCCTAACAATGCCCATTGTAGAGGTGCAGAGAAGAGGGCTGCATTTCTTTTGGAAGGAAGAAGGCTCTGGGAAAGTACACTGGAACTGGTCTCTGGATGGCGGACAGGGGGTAGCCTCCCTTGCAGTGACCATCTGAAGTCCTGGGGACAGTGCAGGCAAAAAGCCAATGAGAACAGGGGGATGACCTCAAACGCTGGGTAAGGTGTCTGGTGTAAGTCTGCAGACATAGGAAGCCCCTGTGCTGTGAGCACAAAACTGCCAAAGCTGCGCTTGGAGCAATTAACCCAAAAACAGAATGTGAAGCGTGTGCTTGTGTGTGTGTGTGTGTGTGTGTGTGTGTGTTGGGGGGAGGGGGGCAGCACTTGGGCTACTGTCCCCGTCCCACAAAAAGATAATGACAGTCTCCTCTGAGCAGCGGGAGAGGAAGGAGGGATGAAACAGTTGGGAGAGCTATTTCAGCCACGGAATTGGCAGGAAGTAGCCCCTGATTGGCTGCCAGGTTAATTATCCCAAAGAATAGCTCTGGTCTTGTCACTCAGCTGCACACAAACTTTCCGCGATTTCCCATTATCTGGAGAACAGAGTCATGCTCTGTCACGTGGAGACCCTTAGAAGTGTGACACCGGGTCCTCCGTGGCCGGTCTGGCTAATGCTGCAGGTCTGCTCCCACCACGCCTCTGTAAATGCCCACTCTCCCACCCCAAAGGCCCCTAAGCCACCCCCTAAAAATGCCACGTGTGCTCATTCATTCCTAGGAATTTTCTCACCTCATGTTCCCTGCCTCTTCTATAATTATCTGTTGAGATCCTCCTTGTCCTTCAAGGATTGTCTCAAATACAATCTTTTCATGTCATTCCACCCAGCCTTGCCTGACTCTCTCCCTCCCTTGAGAAAACCCTAACATTTAATTTCTGTTTCCTTACCACTTGTACAAATCCCAAACCATATTGTAGTCGCTTGTAAATTTGTCTCTTCTTCTCTATGGGTCTACAAAACTGCTGAGAGCAGAGGGTGGATCTGACTCATTTTCTTAGAACCCACAGACAGCCTCTACTGTGATAGAATGTGGAAGGAGTGGATGCAAGAATAATTTATGAACAACTGTCAACTGGAAGGGGCCTCGCAGCAAAATCCCTCTACCTAATGCCAAAAGACAAAAGTGAGCAAATAAAAAATAGAAGAAAGAAGGAATTTCCAATCTATGGACACAGCATACCCACTGGGTTCAACCCCGAAATGCCCTCATCTTGCCTCACGGCCCCTAATAAGGCCTCACAGTGCTCAGAACCCTAGTCTGAACATGCCCAGTGGGGTCTGATTTCCAGATGACAGATGCCCAGGGAGGAACTTAAGGTTTTCATATCCAAGTTCACACAGGAATCAGAAAAGGCGACTGATGGCAAATCCCAGCCAACGAGCCATGAGCACCAAGACAGTTCCCACGTGACCATTTCTCCCAGACCACATCAAACACACATGTGGTCCAACCTGTGTCTTCCCTGCTGATGCATCTACAGGGACCTGGCCCAGTCACCTATCAGGTTCCTGCTCTGCCTCATCCAATAAATATTCTCTGATTCTCCTTATGTAACATGGAAGGGATCACAAGGTGTAGATGTGAGTGGCGTTGAGCTCAGATGGGCACTGAGAACCCTAGAACCGCTTTCCTTTAGTTAGACACAGTACCAGACGATGTCATCTAGGGAATGAGGGCAAACCTGCCATGTCCCACAGCTTGGCGACCCCACTTGGGCTGCAGGCATGTGAATGGAGAGTCTGGAATGGAGGCCAGGCCCCCCAGTACCTCAGTCCTGCCGGGCCTGGCCCCTGGATGGGAGTGGGAACAAGCAGGGAAACAAAGCCCTCTGCCCTCACCCAGAATGAGCTCAACGGTTAAACGCCCAGTGTGTGCCTCCTCCCACCGGTGCTGAGGTCTCCTTTAAGGCGTCACGTTGTGAAAGTATTGGAGACCAGACATCCTCTCCTGCGAGAGCTTGAGTCTGGCCTGGGGCTCCTAAACCAGGTCAGCCAGCAGCGAGGCTGCAGCAGCTCCATTGATTAATGGGCGTGAGCCAGCTCTTTGGGATGCCTGGCGCATCTCCTTGCAGTGGTGGGTCCTCAGTAAGCTCATGTCCCAGCTGGGATATGGGTGAATCATGGGGCTCAGTTACAGGGGCTTCAGCTTCTCACTGTGCGAGATGGTGCTGCTTGGTGGCAACAAGCTCAGGGTGGACAGCAGGGAGAGGAGGTGGCAGCCAGGCTCCAGAGAGCCTACCTCGCCCCCGGGGCTCGGAAAGGGAGCTCAGGAAAGAACGGGGGCCAGCACTCCGTCCTGTAAGATCACCCCTTTCCTGCCAGCTCCCACTCATGTTGGACCCTGACTGTTCCCTTCCCCACTGCCTCTGCCTTTGCTTTCCAGCCCTGTTTTTTCTGCCCATGGACACTGAGAACTCGAACTGGGAGTTAACCCCCTGCTCCCCTTCCCCAAGAACACAGCACTTCTGAGGCTTACTAGGAATCTTCACTACTGGTCACGTTTTTGAGTATTTCATCCCATTATCCATTCTTCCTATTTTTAGATCACGTAGAGACACAGACAAAGTCTATACTTGGTTCACCAAGGACAGAAGGAAACATGTTCACTGCAGCAAGAGCATCTCCCAGATGCGTGGGGCCCTGAGAAATGGGTGAGGGAGCTTCTGGCCAGAAGCAGGCTGCGAGGAGGAGGAAGAGGAGGAGGAGGAGGAGGACCGAGAGAAAATGGTTTTTGGCTACTTGGTGAATCAGCTAATGGTTCAGGGGGCATGGTTTGACAAGAATGAATGAACCAGAGCAATACAGATTGTGGTGGCCGGGGCATTGAGAAGAAAAACAAAGGAATGGAATAGCAATGAACTTAGAATGTGATAAATTGCTTACATTTCTACATTCCTTTCAAAGCATACATGTACTAAGGGTTCATATTCTACCTTCCCAACCTTCAACACATCAGTGGAAAAGGGGAGAAGGAAGTAGTAGGTTTTTATTCTGTAGCAGGCTTTTTCACAGTAACAGCAACTTTATAAAAAAACAAAGCTGATGGCCCTTGGAGGATGGCTCAGTTGGTTGGACCATCATCCCATACACCAAAGGGCTGCAGATTTTATTCTTGGTCAGGGCACATACCTAGGTTCGATCCCTGATCAGGGCATGTTTGGGTGGTAACTGATCAATGTTTCTCTTTGTCTCCCTCTAAAAATCAATAAAAACATATCCTCAGGTGAGGATTTTTTTATTTTTTTTTTTAATATATTTTATTGATTTTTCACAGAGAGGAAGGCAAAGAGATAGAGAGAGTTAGAAATATCGATGAGAGAGAAACAGCAATCAGCTGCCTCTTGCACATCCCCTCACTGGGGATGTGCCCGCAACCCAGGTACATGCCCTTGACCGGAATCGAACCCGGGACCTCCCAGTCCGCAGGCTGACACTCTATCCACTGAGCCAAACCGGTCTTGGCGTGAGGATTTTTTTAAAAAAGCGAAGCTGATAACAACTTAGCCCATTATTTTCTGAAAAATCTCAGTTGGTATTAAATGAAATTCTAGAATGTGAGCACAGTCAACAGTACACAGGCTCTTTGCACGTACTCTTCTGAGCCTGGCTGTCTTGGTTGCTGGGATGTGGTCACAACAGTCATTGTAGGCTGAGCTCTTTGGAGAAGGCCTGAAGCTCGGTAGAAACAATGCCTGGCTAATTTCAGTGGCATCTGAAAGCAGGCAACAAATCTGATGTTCTGAATGAGGTTTTAGATAAGCATTATTTAGGTTTATAAATTAGTTTACAATAACCATTTTGGGGGAAAGTTAGGAATTGCATAAGAAAGTGGAAGCCTAGCCCGGCCAGTATGCTCAATGGTTGAGCGTCGACCTATGAATCAGGAGGTCATGGTTTGATTTCCAGTCAGGGCACGTGTCCAACTTTCAGACTCGATCCCCAGTAGGGGGCGTGCAGGAGGCAGCCAATCAAATTTTCTGTTTCATTGATGTTTCTCTCTATCCGTCTCCCTTCCTCTCTCTAAAATCAATAAAAATATTTTTATAAAGAAAGAAAATGGAAGGCTGGACATCTTTCCTCAAAGAGCCAGTATAGGAAAGGTGCAACTGATCTTGGAGCAGCTCATGGAGTGGGGCCAATGCCATTATTACTGCATGAATATCGAGGGTGTGGGTTCATCACATGGTGTTAGTCTATCTTGAAACAAAATAAGTGAGAAATATCACATATTTTTACTCAGAGATATTATACATTCTCTACTTCATGTTGGAATTTGATCATACACAAAAGAGTGAGCTATTGCTCATTGGAAAGCCATGATGAACCTGAACTGAATGGCTTACTTATCCTCACCCATCATCTTATAAACATGTTTGGGCTCAACGCTTGCTGTGGGATAGAGCTCACAACACATTTATCTCTATGACACACATCTCTGTAAAAAAGGGAAATCCCCACTTGCACATTTCCATGTAAATAACTATTCCCATTATTTTCTTAATACTTGTCACTGTTTTGTGAGAAAAACGTATTAAATTATGATTACAAGATTAAATGTCTTTAATATTTTTGTTAATCATTCAGTAAAAAGAATATACCCCTAGATCATAGATCATAGAATGAAATGATGTGCATTTTTGAAAACTTTTTTAAAAAGCAAACTGTTAATAGTTTCCAAAATGGAATTTCCTCCACTTATCTGCAGGCATAACTTCCCAGGGACCACTAGAAACCACATGCTGGCCATGATACAATGAGAGAATGAGCAGCCCCACACTCAGATGTCACACAACAGTGACAGTCCAGATGTCACATTTCTTTGTTACACTTACTACAGTTTCATGAACATAGGATGCCCTCTCTTTTCCCCACACACCCAAATGACACCCCTGTTCAAGAATCAGCTCCTTCCTGTCCTTAACACAGGTGCTCCACACATTGTCAGCAAAAAACCAGAAGGAACACACATGTCTTCTGGTGCCCTGATCCCCCATGAGAATGTTTTTGTTGGTTGCTATTTTACCTTTCTGATATTTATATTTATATTTTGTGGTCTCAACTAGATTTTCAGTTCCTGAGGGCAAGGAATAGGCCTCTTACTCACCTTAATGCTTGCCCACAGCCATCCCATGTAAGTGCTGAGTCTTTCTAAGGCTATGGTCATCGGCTAGAGGAGGCACTCACCCAGACATGGAGAACCACCAAGTGCACTCTCCCCTGATGAGAGGTTGTTTTCTGAAACAGTATACTGTATCTTTAATAACTGAACTCACCAATAGGCATGCTGCTGGGTCCTCTTATGATTACTGAAATAATAATAGTACCCAAAAGCCTATAGATTCCTGTGAGCTTCACATGATATAATCCAAGTGTTGGTTATTATATCTACTATTGTGGTGTTTTCTATTAATCTATTCTCATTTGTTTCTCAATATAATATACTAGAGGCCCGGTGCACAAAAATTTGTGCAGTTGGCAGGGGTGGTCCCTCAGCCTGGCCTGTACCCTCTTGCAGTCTGCGACCCCTCAGGGGATGTCCATCTGCTGGTTTAGGCCCGTTCCCCAGGAGATTGGGCCTAAGCTGGCAGTCAGACATCACTCTGGCAGCCCAGGAGCCCTCGGGGGATGTCCACTTGCCAGCAAGGAGCAGGCCTAAGCTGCAGTCGGATAAGAATTATTTAGGTTTATAAATTAGTTTACAATAAGCAATGAACTGCTTATTGTAATCTATTATACAATAGATTCCGCTGCTGAGGAGGCAGAAGAGGCTCCCATCACCACCGCTGTGCTGGCAGCCATCAGCCTGGCTTGTGGCTGAGCAGAGCTCCCCCTGTGGGAGTGCAATAACCACCAGGGAGCAGCTCCTGCATTGAGCTGGTGGTCAGTGTGTGTCATAGTGACCAGTCATTCCCAGTTGTTCTGCTGTTTGGGTCAATTTGCATATTACCCTTTTATTATATAGGATAAATAGTTTGTACTTCCATAAAAGAGAATAAGCGTACTTATCACTTAACATGACTGAACTTTTGATCGTGCAAAAGTATGATTTTACTAGTTGGTCCATCTTTACAACATCCCACTTTAAATTGCATGAGGAACATCCCAGTTTCGTATCTTAAGCATATCTTTTATTGGCTGTGGATTTTCTCTCGTTAATCTCTTTTCTGCCGCATTCTCCATTCTTGTGTTTCTCTGTCCCCTTCACCCTCATGTGCCATCCCAGTTACATTCCCTTACTGCCCCTCTCCACTGGTCTGAGTGAGAAGCAGTTCCCAGTTCTTAAAAGTTCTACATCTTGCATTTGGTGCTCTTGAAAGAGTGGGTGGTTTTATTAAATAAAACATATCTTCATTTAACTTTTCCCAAAGGAGCCTCCTTGGTAACCCCCAGCTGGTAAGGCTGCTGCGTCTCAAGTGAGAAGCCTGCATCTCAGGTGTGCACCAAGGGAGCTGCCTGGCCTCACCCGTGGGCATGATTCTGTCTGACTCCCCGTTCCCACCACAGGCTCAGCATTCTTCTGTACTTTGCTGCACTTTGAGGACAAGTCAGCTCACTGAGTGGGTGAAGACCACATACCGTTGGTTCTTGTGGTCAAGGCTCAGTGGTTATTTGTGCCCGCGCGATCTTCGTTTGTCACTATGGGTGCTTTAGGCGGCCACAGGTAGACGTGGATTGTATAATAGATTTCAACTGCTAAAAATTTTAGCTGCTCAAACTTTCTATGAACCTGTCACAGCCTGGCTGTCACTACTATCTAAATGCTGCTTCCTGCATAATGGGTGAAACATAAAGCCTATGGGGATACTCTTTAAGCATCGAGCTTAGTGACACACATGTGATCGGCCTCCGTTGTGGCAGGTGAGGAAGGCCCAGTACAACCAGGTGGAGTGGAGAGAATGCGAGCAGCCATCACAGAGCCTTCACAGGGTCCTGTAACTTCTGTCAGGACAACACGCCCACTACAGGGGCCACAATATAATACTTGCCTGAAGTAAAATAAAATTATAGTCACAAAATAAAATCATGAGAGAAAAGAGCTTAAGAGGAGGTTAGTTTTCAGCTTCACGTTAATGTTTCACACACAGTCCAATGACCTTTCTAGCTGGTCAGGAAGCCTTGGCTTAGATGAGTTGTGCGTCAATCCAGCTGATCTTAGTCATTAGACCCATCAGTCAAACATAGCATCTCCCCCTAAAATAGCACCTCCTCTAAATTCTCCGGGCTGCTGGTCTTAGGCTGGCTTCCTGCTCTTCTCTTCGAAACAACCCCCACCAGGAGCAAGGTGCTGCCCTCTGGCAGGGCACCGCCTACCACAGCAGCTCTGCAGAACAGGCCCACCTGGGGTGGCAGGTACAGAGCCACGTAATATGAGAACCAGGAGGGAGAAATCATGGAGCTTGTCCTGCACTTTGAGCAAGGATGCTGAAACTTGGAGAGTGGGGATGGCTTGTTCCACATCCCAAATGACAAGGAGAGCTGACCTTGGAGGAAGGGCTTTCCACCCTGGACGCTTTTGCGTGGGCTGCCTGTGACTGTCTGTTACACACACACGGAAAACCTCACTTAGGAAATAAAAAGGACAAAACATGGAAAAGGATAACCAAAATGTATACTACTAAGTGAAAATCCCCTTTTAGAAGTTGACGTGGAAAAGGTGTTTCCAGTGTCGTTGGTCGTGTTTAAGACTTTGGGGAATTAGAACCCGCGGCACACGCGCCGTCTAACCGACAGCGTCCAAGCAGCCAGAGTGTTCTGACTATGAAGGGCCCCAAATCAGCAAAGGAAGTCTTCAGTGGTCCTCCTGGTGCTGCCCTCGTCAACGGAAATTGCAGGAGCACAACAAGGAGGAAGCTGAAAAGTTAGAGTCGATGGGCCACATGGCTCGTTACCAGCAAGGAGAACTCGGGGGAAGAAGGCCAAGGGCACGGCATGTGGATTGGAGGGCAGGCAAGAGTGTGCAGATAGTGTACTGAATATACAGGTGGGATGAAAATAGGCTTATAGTGGTTCGTATGGGAAATAATGCAATGATTTATAAACAAGAATAAACTGTTTCGTGGACTCACAACTGTAAACCTATTTTTACTCCACCCTGTACATGTGCCCATTTTCCTAATGCTGGGCGCCCAACCAGCATCCCTGGCACTTCAGTAATATCTTGAAACTACGACAGATGATTTAACCTGCCTGTGTTGGCCTCTGAAGGGAAGAACCAAATGGAAATATCATTGGCCGTGCTTGTCCTTGCAGACACTCTGCGTTTAACTCCTGGGCTGGTGATATCCACACTATGGAATATCTATCGGGGGCTGAGAATCATTCTAACTTATTCAGAACTTAACATCATAAATGAGGAGTCACCTGTAATCTCATAAACGTGGAGTCTTCCCCATCATACTGGCCCCTTTGATCAGAGACTGTTTTGATCATTAACTTAAAACTGGAGGAACAGGTGGCTCAGCCCGTTTGTAAACAGTAGTGCTGACTTGTCCCTGGGGATGGACACCGCATCTCTTGGCTCACACTGAGGGTGTGGGTCTCTTAGGGAAAAGGGTTGTTTTTGAGCTAACAAAACCCAGTAGCAGCATATTAGCTTTAAAAAAATTGGACCATTCGTGCTCTCAAAACTGAAAGGGACCACAAAAGATACTGGTAGATTTATAGCACAAATTCCATGGAAACTTCCAAGTGTTGATTCAGTACCAAATATGCCAAGAACACAACACATTGGTGTGAAATTTATCTGAGCAAACAGTAAGGCTTTCCTATTACATACAAGTATCTAGCATCAACCAGCATGTATGACTTTATGAAGCCCCAACTTCCATTTTAATGCAAAGACTGGCACCTTTTTTAAAATATCAAACCGTATTAAACTCTTTATTTTATTTTATTTATTGATTAAGGTATTACATATGTGTGCTTATCCCCCCCCCATTGCCACTCCCCAAGACTGGCAGCTTTTTGATGCCTAAGCTACTTAAACTCCCAGACTCAGAGTATACAGCATCCTAATTCTAACCTAAGTTTTCTTTTACACGGTTCGATTCCCGGTCAGGGTGCATGCCGGGTTGTGGGCTGGATCCCTGGTGGGGGCTGGCGAGCGGGAGGCAGCTGATCAGTGATTCTCTTCATCATTGATATTTCTATCTCTCTCCCTCTCCCTTTTTCTCTGAGATCAATAAAAATAGATTTTAAAAAGTAAAAATATTTTAAGGACTTCATCTCAAAATGATTAATTCTGAGTGATAGGTATGTTCAGTCAGCTCTGACTCATGGAAATGTGGCTGAGCGTCATCTGAATGGTCTGAACGCATGACCAGTTTTCAATTTGAATTCTCCTCTTTCTTCTGATGTCTCTTCAGCCAATGGGGAGTCTGCGGGTGACTGAGGCGCTGCCCATTAGCTGCCTGCATCCCGGCAGCTGCTGATGTCACAGACTGAAGTCCGAGGTGACTGACTGCACCCAGGACCTTCCCGGTGGGGGAAGGCCGCCCTCAGTCAGTGTCTAGGGCTCAGCCTGCTGGGCTCTGACGTTCTGCTGTGGCTCTCCAGGACCAGCAGTTTTGACATGTCCAGAGATTGCAAAACAGACACCTGACATTGGCCAACACTGCTTCCTCAGAAGAGAATTTTGTTTGCTGTTTCATGCGCTCTCGGGTGACAGCAAAGTGGGCAGTTCCAGCTCCAGATTTCATGAGGAGGGTAAACGCAAACATGTATTTAACTGACTAGAGAAATGCGACTACACAGTGTCATGCATTGAGGGCTCATTCTCAGAAGGGTCACGTGATCCCTAAAGCATTCATCACCCAAGAAAGGGACCCAGTGTTACCCACTCTGATGAAGCCAGAAGTGGTTTCATCTATTATGTGAAATGTATGCGAGAAAAGTAGGTCTGGAGGAATGTGTGATTACCCTTAGTCAGAAACCTATATACATAAAATAAGTATATGCTTGCATATATTCTATGGACATACACAGTAGATAACATGTTGTATGCAATATAACATGCCATGTGCAACTTAACATGTGTTATACATGTATAATGTAATATCTAAAAGATTAACTATATTATATATTTATAGGTTATATGTAAACGTACTTATTTACATGTTTACATATAATCCATGATACTTAAATATATATTTAATTAAGTATATGTTTACATATAACCTATAAATATAGATGTGTATACAGGGTGGAGCAAAAATAGGTTTACAATTGTTCCTATGGAAAAAGATATGAAGGTCATGATGATTACAGTAGCTTTATTAACTCTGTAATGTGCTCACATCTGTAAGCCATCCCTATGTATATACACCCTGGCTCATTGTGGGCCAGATATTTTCAGTTCTATCTCTTTTGGCTCTGCACACAGTGGGTGCTCAATACTGCATGTTGTGTGAGGAATGAAGGAGGAGCTAAGTCACTCGCTTTGATTTTTTTCTTCTCAGAGAAGATGGCCAGGGGAGCCAGAGGCTGCCCATCATTGTCACTGACCCCAGCTAGGTGTCCCTGAGCTCCCTCACGCAGAATCCAAACACAATTAGTACATTTGCAAGCAGGTCCCAGCCAGGAGAGCAAGAGAGAACCACAGCCCATCAGCTGAGAGTCCCGGGGGAAGCCATCTCCCTGGTCTTGACCCTGGAGTTCAGGGTGTGAACAGGGCTCATGGGTAGGTCTTGTGCTTCTTCAGCTTGGGTTTGGGAGGCGCTCAGACAAGGTGAGGGCGGGCAGTTTAATTCGTAACATGGCTTGGTCACACCACAGTGGCCATAAGAACACTACAATCAGGCATGAGATTGTATTCCTCTGCTAATAGGCTCCAAACCCTGAAAATAGCCGAGGAATAAAGGAATTCCCCTCAGTGAAAACAGACACGAAAACAAAACCAGTTACTCTTGAAGATAAACTGCACATCCCTGTGTAACAGTTGCAGTTAAACTGCAACTACCACCCCTCACCCCAAACTGCTGGACATGAGGTCAGACATAGGTCTGAATCCAAAAAATACCAATAAATACGACCTATCATATTGACCAATGAGAAGTCAGACCCCAGAATTCCCCAGGGGATGCACCCAGCTGTGCCATATGCCCTAGTGCCAGTGATCTGTAAGGGAGGGGCCAGCAGTCTGTCTGCAGAGAAGGCAGCGCTACTGCCCTTGGACGGATCCAGGACATCCTCCTCGTCACCCCTCAGCCTCATACTGCTCGCCCCCCCCCATTTCCTGAGACTGGAAATGAGCCACACGTTCCTGACCAGATGACAGACAAACAGCTGGATGGACACCAAAGGACCACACGTCTGTGGCCTCCCATCCCTTTTTAATCAAATTCCTAATTAAAAAACGCCACACTGGCATTAGGTGTGCAGGGAGCAGGCTTGGGACATTTCACAAAATAGCACCCCCTCATCCTGGGCTTTTGCAAAGCTGTGTTCTTACAGATGTTTATGAGTTTTCTTGGTGCAGAGATAGAACCAATTTGCTGGCGCCTGGCCCTCAAGACGTATTAAATTTATCCTGAAGGAAACCGGTTTCTGAAAAGCTCCTGCCCAGATGCCTCAGGCAGGTGGGAGTTTCCGTGAACCAGAGGGTCCACGAGCAGATGCAGCCGTGATTTCTGATGCTCACAGCCTAGCGCACAGCTCCGAGCCGACCTGATTTGATGGCTCTATGGGGTGCCCTGCAGACTCGATTATTTCCACACCAGTCTGGCTAGCATCGTTCCATGGCGACAATGCTCTGTGCTTTCAGCCTCTGTTCAGATGGCACAGGCTGGTGGCATCCATGTACCAGGGAGGGGAGATCGGGGAAAATGGGGAGGGAGTCGCTAAGAACTGCCCATCCCTTTTAGGACTGAAGGGTGGGGGGCTCTGGAATCAGGAGGTAATGCTCACTTAAAAAGCACCACTCTGTTGAGGGCCCTTAAAATACACGATGAACCAAGGTTGAGAGAACAGCAGGAAAATACCGCTCACAACAGGGTTTGAGCTAGAAATCCTATCACGAAAATCTTTGTCAATGCGCTAAAAAGACTCCCTGCCCCATGCATTATTCATCTGTGAGCTGTCTGGTTTAGAGACCTGCGCCTGACATGCCACACTTAACAACCTCCCGAGCAGATGCCCACCAGCCTTGGGGTGACTCTCCCTGAAATAGTCTGCGTGCGCTGTCTGAGCCCCCCTTCAGAGGGGCAGTCGGGGGACGCGGCACCATAAACTTCCTTCCACTCTGTTCACGGTGCAGAAATGGTCTCAGAGCAGGAGCACATGCAACACATATGAACCCAGCGGGTCAGGTCCTGTCAGCTGACACACGTTCGCTTGCATTTTAAAAACGCATGCTGCATCCACTCACAGCCTTCCAAGAGGTTCATTGTAGGACTCCCAGTGGTGAAAAAACACACCCTGGCACAAAAATTTAAAGCAATAAGGTGAAACGACCTTTTGACTCAAAAATATTTACACGCATCTTCATGCATCACCCCTGGGAGCCCCGCTAAGAAAGGTGCTGAGACCACCGACCACCATGGCCCAGAACAGACCTAGGAGACAGCAGACTTCCATGCCCACCACTCTTCCCAGTAAATCAAAGAGTGTCTGATTTTAGACTCATATTTTGGCATCTCATTGATCGCCTAAAAAATTTGCTATGAAAGCCTGCTTTTCCTCCCAAAGTTCATCTTCAAACCCTAGAGCTAAACTAAAAAAAAAAAAAAGAAATCACATTTTCAGTCCAGTAGACATCACCATACTGCTAATTCTGGGGCCTTTCATTGTCTTTGAAGGCAGCCCTCACCGACTCAACAGTGCCTGAGAGCTAATGTGACAGGTAGTAGCATAAAGTGACTTCCTCAAGTGGAAACTAATGTGACATAATTTTGGCCCTTGTAAAAAAACAAGCTGGGCTGCACCTCCGAGAGGCAGCCAGGCACAAAGGCAGCGCGGCAGGTACCATGAAAGGGCCCCTCCTCGGGGAAATGGACACACAGAGCCGAAAACAATGCTGGTATTTTGTCCCAAGAAACTTGCAACCCATCATAAAACTAAGGAGTTATTTTAATCATAGGGAGCTTGGCTCCACTCTACAGTGAAATACAGCAACAGAAGAATAATGGAAACTTACTTTTCTCTGGATCACACTGCAGTCTCAAAACATTTTGGTATTTAATATTATTTGGGTTAAAAAAAACTCAATTGTTTCTTATTTTCATTCTAGTTTACCAGCAAATTTTAAAATGAAATAGGCTAGATATATGTACATATGCATTCATATGAAAATGAAGAATTCACCTATTATGCAAAAAAAATCAATGTCAGTGTTTAGAAACTTGAGATCTGAGGGAGAAAATGATGAAAACCAAGTTTAAAAAGCTTCCCAGGAAGGGCTAATATGTTTTGCAACATCGTCTGTCTGAGGTTTAGGTCATTGAGGTAGGGATTTTGTGTTTTATTTTCTGCAAAGGCATCGTATTTTTAAACAGAAGAAATGATCCTCAAAAAAGTTGCATTTTCTGTCAAAGATTCACTATCATTATGCATAGCCAACAGCTAAAGTAAAGCAACTCCTTAAAAACAAAAGCCTAAAAATAAAAGCCAAATAAACACCAATGTTCTGCAATATTCAGGAAACTGTGAATAGTTAAAAGGTAATAATTTCTACTGTAGAAGCCGACGAAATAATTAGGTCAGCTCGACTGAAAGCCTTCCCTTCTGAGGAGAGCAGAGTCGGACTCCTTATCAGCGAATTCCCCGAGACGGAGTTTACTGACCAGACACCATATTGCACTGGTACAGCCACTGAATTCTGTAAGGGACGTGTGCATGACAATGGGAAAGTGGGCCCAGCAGGTCCACACTTCCTTCTCACTCCCCGGACTGCGTTGTAGAAACGTCTCCATTTCCCACCAGCACTGAGTCCCGGAGGCTGTGCTAATTCCTGTTTCCTGTCTGTGGAGCCTGCAGAGCCATAGAAACTTCTGCTCAGCGCTCACCATCTCCAGCAAGTTGCTGGTCAAATTAGCCAAAAATCTCCTTCCAGCCAGGAAAAACACATACCAGTCAAACTAATTATGGCTGGGCTGTCACTGAACCCACATTTGCTAATTTTACTGGTCTCGGTACACTGTCCCAGAAAATATTAATTAAACACATTGAATAATGGCTGCTGTAGGATTCTGAAAGCAATCCTCCCCACACAGTCCATTTCCACTTCAGACTCGTGCCCGGGAGGAGGGTGACCCTCGGTACCCCCAGCCAGCGCTGCCCGTCGGTGGCTGCCCACACGGAGGTGAACTTTGCTCCACTTGGGAAGGGGAGCCAAGCTCGGAGACAACAAGAACAGAACATATTTACCTGAGGGAGCAGCAGAGAGAAAGCTGAAGCATCACATGCCCAAGCCATCCGGGCAGCACGGTGCCTGCAGACCCGGCCCTGGCAAGGCCAGCCTCCCCCCCGCAGCCACCCGCCTTCCCTCCCAGGGACTCACCCAGAAAAGGCTCCCACCTGCTCGGCGACTGGGGAACTCTTCTACGGCTTCCGCACGCCCACCATTTGTCCTCCATCCATCCAATCAACTTCCCACTGCACATCCCTCGCTCGGCTCAGACCCGGCCACCGCTCATCTGTATGCTAATTATTTTGCCACATGGACAAAAGTCATAATGCTTTCCGACAGGAAACTAACAGGCCTGAAGTCGAAGATGGAAATTAATAAGTTGACACCACTAAGCGACAGGGAGGGCGGGCATGCGTGCTGGAGGCTCCGTGGCCGGGCAGCCGCAGACCAGGGCCAGCCCTGCGTGAGCACCGGGCTCCCCGGGAGACCACGGCCGCAGCACCAGCGTGAGCCGCTGACTTACCCTGGCTCGGGCTGCCTCTGCTAAGCGCTACAACACACATCCATCTCCCCAAACCCTAGCCTGGGGGGGAACTTCGTGGCTAAGCTAGGTATTTCTCCAGGTTCGGCTGTGGATTAAGCCGGTAATCGCCAGCCTTCCTGTTTATTGAATAGCTTGCCACACAGTCGGGCAGGGCCGGGATGCATGCTGTATGGCTCTTACATTGTACCCACAGGCCCCTAAATCTCTAGAGCAGAATGTGTATCATGTGCAGGGCCGTATTTAATGGAATAGAGGAGAACGGTAAATAGCAGAGGCAGGCTGTTCACAGCTCCCGGCCAGGCAGCATTTCCAGACATGCCCCCCATCACGGATGTTATGGTAAATTCACGCTGTGGCCAAAGAAACCTCACCAGTCAGCTGAACCCACGGTGTTCTACCTGGGACTGCCGCTCAGCCTCCAAACAAACAAAAAGGTGGGGGCCTGCCCTGCTGCCCCCGTGGGAGAGCAGCCACACAAGGGTTAACGGGGCGACTCAGCCTCCTCAGGTCGCCAGCCTCACTACCTTCTGCCTCGGTGTGAGCCTTTCTCCTCATTTCTCCTCTTTTAAAACAAAAGACAGAACGGTTTTCCTAAGAAAGTTACAACACCATCAACCTTTTAGTATTGTTTGAAGGGGAAAAAAATCAGAAAAAGTTGTATCTGAAAAGGCAAGACCAAATTATGTTTCAAAAATACAAAAGGAACCATAGATGTCTGACTCTCATTCGCATTTTTCCTGTTAAAGGAAGAGCTGAATTTATACATGGCTCCTTGAGTCCAGCAATACACGTTTGACTCCAGCGGCGACTCCCTGCAAACCCCCCTCGGAGCTCTCCCCGCTCAGAAAGGCCGCGGTAAGTCACAGCAGCTCTTAGCACCTCCCACCCTCCCCGGACGGAGCCGTGAGCACTCGTGTTTAATAACAATCCGGGCGGCACGCAGACCACGGCGCTCAAGGCCATGCACACAAGGGGGCAGCTCCCAGAGCAGGGCCCGCCGCGGGCTCATTTGCACACCCCACCATGCGATTTTAAGAAGTGTAATCTGTCATCCAACAAGAGCCGGGCGAGGCAGGCGAGGAGACAGCTCTGTGTGGAAGTACCAAGAGGTCATCCGGAAGAGCTGGAAGCGGCAGCGACCGGGAAAACCGCATGCAAGCTTTAAATCAGGACCGGTACCTTAGGAGGAGAGCTGCTGGCCACCGAGCACAGTCCCTCTCTGCAGCCTATTCCTGCACGCCCGCAGGGCCGTCTCTGCCCCGCAGAGTCCGTGGCACGTGTTGATCCCCTCTCCCCACACGTCTGCTCTCCATCCGCCCCTGGGCCTGGGCAGAGCCACCACGGTGACAGGCCACAGGGGCCTTCACAGAGCACAGCGCTGACGGGGGGAGGGGGAGGGGGCAGCACGCAGGCGTCCACAGGGACCAGGAACACCTGACCCTGGCTTCAGAGGTGGTTCTGGAGCCCAAGCCTCTGGCCGGACATGGGGCGCCCAGGCAGCTGGTCCCCCCCAGAGGTGACAGTCCCCCGCCCCTCCAGCCCTGTGGAGATCACTGCAGCCCGTGAGCGGCCGCTCAGAGAGCCCGCATCCTCCAGCACAATGCCCCTGACTCAGGCTGAAACACTTCCCTCCCCTCCCAACTTCCCAACATCACCACGTGGGGAGCAGGGGTGTTCTTCAGAGATACCTGTTAGGACGGTGCTCTAGCGGAATAGCCAGGGCGGCAGAGCTCCACTAATAAGCAAGCACGTGTGCCTCCCTCTCGTTTCATACACCTGGCGTACCTCTTCTCTGCCACCCCTGATTATTGCTACAGATGCCCCAAGGACTCGTTAGGATGTCAGAGCTTCAAACAGTTTCATTGTGGAAACAGGCATCGGAAAGTCATTGTGCACACGGAACAATGCAGGTGCTAGGGACACGGAACGGGGGCCAAGACAGACCAGAGAGAGAGAGAGAGAGAGAGAGAGAGAGAGAGAGAGAGAGAGAGAAGGTAGGGCACAAAGCATACTCCAAGCTGAGACCACGTTGCATTGAAACAGCCTAGTGATGGGAAATGTCTAGCTGCCACCTGAACTGATCTGGCACCAGAAAAATCATATAGTTACTACAAGGGCAGAGCATTTAGTGTGATGCCTTGTGCAAGTTAGAGTCGTTGTGGGCATTATTTTTAATGTGTGGGATATGCTAATTTAAAGTATTTTTTTATATCAGCCACATATGATATTTGGGTGTGATTTACCCCCTGCAACTTAAAAATGAAAATTTTAAAAATTATAGACGGGTATACGCCTTTAAGTTTGTGGTATCTCATCTCTTTAGTGTAATTTGAAATGGATGTAGGTTAATGTCATGGTGAAGACTACAGTGAGATGAAACTTAACTTGGTGAAAAACGTGGTAATTATTCTCAAGTTTTTATTCAAGCTTATCCTCCATGGCTCCCTTCAAAAGAATGCTACACACACCCCCTCCCCCAAAGAAAACAAGGATGAAGAGAGCATTTTTAGAACCTTAAAATAAGAAGATGCATAACACTGTTGCAATTAAATTACGACATCGGGTAATTTAATTATAAACATGTAGCCAAACTGGAGGTCTCTTTCTGAGTTTGCCGTCCACTGGCTTCCTAGACAGGGTTCTGGCAGGCTTTGCATCCAGGTAGACTTCATGGGAAAGTGCCAGATGCATTTGGAAAACTGGTCACTGATTGGAAATTCCAGCCACGGACCGGAGGGGCCATCCCGCCGGCCTCACTCCAGCATCGCCGGAAGGCACCACCCTAGTCCCTTATGCCACTGCCTGGGCTTGTTAATATACAATACTTAAGAATCAGCAAAATTTTAAGTTTGATGTTAAAAATGGAGCCACAAAAATGTATAATACATAAAGTGTTTCAGATGACCCAGTGTGTTTTTAAAAATCACACCTTTCCCTCAAATTAGGGCATCTTACAGGTAGAGCTGGGAATCTAGCTCACACGTGTGACTTTAGAAATATTGGGCAACAAAGTAATTTTTCACAGAGAAGTGACTGCATTTTTATCACATGTAAAGTATTTCTAAAAGAAAATCAAAATCAAATAATCAGATTCTAAATTTTAAATATACATAAATTTAACAAATAGAAAAACTTTAAAAAGCTTTGAAGTTGCACAATATTTTATTTATGTTTCCTGATTGATTGAAAAATTGGCATAGAAAACAGACATAAAACAGCAGTGAAATAACTGGGCATATTCAATAGTAAGGTGTGAAATATAAACATTCACAAGAGTAAAGTATAAATGGCAGGTGGAAACTATGACAGGAACAATGAAAACAGTACATTGAAAATACCCCCACTTTCTTAAAATCATGCTATACTGCTTGTATTACCCAAGAGGAAATTGTGTGTTCCTATTCCCTTAGGATTTTTTGTATACCACACGTACATGGTCACAAATTATGGCGCCTCATCCTTAATCTCAGCTTCTACCACAAACTTATAAAATTGGCCTAAGTTTGGCTATAGGATGCAAGTGTGACTCAAGAGAAGTTGAAATTGATGCTGCATGTTTACTTTCTGCCTGACTGGTCCATCTTGACCATCCTTGCTCATCTTTTCACAAATAAACATTTTCACTGGTTACATGAATCTCCATCACACAGAGATAGTCCCTTGGAGAAGCATGGCCCTGTCGTGTTTACAGGGTTTTACTCACAATTATAGACAGAGGCAAGTTCATGTAATGAAATCATGTTCTGTTTGGTCATTTGGAAAGTAGGGCAAAAATTCCATATGCAAAATAAAGATCTAGAGATGGCATGTCTTTTCGGCCACCATCTTTAAAACACCCAGTGTGCCCAGGGAAGCTACTCCTACTTCTGCCGGCCTGCAGACAGTCATTAAGGCGCGAGAGTGAGCCATTCTCACCCTGCCATCAGCTAGAGGCAGGCAGTGGCGGCTGAGGGTCCTTGCTGCCAGGGCGGACAGCTCCCGGTGCTGAAGGGACAGGCGAGGAGCCTGGCTCACAATAGCTCACTCAAGCAGCCTTTGAAAAATCGCACAAAACTGAATGAGGTGGCAAGTACTCGGGCTGAATGGCACCTTCTACAGAACAATGGGCACCAACTCCAAATCCTACGCTAATCACATTAATGAGATTAATCAGTGAATTAGCAGCAGCCAGTGTCAGCGAGGAAGGAAGAGTCGGACCAAGATGGGTAATTAACTCTTTATGGGAGGGGGAGGGGTCGGCGATGCTCCCTCCCGGCTTCTCAGGAGTTGACAGTTCTGCTTCACCGTCTAAAGGCTCCTGCACTGGCCCAAGGCGACAGCATCCTGGGTTTTGTGTTCGAATGTGGATCCAGGGATCCCATTGCTGATGCTCCAGCTACAGTCCTCTGAGGAGTGATGTCATTTTAAATAATCTTCAGAAACTACAGGCTTTCCCTGTTTTGAACTTTCTAAGTGTGAAATGAATACTGAAAATGAAATTACTTCCCTAAGACTCCAGCTGAAATATAAAAAAATATGGCTGATTAAAAAAAGGAAGGATTATATAACAGCTGCTCTTGCTTGTGGGAAGTCTGCGATACTGTGGCAAGAGTTTTAAAAAGTGCCATCAAGTAAAAAACTATGACGAACGTATCAGCCACGGTCTATTGTCTTTCATGGAGAACATGTCTTACCCAGCACAACTTCAAGGAGAATTTCAACCAACCGAGTTGTCACACTTGAGGTGATAGAATCATACACTTCCTTTTAGGTCAATTAAAAAAACA
Source organism: Myotis davidii (assembly GCF_000327345.1). Taxonomy (NCBI): domain Eukaryota; kingdom Metazoa; phylum Chordata; class Mammalia; order Chiroptera; family Vespertilionidae; genus Myotis; species Myotis davidii. The sequence goes on from NW_006288604.1 coordinate 699,309, forward strand.
AAAAACTCCCTTTATCCTACAATGTGTTACTAAATTCCATGTATAATATACAGTCAACACTGGATTCAGAGTTCTTGAGAGGTGAAAACTTAGATGAAATAGAACTAGTTTACAAAAAGGATTATTGGGCAAAAATATTTTTAGTCTTAAAATAGTCACATTTTTGTAAGTATGGAAACATACCTCTAGTTATCACTTTATGAAGTTGAGCAATTAGAAAGACTCCCTTGTGTCTGTAAGGATGGTAGTCTATACTTTTGTCTAGGAAGTTAATTTTGTTGAGTAAAAAATACAAACACAAAAAGCTCTTATTATAAAAATATTTTAGTCTGAATAAATAACAATATCCTATAGGTTATATAGTTTTAAAGTGGTATAAAAATTGTCACAGCTAAATTATTACTAAATTCAAAATTAGAGCTCTATATTTTAATAGCTATCATATGAATGTTTACATATATATTTTACCTTACTTTTATTTACCTTGAAGCTACAGCTTGCAGTTGAATATTTAGTTTATAAATTCAAGTTGCACTGAAAGACACATTTCTGTTATACATTAAATATGGTTTCATTATTATGAACTTCATTTAGGTCATAGTTAAAAACTTTGAGTTGGTTAATTTAATCCAGGTCGGTCAGCTTTCTTTCCATTAGGCAAATATGGCATTATATCAGGGATATTTCCTGTGTCAACAGGCTCTACAAAAACAACTTGCTTTCTTTGTAATGGAAAGTAATCCAGCAAAGTCTCTGGGAAGTGTTTGTTTCAATATCTGCATATCATCCAACTTCTGTCCATGCAGCAAGTTTTTGCATCAACAACATCACGGTTAAGGCATGCAACCTAAGCCCATTCTGCCTTAAAAAGAGCCTTCTGCGGGTCTCCGGCTCCCGGCCCAGGCACATGGCAGCTCCCAGCCATGCTGGCAAGAGAGCCTGAAAATGGAGCAGACAATAGGCATTGCAGCAAAGCCCGCTCCACGGCCACACAGCCCCTGCCTCCGCGTCCACAGCGTCCACCTAACGCAGACCACATACCTCACAACATGACCACAGCCGCCGCGAGGGAGACACGCTCAGCTGGGGTGACTGTGCTGCTCAGAAAAACACCCAGAGAGAAGAAAGCCTGCTCCCCCACCAGCTGGGGGGACGAGGAGCAGAGCCCACGGAGCTGCAGGGGGGTTGCTGTCTGTCTTCAGTGAATATTGATATGAGAGCCCAGAGTCCAGAGAACAAAAAAGTAAAAGACACGCACCAAGCACGAGTGAGGACTCGGGCTCCGCGCAGACTGCGGCAGCTCTCCCTGTTCTAGCTCAGGGAGAAAATGTCGCCGGGCAGGAGTGACAAATGCAGCGCGAGGCTGGCGGCAGGGCCTGCGGGGTCTGTTTTACTTCCACACACATCCCCGAGCGCGCTCCCACTCAGCCTCCAGAGGCTTTTTTCCGCTTTTTTTTCACGAGCTCCAAATCCCCGGCATATGACCTTCTGTTAAATAGATAAAAAAAAAAATTGCTTATCAGTCATGCAAATGAGGCTGAATTCATTTTCCACAACAGATGGCCTCATGGATAATGATGATGGAAGAGAGAAAATTGAATGTGTCTCACAAGGTGGCCATGGCAACCGAGAGCAGAATAATATCAATAATAAGCTCACTGCATAATAAGGTTGTCAATCCCACAAATCAAAGTCTCCAGCTAAATCAGGTATACCACCCGGCTAGTGACCAGGTAAATAAAAATAGGGGGGGGGGGGAGATTGCATTTTACAGTGGCTGTGAAGAAAACTAGAATTTCCAGGCATTCTGTGGCCTGTGTGTGTGTGTGTGTGTGTGTGTGTGAGAGTGTGTGTGTTAGAGTGTGTGTGTTGGGGGCGTGGCTGGATAATGCAATGAGATGTGACAGTTTTGTCTTTTTCTCTTGTGTGTTCTGTGATGGACTTGGGTGCACAGAGGATGCTGCAGTGGCCATGTTGGCATGTGGGGCGCGGCAAGCCGAAGCCTCTCTCTGCGCTGTCCCCGCACTCCCTGTCTGTCCGCACTGATGCCCCAGCAGCCGCCGCTCCCGGGGGGACATCCCGCAAAATGAATCAGCAGCCATCCTGCGTGGCTGATGAAAATGAAAATGGCACATGTCTGGGCGGGACGGAGCCGGCTCTGCTGGCTGTCTGGCAAGCACGCTCGATAGCGCTCCTGCTAATCATGGCTCACAGCCTCTGGTGGTTTTTCTAAAAGGTATCGCCCTTTCCCCGCAAGCAGCTGGTGGGGAGCGTGTGTCCGTCCGTGTGTGTGTGTGTGTGTGTGTATGTGTGTGTGTGTGATCAGGGAGCTGGCAATGGACCGTTCCCCGCTTGTCGTTTTCTGCCGCTTACACACCGACTGCCTGCCCGACAGCCCCATATCGTGCAGCTGGACTCACCTCTCTCTTTCTCTGGGGGTAGAAGGGCCGGTCATATACTCAAGCTGCCTGGAGACCGCGCTGACACGCCTGTGCGGAGGGGGAGAGGTCCTGCCCCACCCCGCACACACCTGGCGAGAGCTCCCCCTGCCCCCCGGGCTCCCAGCTGGACCCTGAAAGGCAGCCGCGGAAAGAACCTATTTCTGTCGCAAACGCTCGCCACCGCCTGCGACTGTAGCCCAGATATTATGCAACACAGAGTCTCCGAAATAGAAAGCTGAGGGCTGGCTAGCCGAGGCAGCAATCGAACCACATTTAATAATGCATCTCAGGCTTCTTTTTCTTTCACAAAATGCTCGGGCATCGCTTTAAGATTATCCTAAAAAGAAACTATTCTTTTCAATATCTCTGTCAAATTTTTCAGGTGTTTTTAAGGCATTCTGAAAAGTAGACCATTGTTATCTCATAAAAAAGAGCTCACTGTTTTGAACCAGGGCTTTGTTTTCGGAATTCTTTGTCCTCTACCTTTCCTGTACATAGCTTGCTCTGCTATTAACCATCTTCCCATTTTGCCGTTTCAATGCCCCCATTTTTGTTCCTTTCAGGAACAGATAGATGGTTTTCATGGGAAACTGCATAGATTAATGTTTGCCGTTAGTAATTCCTGTCACTGGGATGTGATCCTGTTTCCTCCTGCACTCGAGCCCCAAGCTGCAGTGAGAATCAGAAATCAATAGAGCTGCCCTAATGGAGGCTCCACTCGGCATGTGGGCGGCTGCAGCCTCCTCTTTCTCCCTCTCCCCTCCTCTCTCCCTCTCCCTCTTTCTCCCTCTCCCCTCCCTCTCCCTCTCCCCCCTCCCTCTCCCCTTCCTTT
>NW_006288604.1:702742-714514 GCF_000327345.1 Myotis davidii
GACGTCTGTGCAGCTTTCTCAGCGGATTGGGCACCACATCGGATGTTCTGTGGAGCAAAGAACAGAGATCATTTGCAGTCAGTGGGAAAAAATGGGAGCCGCATCCTCCTGTGTCCAAGGCCCCGGCCTGAGCTCCTGGGCAGCCAGGCTGGTACCAGGCAGTCCCTGGGATGGGAGGGCACTATGCAGCGGTGGTGTGGGTGCGCCGTGGAGCGGTGGTGTGGGTGCGCCGTGGAGCGGTGGTGTGGGTGCGCCGTGGAGTGGAGAGCACCCGCTGGCCCAGGACTGCGTGTGCAGCACAAGGGGAGTCCCCTCACATGAAGGACAAAGCAGCCTGTACAAAAGCAGAATGGAATGTGCAGGAAGACTTAAAGGATTAGGTCAAACAGTGAGCAGTGTAGGGTTTGAATGTACAGTATGTTATCATTGAAAAACACTTCCATACTCACCTCTGTGCGTGAGACCTATATGAGATAAGGAATATTCTATTAAATATACATATGAAATGGGAAACCTGTTTTCAACTCATCAAAACATCTGTAGAGCGCTTCAGTAGCAAAGGTGACAAGGAATAAGGTGCAGGGAGAAACAGGGTCACCTCGCAGGGAAGAGGCGTGATGGAGCACAGTTAGGGGGAGGGGCAGGGCTGCAAAACCAAGGAGAACTGGCTGGATGAGAAAGGGCAGGCCAGGACCTTGGGTCTCATGGACGCGCCTCTGTGTGGTCTGGGACTGGTACTCTGTCGTGTGTGAGCAGACACTGGCGGAGTCTGGAGGAACGGGGTTCCTAGCGCCCACAGTCAGCTTTTATAGCAGCGTATGCTTTTTACAGAGTCTGCCTGGTTGTGTACAGATCCTAATTGGAATAACAGGATCTGAAAGTTTATAAAAACAAGTACTGTTCATTTCACTCATGGTGGCCCATCAGATTCACAAATACCCAAGTCTTCCCATGAGTCTTTCCAAACCATCTCTAGCCTTCTCATCTCCAATCTCTGAATTATTTTGTATCTGGAGTCTTTATATCACATTTTTCATCCTTATGTCATCTAACATTCTTACAACTATTCTAGTTACTTGGAAAAAGGGGACTTAGACTTTTTAGCTTATGAGTTTGTAATGATAATGCTGGTAGAAGCCAGGGGCTTGGGCAAAGGACCTGAATAGACACTTCTCCAAAGAGGACACACAGAAGGCCAAGGGACATATGAAAACATGCTCAGTCACTAATCATCAGAGATGCAAATCAAAACAACGAGGTACCACTTCACACCTGACAGAATGGCTAACATCAACAAATCAATAAACGCCAGGTGCGGGCAAGGATGTGGAGAAAAAGGAACCCTCGTGCACTGCTGGTGGGAATGCAGACTGGTGCAGTCATTATGGAAGACAATATGGAGTCTCCTCAAAAAATTAAGTATGGAACTTCCATTTGACCCCGTGATCCCACTTCTAGGAATATATCTGAAGAAACTCAAACACCAACCATAAAGAATGTATGCACCTCTATGTTCATAGCAGCACAATTTACCATCGCTAAGATCTAGAAACAGCCCAAGTGCCCACTAGTAGATGAGTGGGTAAAAAAGCTGTGGTACATCTACACCATGGAATACTATGCAGCAGTAAAAGAGAAGGGTCTCTTGCCCTTTGCAACCGCATGGAGGGACCTGGAGAGTATCTTGTTAAGTGAAATAAGTCAGTCGGAGAAAGACAAGTGTCACATGATCTCACTCATATGCGGTGGTGGGTGAGGAGAGATGAACTGAGGAACGTATATGCATATATGCATAACTCATGGACACAGACAATATTGTGGGGAAGGCCTGGGAGGGGCAGGTATGGGTGGATGGGGGTCAATAGGAAAAAAAAAGGACATCTGTAATACTCTCAACAATAAAGTTAAAGTTTTTAAAAATATAATGTAAGAGTGGAAACAAAGAAATAAACCAGAGACCCACTGGCTTCTATTTCATTAGGAATCCACGAAGAAGGAAAAAAGCAAGCAAGCAAGCAGGGGCTTGATAAGAACATCTTGGTTGACTCTTATGGGTCATCACCAAAGTAAAAGGCATATATAGACCTGTTTTACTGTTTCTGTCTGACATCATATGTACCTATTTTCATAGTTTAAACATGGCGTTGGGGTACAGAGCGGGCCTCTCAGCAGCCCAGGAGCCAATGGGATGCTCTCTGAAAACGAAGAGATCTGAGCGAAGATTCAGAAAAAACGCATCAGCTCCTGAACACAGAAGTGACACTATCGGCTTCATTCTCCACTGGAGCCCATTTGAATCACCTCCGTGGGCCGTTTGTTTGAAAGGAGATCTGAACATTTTATGAGAATAAAACCAAGGCCATTCAGAGCAGGAAGGAACAATATTAAAAAAATAAACATAGCGTGGCTCAGTGGTTGAAATTCGACCTAGTAACCAGGAGGTCAGCCTTTGATCCCCAGTCAGGGCACAGGCCCAGGTTGCAGGCTAGATCCCCAGTGTGGGCATGCAGGAGGCAGTGATCCATGATTCTCTCATCATTGATGCTTCTCTCTCCCTCTCCCTTCCTCTCTGATCAATAAAAATAAAGAGAAGAAATTCCTCATCTTAGCCAGCAGGGGAGGTGTGGGCTTCTGGCCCACTTCCCTGCTCCTGATGGCGCAATCCAGCCTTTGGGCAGTCCCAGGGTATGAACTTGGTACAGACCCCCCCACCCCCACCCCCGAGATGCCGGGAGCCAGGGGTCCCTGCCCTCCAAGGCCGCCAGGGGCTGGGTCAGACGCAGGTTAGAAGGTCCTGGAGGAGAGTCCGTTCCTTGTCGCAGGTGATGGCGGGCCCTCCCACAGCTGGTGGGAGCCTGCACTGGGTCCTGGAGGCAGGATGGGCGGGCGCCCCAGCCTTCCCTTGGGAGTCCTGGCAGATGGCCTTGGAGGACTTCGTTCTGAGAAGAATGAGCGTCTCAGAGAAAGAATCCTGGTCCTGGGTCCGGGTTCCTAAGAAAGCGCTCAGCTGCCCCCTTCCCCGCATGGAGCCCGCATGGAGCCCGCAAGCCCGTTCCACCCACCTCCACCTCAGGTCAGGGAAGAGCCCCCGAGGCGGAAACAGGCGCGGCCCCAACAAGGAAAGGAAACGCAGGAATCTGGGAAATAAACTACAGAGGGAGAGTTCAAACAATGGTATTTTCAAGACAATAAGAGAAGGTCATGCATTTCTAACGTAAGAATGAGAATTCATATAAAAAGGAAGGGGAGTCAAGAACCAAAATGTGTCCTTGAACAATAACATCTGACAGAATGTTATGAAAAGTCCTGCAGGAGGGCCCGGCCCATAGCTCAGCTCATGTGTCCCATCCTGAGGCAGGGCACCTCCACGAACCAGCCCGTGATGCATAAATAAGTAGAACAACAAATCAATCAATCTCTCCAAAAATATCAACCAATAAAAAATACTTTTAAGGTCCTATAGAAGCATTGTAAGAAAGTCTTGTGAAATTTCCTATAAAGTAAAACAAAAAGATGGAAAATGGGAGAAAGGGGATAAAACAATGAGAAGATCCTGCAAGAAGTGATCCGGGAACAGAGACAGAGAAAGGAGAGCCAGGGAAAGACCAAAGAGCTGATTTAAAATGCCGCACCTCTGAGGGCACAGAGACCAAAGCCGTCCAGAGGCCACAGCCAGGCGGGATCCAGAGTTGAAAGCAGTTGCAAGTGGGGTGGGGGGAGTCACAGAGAAAGCCTGAGGCACCCACCAGAGGCCCACAAGCTTCAGGTGCAGGATTCTGAGGAAGGGGGTTCCCAGCCTGCACGCCTGTTCAGGTCGCCGTTCGATTCCTGGTCGGGCACACATCTGGTTTCGGTTCAGTCCCCAGGTCTGCCAGGCAGCAGCAGGGCACTGTTTCTCTCTCGCATCGCTGTGTTGTTTCTCTCCCTCCCTCCCTTCCTCTCTCTCGCAAATCAGTTTCTAAAAATGAAAAAATATATATATCAAAGGAATATATTTTGGAGGTGCTGTGGTTAGGTTTATTTTAATGCCTTCACTTTGCCCCCTAAAATATGACTCTGGCATAATATTTCTAGCCTAGTGATAAATAATAAAAATGAAATAAGCCCTGGCCGGTTTGGCCAGCCTGAACGGTCCCAGGTTCGATTCTGGTCAAGGACATATGCCTGGTTTGCAGGCTTGATCCCCAGTAGGAGGTGTGCAGAAGGGAGCCAATCAGTGATTCTCATCACTGATGTTTCTCTCTCCCTCTCCCTTCCTCTCTTAAATCAATAAAAATGTATTTTTAGAAAATGAAATAAAAGAACATAAAAGATATCCTATATAATAAAAGCCTAATATGCTAAGTGTCTGACTGTTCAACCATTTGACCAGTCGCTATGATGCGCACTGACCACCAGGGGGCAGACACTGAGACGGGTAGATTAGCTTGCTGCTGGGGTCTGGCTGATCGGAACTGGGCAAGAGGGGCCGGACATGCCCTGGAACCCTCCCACGGCCCCTCCCCAGCCCTGATCGTGCACCAGTGGGGTCCCTCAGCCTGGCCTGCGCCCTCTCGCACGCAATCCAAGACCCTTCAGTCTGCATGTTGGAGAGCCGGTTTCGGCCCAAAGGGACCCCAGGTGCTGGGCCTCTAGTCAGATATAAAAGTGCAATTCTCTGTGCTAAGATGGCTACAACTTTCGAAGCATAATAAACATGCACAATTAAAACCTTTATTTTACAAGTGACCCCAGGATACTTTGCCCTTTTGTAAAACATAATCTCGCTGAGATGCACGCCAACAACAAAATTCACAAGCATTGTCCCTAATACAAAATACTGCAAAAGGGCCTCCATGCCCCCAAATGTCTGCATTTTGAGCACGTTGCATTAATTTTGTCTCACGAGAAGGGAATCAGGATGTGTCAGGGCTTTGTTGGTTTCTGGAGGCTCCCCCCAGCTCTGGGCTGACCCTGCTGCCTTGTCTCCCCGAGGCTGAGCACCCTGTGTCCTCACTGATGGTCCACGGGTCCGTCTGCTCCTTGAAGCCACCAACACTTCCCATGTTGCCCTCCTCACGCTGCACGTGGCTTTGCTCTCGCTGACACAGTCATCTGTGTGGCTGACATTATTCGAGTCATTTTGTGTGTCTCTCTCTTTTATTAAATACTGGATGTTACCTAAATATCCGGAAGTTAGACATGCACATGAGATGAGTCCACTATATAGATAAAAACAGTTTAGAAAAATCAGACTCTTTTAGAACTGTTTATAGGTCATCCTTGAAACAAGGTGATACTAAATACCCTTTCTACTTCCTCATTATTGGACATTCTAGTCGCAAATAATTACACAAATGAAAGGAAGTCCTGCAACACACTCAGACCGGTCTGAGGATACCTGTTACTTACAGCACCGTCGCTAAGCCTCCCAGCCCAATGCCCTCTCCTACACAGGGCGCTTGCGTCCCTTTTGTTGTCTGGAGTCGCTGCCATTGCAGATCGCGACGTGCCCCACAGTCTCAGTGAACCCTGGCGCTGAGCTGAGCAGCAGCGAGGACTCTGCAGATGGCGAGCCGCTGGCACGTGAAAGACAAATGGAAATGAGCCCTGAAACTGACGGAAATCAAGCATTCACCTGGGCTATGTCAGCCCTCCCCTTCCTCGCGGGGTGACTGAGCCGCAGGAAGCAGCGGGATGGATGCCGGATGGAGCCCGGCCTGGGGACGGGGTGGGTTCAGAATGAAGCTGTGCCCTGGGGAAGGGCTCATGTCCAATCCACGCTCACCACTCACTCAGGCTCCTGTGAGAACTCCACTGAAGCAAAGCTAAACAGACACCGTACACGCGGGTATGCTTCCAAAGGCACGGAGAGGAGAACGGACAGGAGGAGGAAGGCGAGTTCCTGTCCAGAGCACGGAGCAGCTGTCCAGGAGGCGGAGGGTGAGACCTGCTGGGGCAGCTCGGGGTCACCTGACTCCAGTTACTCCCGTGCGACCCTCAGGCTGGTGCCGCCATTGCGGACTCACTCCTCGGGGCCTTCATTTTTAAATCTCCAAGAGCCACCTTTCATCCCATAAATGTCCCTGGACGGAGTCTCACTCTGAGGCAGGGGTGGGGAACCTTTCCTGCCAAAGGCCATTAAGGTGTTTATGACATCCTCCGCAGGCCATACAAAATCACAGCTTAATAATTGGCCCACTCAATTGGGTCAGGCATTTAATTAACTCACCCTAATGCCTTGGCAGCCAGAACGGATGATTTTGCCAGCCTTACATGGCCCACCGGCTGGACGTACCCCACCCCTGCTTTAAGGTAACGTCATTATATAAGACAAACCTCAGCCTAGCCAGTGTGGCTCAGTGGTTGAGCATCAGCCTATGAAGTCACGGTTTGATTCCCGGTCAGGGCACAGGCCCAGGTTGTGGGCTTGATCCGCAATAGGGATTGTGCAGGAGGCAGCCAATCAGTGATTCTCATCATTAATGTTTCTGTCTCTCCCTCTCCCTTCCTCTGTGAAATCAATAAAAAATATATATTTTTTAAAAAAGACAACCCTTAGGAGGAATCAGCCGCCAGCTAAGACATGTTAGGAGGCTCCGGAAGCAGGTGGGGCTGTGGGGTTTGCTGAGCGGCACTTCGGGGCGGGGGAATCCCAGGAAACACTTGCCTTCCTCGTCTCACACAGGCCTGGCCCACAGCGGGGTCAGGCACCTGCCATGCGGGGAACTTCGTTTTCCTCTTTCTTTCCCGCGCTGACCACACAGCTGCTCCTGGGGAGGCCTCGCCCGGACTCTGGGGAATGCAGGTGGCTTTGGGGCCGGCGTTGTTTCATGTGAAAGGAGGTGAGGTTGTCAGCTAACGGGGAAATCCCAGGTCTTGGGAATGGTGTGCGTTATTGAGTAAATACCTCATTATTTTAGAATTTCTAAATTCCTCAAATTACTTAACCCTTTCTGAAAAGGTAAAGAAGGAACGTTGGCATTTTGTTGTTGTTGTTAATCTTCACCCAAGGATATTTTTTCCATTGATTCTCAGAGAGAGTGGAAGGGAGAGGGAGAGACAGTGAGAAACATCGATGTGAGAGAGACACATCGGCCAGTTGCCGCCTGCACACACCCCGGCCAGGGCCAGGGAACCTGCAACTGAGGTACATGCCCTTGACCAGAATCGAATTTGGGACCCTGAAAATTTCAGTCCGACGCTCTATCCACTGAATCATACCAGCCAGAGCAGAAAGTCAGCATTGTATCAGCTCCAGAAAAGATTCTGATCTTGATTAAATTCCTGCAATTGATCATTTATGCTGAAAGCAGTGAATCCTGCACTAGCACATGGAGAAAAGCCCAGATTTAATCTCACTTCCAAACACCGGCCTTCAAAGCCTGACTTTAGACCTTTGAGTCCAGTGTGTCAGATTCAGAATTCTTTTCAGGGAGCGTGTGCTGTGTGTGTCACGTAACAGAGGGTCAGGGACCCAGGCAATCAGAACTACCCACTAGGAGCGGGTGGCCGCCGCACGGGGGTTGGGGTGGGGGGTGCACAGAAGCGGAGATTTTCCGTCTGCCCGGGCGGGCGTGGCTGACTATTGGGGCGCGGGCAGGTTGGCCTCCGGCGAGTCGGCTTCCGAATCGCAGGTGACAGAGTGCAGACCCTGTTGGGATGGCTGCCACCTACATAGAAAACACTGACGGGAAGAGAAAACGACGCCAATAGGTGAAGGTGTCACCTTCCTCCCGCACGTGGAGAGGAGGCGCGAGGCAGGCGGCGGATCAGCAGTGACTCTCCCAGGTGGTCCGACCCGGACTGTGCTTGGGAAGACAGGAGTGCGGGCAGTCCCGAGAGCGGCAAGTGAGTCCATCGGCTTTAGAGACAGGAAAGTGAAGTCAACTACAAAAATCCCACTGTGGCTGAACTGCCTTATACAACGGGGAAACCTAGGAACCGTCTGACCACCTCAGAAGAATGAAGTACATTCAGGAACGTGCCTGGTTGTCCACCCCGGTCCCCGCATCTAGAACAAACGAAAACACCGGGACGGTCAGTGTTCGGTGGGCGTTCCCGAGGAGCGTAACTGCCGTTGCGTCCGAGTTACCTTGGCGTGTTCTCGAACCTGTTGCTCTGAGATCAAATCAGTAAAGACAAACAAAGAGACAAAACTAGGTTTTGGGCCAGATCGTCTTGTGGGTTTTTTGTTTCAAATGTAGTTTAATTCTTGGGGAGGAAGGGATAGGGGAGGGCTCAAAACCAACTTGGTGTGAATGAAATTGGAATTCTCTCCGTTAAAATGTCTGTTAAGTATCACCTAATTGGATGATAACACCAGACCAATGTCCATAGGAGAGAAGAAAACATCTATAATAATAAAAGCATAATATGCTAATTAGACCAGATGTCCTTCTGGATGACCTTCCGGACGAAGCCAGGGCTGTGAGGGAAGCCCGGGTCCCAGGTGCCAGAGGGAAGCTGGTGCTGGCAGCTGGGAGAAGGAAGGCCTACTCTTGCACAAATTTCATGCAACGGCCCTCTAGTGTTTCAATAATTGAGGACAGTGAGCTGTGGGCAGGCAACCTGGCTGGGACGACTCTCAGGCCCTGGGCGCAGCGTGGACGGCACGGGACTCTGCACCAGGATGTCCCTGTGCTCCTGACGGGAGAGCTCAGTGCAGGACCCGTCACCTCCCAGCGGGGAGTCCTGTCCACACACAGATCCAGAACATAGAGCAACCCTGAGCCCCGCTGAGGTCAGAGGCTGGGCTCAAACGTGGTCTCAGCCCGGCACCGTGACTTCCTCAGCTTTTCAACAACTTTTAACTCTGTTATAAACTACGGTGCGCGGAGAAGCAATGTGGCAGGCGAGGGTCCGCTCAAAACACGGAGAGGCGCGCGAGACGGGCCATCTGGAAACCAAAGGGCACCCGGGAGGGAAGAGCCACAGAGAACGCAGTGTGTGCACCGGCCGGTGGGCCCTGGAGAGCAGGTGGCCGGGGAAGGTGGTACCATAAACATCGCAGACGATTGCATTTCTCATGAGAACGACACCGTGCTCACCACACAGGCAAAGGGAAGTCAGACTACAGAACGCCCATGCACACATGCACACACGAGTGTGCACACACACACACCACACATATGCACACAATGCGCACATGCACACACAGGAGACGGGGATGTGCCTTCACTTTACAGACACAGTCTCATTCTGGCCAGAACGGATTTCTGTCTCTCCAAAAGGTACGTGATCCAGATTGGCTTGCACATTATTTAAATATTTTTCCTGCAATGGCAAGATGCTGTCACTCAGATAAAGAAAAAGCCAACTGCGTTGTTGGATGCACTTTGCTGCCCAGGCTCCCGTGGGGTGTGTGCCATCATCCTGCACGCAGGGTGGACGGTCCCCAGGACCCTGCTGGCCCTGGCGCTGCCTCCCCTGGCGACACCACCCAGCGCTCTGGCTCCTGGGTGAGCAGCCCCACAGCTCCCTGAACTGCAAAACCTGGTGGGAACAGGGGTGGCACCGGCCCTTCGAGCCTCTCTGACCTTTGTGTGACCTTAACTGGACTCCACTGGTCAGTGGAGAAACAGCAGGTTTAGAAATCAACACAACTCAGTAGAAATAGGCCAGTATTGTAATCAGTATTTTACATGCACCAGAGACCAGACCAGAACACCAGATTTAAAAGGTAAAAACCAGTGCTAACAAGGCTAGCAAAGCCTAAGTGATACAAACACATCCACGTGAGTAGATGAGAGCATAAGCATGAAGGCAAAATGTCAGCTCTTGGCAGAACTCAGAGTTCGATGTCAGGCCATTGCAGATGCGGCTTCCCCACAGGAGTGCGGCTCTTCCCACAGGGAGAACTGGATGGAGGGAGAACGTTTTCTTCTTTCAGCTCCTCATCCTCCATCTCCCTGCTGTCCCCTGGCGGAAGTTTTCTCCGGGACTCGGCCTCCCACCGAGGTCTCCCACCTCCTCAAAGCACCTGGACACAGGAGACGGGAGGGATGTTTCACACCAACAAGAGGCCCGGCCCTGAGGCCCTCACTGGCGACCCTGGCCCGGTGGCTCAGTCGGTAGGAGCACCCTCCCCCACACCAAAAGGTGGCAGGTTCCATTCCCTACTGGGCACATACCTAGATTCCAGGTCCAATCCCTGGTCGGGGTGCCTACGGGCGGCAACAATGGATATTTCTCTCTCCTTCTCCCTTCCTCTCTCTCTGAAAAATCAGTAAAACATACCCCCGGGTGAGGAGTTTTTTAAAAAGCCTTTACTGGCTCCTCATTGCTGGTGATAAAGATCAAATCGAAGTGGAGGTCTGCCGGGCACTGGAAGCCTGGCTGCTCTCCAGGACCAGGCCCTTTCCCAGAGCCGCTGCTCGCGGTCCCAGTGGACAGGCCGATGCTGTAGCCAGAGAGCCCATCAAAGCATGAACTTAAGAGACAGACGGGAAGCCCGCTGCCCTGACCGCAGACAAATAGGGACTGCGAGGGAGCCCTGATGGGAACCGCCTCCGGGGACGCTGCAGGAAGGGAACGGGACTGGGGTCTGTGAGCACGTTTCTGCCACAGCAGCTGCCTGATCTCAGGCCGTCATTTCCTGTCCCCAAGCCTCGCTGCTCTTGTTTACCAAGTACCAGTAATATTTATTCTTTTTTTTAAATACTGGAGGCCCGGTGCATGAAATTCGTGCACTGGAGGCGGGGAGGTCTCTCAGCCGGTCTGTGCCCTCTCGCAGTCTGGGAGCCCTCAGGGATGTCCGCCTGATGGCCTAGGCGTGCTCCATGTCTCCACCACCATGAGCCCAGCTTCCAGCTGAGTGGTGCTCCCTCTGTGGGGGCTCACTGACCACCAGGGGGCAGCTCCTGCATTGAGCATCTGCCCCCTGATGGTCAGTGCATGTCATAGCGACTGATTGCTCTGCTGTCAGCCGTAACCGACTCTCTAACATCCCCTAAGGGGTCCCAGATTGTGAGGGGGCGCAGGCCAGGCCGAGGGACCCCACTGGTGCACAATCGAGGCCGGGGAGGGACGTAGGAGGTTGGCCGGCTAGGGAGGGACTGCAGGAGGGCTCCAGGGCGTGTCCAGCCCGTCTTGCTCAGTCCCAATCGACCAGACCTCAGCAGCAAGCTAACCTACCAGTTGGAGTGTCTGCCCCCTGCTGGTCAGTGCACGTCATAGTGACAGGTTGACCAGTCCACTGTCTGCCCCCTGGTGGTCAGTGCACATCGTAGTGAGCAGTTGAGCAGCCTTAGCATATCATTAGCGTATTACACTTTGGTTGAATGGACAACTGGACACTTAGCATATTAGGCTTTTATTATATAGGATATATTTGTGCATTTCAGAGAGGACGGGAGAGGAAAAGAGAGAGAGAAAAACATCAATGATGAAAGAGTTATAGATCAGCTGCCTCTTGTGCACCCCCCACTGGGATCCAGCCTGCATCCCAGGCTTGTGCCCTTGACCTGAATCAAACCCGGGACCCTACAGTCCGCAGGCTGATGCTCTACCCACTGAGCCACAGCCAGTAGGGCTGTAATATATATTCTTAATTGCCACCGAGTTGTCATAAAGACAAAGAAAGGCTAGAGAAAGCACATTACATACTGGAACCGGTTTCATAACCTCTGAGCTGCCCTGTAAACAGCAAAGCACATCTCCCTTTTGTTGTGAAAAGCAGCTGTGAGGTCGGCACACACCTCCTGGGCCCACAGGCTGGGCCCTGGGTGACTCACTGAGGGTATTGTTTCACTGTTGCTCTGTGATGCAATGTAGCCCCGCCCCCCCCCCCCC
>NW_006288604.1:714543-716560 GCF_000327345.1 Myotis davidii
GAGCCCAGCTGCCGCCTCCTAACCTGCAGCAGCAGAGGGGGAGGGCCCCTGAGGGCTGTCCTCGTTCTGCCCTCCGCCCCCACTCTGCCCGCCCCACCTGTGCAAGGGCGGGGGTGGACGACTCCTCCAGGGAGAGAATCCCAGCCATGCCTCTCTGGTGTTCTTATTAAGTTCCTTCCAGCTGGGCCCTGGGCGTGGACAGGGCCACCCAGCAGGCTAAGGTCTTCAGGGCTGTTGGCCCGCATGCCGTTGCATCTTGACTGGATGACAAGTTCTGAGAGCCAGAGGGTGTCATTGGCCAGGGACCCAACACTTAGGTGTCATGTTTTAAACAAATGAGCATCCTGGGTTCCCCAAACCCACTGGAGTTTGGCGGGAGGAGCCTCAGGAGGAATGGCTCTCACCGGAAGGCCCGCGCTCCAGGCTGTCCAACCTGAGGCAGCGCCGTCCCCGCCCACCAGTGGGCTCGCGGTGAGTCAGCCCCGCACTGGGAAGCACTGAGGACCCCCCTCCAGGCTCCGACTGAGCTGGGCCGTAAGGAGCACTGAGAAACTAAGGGGACAGGCCCTCCCCACTGCTGCCCAGAGACCTGGAGGCCTGGCTGCAGGCCCACACCCAGCCAGGAGGAGCAGGCATCAGCCTGCACAGAGGGCTTCCTGGGGGAAGGGCCGCCTCCCGCCCAGCAAGAGGAGGAGGCCAGGATGCGTGAGCTGGAACCCTACGTCAGTGAGCAAGGAAGTACTAGAGTGGGAGAGAAAAAGGAAAGAGCAGATGTTAGCTATGGTGTTAATCCTCTTCAAATTTACTACTTAACACTGTCTCAAAATATCAACAGCTGTGCATGAGTGTGTCTGTGTGAGAGTGTGCGTGTTTGAGAATATGTCTGAGTGTGTCTGTGAGTGTGTATGTGTCTGAGTGTGAGTGTGTGTGTGAGTGTGTGTGTGTGTGACTGTGTGAGTGTGTGACTGTGTGTGTGTGTCTTTGTGTGTGTGTGTGTGTGTTTTATGTCTGAGTGTGAGTGTGCCTGTGTGTATGTGTCTGTGGCTGTGGTGTTTCTGTGTGTGTCTGAGTGTGTGTGCCTGTGTGTATGTGTCTGAGTGTTTGTGTGGGAGTGTGTGTGTCTTTGTGTCTGTGTGTGAGTGTGTATGTATGAGTGTGTGAGTGTGACTGTGTGTGTCTGTGTTTCTGTGAGTGTCTGAGTGTGAGTGTGCCTGTGTGTATGTGTCTGTGTGTGTGAGTGTGTAAGTGTATCTGAGTGTGTGAGTGTGACTGTGTGTGTCTGTGTTTCTGTGAGTGTCTGAGTGTGAGTGTGCCTGTGTGTATGTGTCTGTGTGTGTGAGTGTGTAAGTGTATCTGAGTGTGTGAGTGTGAGTCTGCAGAAGCCTGAGGCAATGTGATGTGGAACCACGTAAGGTCCGGGAAAGGCAGCACACTGAAGATCAAGGTTGGGCGGTCAGCTCTACAGCATCACGGCAGGTTGTAAAGCTGTGGTACCACAAGAGGTTCTAACTGGTCCAGGCACAGACAAGTCTAACAAAGAACCAAATAGAAAGTCCAGCAGCAAATGTTTGCGAATATGGACATTAGGTTTATGACACAGATTACACTTCAATTGCAGTGTAGAATGAATGGCATTTCTAAAAATATTTATAGGACAATTTGAAAAAATATAAAAATCAACCTTTCTACTAACACACACACACACACGCACACACACTCACACACATCCTTTCTACAAGCGAAAGGAAAATTGGAATGCTCTCTGAGAGAATATTCATTACTTCTGGGTAAGTCCAGCTACTTGAATACTCAGTAGATGCACCGGCCTTAAAGGAAAACATTGATAAATTCAACTGCATTAAAATAGGAAACTTCGACTCATGCAAAGACACCATTCGCAGTGCAAGCAGATAAACCACCGACAGAGAAGGTATTTCCAATGCATATACTGACAGTGATAGCATTTAGAAAACAAACACTAAGACTGGAAATCAGTAAGAAAGGGGAAATCTTTAAA
>NW_006288604.1:718392-727527 GCF_000327345.1 Myotis davidii
TTTGAAAAAATATAAAAATCAACCTTTCTACTAACACACACACACACACACACACACACTCACACACATCCTTTCTACAAGCGAAAGGAAAATTGGAATGCTCTCTGAGAGAATATTCATTACTTCTGGGTAAGTCCAGCTACTTGAATACTCAGTAGATGCACCGGCCTTAAAGGAAAACATTGATAAATTCAACTGCATTAAAATAGGAAACTTCGACTCATGCAAAGACACCATTCGCAGTGCAAGCAGATAAACCACCGACAGAGAAGGTATTTCCAATGCATATACTGACAGTGATAGCATTTAGAAAACAAACACTAAGACTGGAAATCAGTAAGAAAGGGGAAATCTTTAAATGGGAATTTCACTAAAGTAGGCAATTCAGCCCTCGCCAGTTTGGCTCAGTAAATAGAGCATCGGCCTATAGACTGGAGGGTCCCCGGTTCGGTTCTGGTCAAGGGCACAGGCCTGGGTTGTGGGCTCGATCCCCAGTAGGGGGTGTGCAGGGGCAGCTGATCAATGATTCTCTCTCATCATTGATGTTTCTCTCTCTTCCTCTCTGAAATAATAAAAATATATTTTAAAAAAAGAAGGCAATTCAGCCGGGCCAGTGTGACTCAGTGGTTGAGTGTCGACTTATGAACCAGGAGGTCACAGTTCAGTTCCTGGTCAGGGCACAGGCCGGGTTGTGGGCTTGATCCCCAGTGTGGGGCATGCAGGAGGCAGCCAATCCATGATTCATCATTGATACTTCTATCTCTATTTCCCTATCCCATCCTCTCTGAAAGCAATAATAAATAAATAAATAAATAAATAAATGAATAAATAAATAAAGCAAGCAAGCAGGCACCTGGAGGGAAATATTTGTGCCAGAAAATGACCCTGAAGGCGCCAGAGCCTGAGGCTCGACGCAGAGCGGATGCCAGATGCAGGACGCATGGGGGAGAACTGTCTCCGGAAGAAGGTGTACGAGGGAGACATGTCTACAGAACATATGACGACAGGTTTTCTAAAATAAAAACGGCATGAAGCAGGAAAGACGCAGGATGTGAGACTGGGACCCTGCAGTGCACCCAGCACGGTGGTAACGCAGACACCCACGCGCCTCCCACAGCGAGGGGCACCTCACGGCTCCCCAGCTGCAGTCTCCCGCCGCTCCCTCTGGATGCACTGCTCAGCCTGACGGGCGAGGCACCAGGAGACCCTCAGGACGCGCTGGAGCCGTGTAACCACGGCTGGAGAGAAGGCAGCAGAGACGCTGACGAGCGACGAGCAGAGAGACAGGGAAATGTTGCCGGGAAAAGCGCTGGTTCTTAGAGATGAAGGGGAGGGAGGGCCAGGGAGGCGTTCTTACTCCCAATAATGAGGGTTTTCATGACAAGGTTGATGGTGGCCGACGTCTCCCGGACGTTGGCCGTGGGCCAGGCCCTGGGCACTGCTTCCCTTACGTGCTTCTTGCCGTTTCGGCTGGAGCATCAGCCTGCGGAACAGGCCTGTCCTTCGCCCGTGTGGGGACGAGGACCCGAGGTCTTGGCCACAGTGTGCATTAGATGGGACGCACCTCACGGGCCTTTAAAACGCCCTGCGATCCCGTGGGGACAGCCACAGGCAGTGCTGCCAGGCTGCCGCCCAGAATGGGGAGCTCAGCGCCCATATGTCCCGGCGGACGGGGACAGCCCTCCTTCCAGAGATGCTGTCCCCCTCGCAGCGCATGTGTCGGCCCATATGTCCACGTTCATGGGAAGGAAACACGGTGTTCATGTCTCTAATGGGAAAGCAGCCGAATCCTGGGGCCGGCTCCCGAATGGAAACTCCCCTCCCTTTCTCTCTCTCTCTCTCTCTCTCTCTCTCTCTCTCTCTCTCTCTCTCGCCGGTAATGGCGTTCCCTCGGGGCAGCGCCTGCAGCAGCTCATGGAACAGGACCAGACGGGCTGGCGGACACACACGCCACGCACTGGCTGTCTGGGCGCCAGACCAAAGCACTTCTGCTGTTGCCTCCATTTCCGGTTGCTTCTTGTTTTTCACGTGATCCGTGTAATCCACCTTGGAATGCTGCTCGGCTAATGGCCACGAGGCCAGGCCCGACTTCTCTTTAAGCAGGATTATCGGAACATCTCGCATCAGTGGCACAAGTCCTCTCCTGCCTGCAGCCTGGCTTACGCACATGCACACGCACTCGCACACACGCACACAGAACTGCGCGTGAATGAAAATAAAGGGCCAGGATACGCGACTGGCTCCTCCTCCTGTTGGTCACACGTGTCTTGTCTTCCACAGGAGCCCCTTCCGTGCAGGAAGGACACAGCCCTCAGAACAGCTGTCAGCGAGCGAAGCGTGGTCCATCCGCCGTTTCCTGCCGAATCCCGAAGGCCGACATTAACACCCGGAGGAAGTCATGGCACCTAACGGGTCCCAGAGTACCAGGGGCACGTCGACGAGCCGGACATACGTGCTCCTATGAAGACAGACCACCAGCCCCATCAGGTCACTGTCCACCGACTCCAACACGAGGGTATGAGCTGCTCCAGCGGTGCGTTAGGATGTGATCAATGTGCATCTTTATTGACGGAGCCTTTTCTTACTAAAGGCGAGGTAGAACCTGAGAGCGATCGTCTCATTGTAATATCTGACTACAGGATGACAGAGCTCATCCAGACCGGCGCCCTGGATCTCACCTGCTCCTCAGCGTTCAGACCGCAGCTGGGCTGCCACGCCCGTCACGTGGGGTAGCTACAGAGTCCAGACGTGCGGGGCCTGTCGCTCACACCTGGCACTGCACACCCCCCGGCATTAGTCAGTGCCGCCCGCACCCTCTGACACTTTTGTTGTTGTTTTAAATATACTTTTATTGATTTCAGAGAGGAAAGGAGAGGGAGAGGGAGATAGAAACATCAGTGATGAGAGAATCATCGTGGGCTGCCTCCTGCACGCCCCCGACTCGGGATCAAGCCCGCAACCTGGGCCTGTGCCCCGACTGGGAATCAAACGCAGGACCTCTTGGTCCACGAGACGATGCTCAGTCCACTGAGCCACCACAACCGGGTGAAGCTTCTGTTAATCGCTGCGTAGATTCTCCCTACGTGCTGTTCACACACTCGCCGTGCGGAAATGCGAGAAGAGCTATGTCCGCTGTGACCTGCTGGGTGCAGGGTGCTGGGTGATTCCGGGGCAGTGGTGTAAAAGGTGCAAGGTTTACAGGAAGGTGGGAACGGAGGGCCTCCTGCTACGTGGTGATTGGTCGCGGGACACAGAGGTAACCAAGGATTCTGGTCCTGAGCCTCGGTGGCGTGGAGGCCCGGAGGTCAGCCTGGGACCAGGCGGCCCCTGCGGATCCCAGCCACTCCCAGCGGGAGTGTGGGTGCCATCCCCTCTCCTCGCCCGTGGGCCCTTGTGTCCACTGGGGTGGTCGCACGGATCCGGGTGTCAGAGGGGGAGATGCATGATGTTTGCGCATCACCTGGACCGGAGCCTGCGTGGTGTTTGCAAACGTACACGGAGTTCCAGCCTTATTTGGAAATAAGCTTTGGAGATGCCCTGAGGGTGAGCCCTGTCCAATATGACAGGTGTCCTTGTAGGAAGAGAAGACAGACAGAGGGGGCACCCTGAGAGGGGGGAGGTAGGCGGCTACAAGCCCGGGAGGCCGAGGGGTGCTCTGGCCGCCAGAACCTCGGGGCAGGGTGGGCCGAGTGCGTCTGCCGACCCCTGGAGCCAGGACCCGGCCCCAGGACTGTGAGGCAGCACCTCTCGGCTTTCAGCCATGGACTCTGCGGGGACTTCTCGCAGCCCAGGAAGCTGGGACACTTACGCAGTCAGTGCAGAATGCTATGGATGGTCGCTCATGTCATAGAAATTACCATACAGCTGTGTCGGCAGGGAGACGGATGATGTGAGACGGCTATGCCCTGATCAATTAAGATAACGACTAACTTTGATAAATTAAGAGATAGAATGGTAATTCTATTAAGCCCACTCTCAGTGAGCACTTACTATGTAATATCCACAATATTTATATGGAGATAATATCAAAATAATAGCAAATTTAATTTCATATTTAAATTTTTTATTTTTTATTTTTATTGATTTCAGAGAGGAAGAGAGGGGGAAAGAGAAACAGAAACATCAATGATGAGAATCACTGATTGGCCACCTCCTGCACACCCCCCACCAGGGACCGAGCCTGCAACCCAGGCACACACCCCTGACCAGAATGGAACCCAGGACCCCTCAGTTTGCAGGCCGACGCTCCATCCACCAAGCCACACCACCTAACACACAGTAAGTGTTTATTTTGTATAAAACTTGCAGGTTGGGCGTTTCCGCTACTCCCTCATTGGTCGCTACAGTAGCGCTGTGCGGCGTTACTGTCTACTGTCATCACTTCATGCTCACATGGAGAAGCTGAGGGGCGTTAAAAATCCAAGTGGAAAAAGCCAGATTTGACCCAGTCCCTCCAGGGTCGCAGCCTGTGCTGGCAGTCACCGCACCGTTCGCCTCTGAGACAGGTGGTGAGGAAACAGAGCAATTAGTGGACACAAACCGCCTCGCAGGCGGCGGGGGCGGCGGGTGGACTGGAGGCCTCGTGCTGACGGTCGCAAGGTGCCTGGACACTGGGCAAGCAGCTAACTTACAACGTGGCCCGGTCACACAGCTGCGTCTGCACAGACACTCATTGTGGAAACGTGGTTCCCGGCACCGAGCCACGAGCAGCAGGAAGCCCAGCCCTGTCCTGGCACCTCAGGGAGCACCAGCCACCGGCAGACAGGACCGCGCCACACTGTGCGGTTGGGAAATCTAGAGAGCCTGCCTTACCTCACACAGAGGCCAGCAAGCCCACTTCCCACCGAACGTGGTGGACGCCCGTCACAAAGGGGAGGGGCTGGGCCTGGTCGGTTGCTCAGTGGTTAGAGCATTGGCCTGCGTACCAAAGGGTTTTAGATTCAATTCCTGGGTTGCAGGTTGGGTTGCAGGTTAGGTCCCCAGCTGGGACTCCTGTGGGAGGCAACTGGTCGATGTTTCTCTCTCCCTCCTCCCCCTCTTTCCCCTCTCCCTCCTTTCTACTCTCTCTAAAACAAGCCAGGAAAAGAATATTCTCAGGTGAAAATTAAAAAAAAAAAAGGGTAAGAGGCTCATAGAACCGTGTGTGTTGGCCCCAAACTGAATCCCTGCAAACGTCCAGTAGAGCAGACACGGAACCTGGGGGTGTTCACCCGACGGAGCCACGTGGACACACGGGCAGCAGCCTGGGGAGTCACACACGGTGTCAGCACACGGAGCCACGTGGACACACGGAGCCACGTGGACACACGGGCAGCAGCCTGGGGAGTCACACACGTGTTGGCACACGGAGCCAGCGGGAAGCGCAGACAGTGGTGATCCATCTGTGTACGCTTTTCTCTAAACTCAGCAGCGGTTTAGGTGTCCGAGTGGTGGTGACCTTCAGGGAGAAGAGAGCCTGAGAGGTGGGTCCGTGGCCTCGTCCCTCATCCCTCGTCCCTCGTCCCTCGTCCCTCGTCCCTCTCCTCTCCCTCAGAGGGACCAGGGGAAGGTAATCACTTGGGTAGTCTCCACGGACCGGTGTCCTTATCATTTGTGTGCTTTTTATACATGTGTGTTCCACTGAATATTTTAAAAGGTAGGCTTCCTCCAGGCGTTGCCCCTGCCCTGAACGGGTGTAGTTCACATAGAAATACAGGTGCATTTGTAAACAGGAAAGCTGCCTGGCCGGTGGGGCTCAGGGGTTGAGCACTGACCTATGAACCAGGTCAGGGTTCGATTCCTGGTCAGGGCACATGCCCAGGTTGTGGGCTTGATCCCCAATGTGGGGCGTGGAGGAGGCGGCCGATCCATGATTCTCTCTCATCATTGATGTTTCCATCTCTCTTTCTCCTCCCTTTCTCTATGAAATCAATAAAAATATATTTAATAAATAAGTAAATAGAGAGCTCCCTGAGAGGAAGGAGGGGCGTTAAGGGCAGAGACGGGGAGACTTGAACCCCGTCCCTGTCACTTCAGATGTGCATCATCTCGGCCACATGACTGATCCCCTGGGATTCCTCGCCTGTCGTGTGGGGGTGGCACCTCTCAGTGGCCCGGGCCCGGGGTGCTAAATGAGCACCCACGGTGCCCCTGCCCTGCGCAACCCGCATCCACGCCCGGAGGTGGGGCCACTTCCCTCTGAGAAAGGGGCCCCTCTTTCTGTGAAATGGCTGTGAAAACATTCGCTGTTTTGCAATGTTCGCAATTTTATTTGATTTTTAACAATTTTTTTTCCCCCTTAAACTTTTCACTGGCTTTTTCTGACCGAATTAGCCCTTCAGCTTCTGGAGGCTGGAAGCTGTCCTGTGACTGTCTTTCTCTCTGAAGCAAGATGAGTGCTGGTGGCTTAAACTGTATGATACTTTTCTAGGGTAGAGTGTCCCCAAAGTACAACGAATTAGGAGCGCGAGTGTCCAGTATTTCCCATCAACTCCCGCCGTGCCCTCTGCGTTCTCATCCGAGTGACTGATGGCCTGGCCTCCAGCCGGCTCTTCCTCGCTCGTCCTGTAGCCCGTACTCTGACCGCTCCCTTTTCACCTTTTCGCCTTCTGTCTCCCCCAAAGTGACCTACGGGCACCAATTGTTCATGGTGAGCATTCAAGAAGCATGAGCAGCCCTGGCTGGTGTGCTCAGTGGGTAGAGCGCCATCCCAAGGACTGAAGGGTCCCAGGTGCCATTTCGGTCAAGGGTACGTATCTCGGTTGCAGGCTCAATCCCTGGCCGCAGTCACGGCATGTGTGGGAGGCAACCAATCGATGTATCTCTCTCATATCGATGTTTCTCTCTCTTGTTCTCTACCCCTCCCTTCACTCTCTAGAAATCAATGGGGAAACTATCCTTGGGGAGGATTAACAACAACAAAAAAGAAGTATAAGAGTGGACGCGATTCACATCATTTTCAGAACTTGCACCTGAATCTTTCTAGCTCGTTTCTTCTCACTCTGTGCTTGTTTTCCTAACGAGCAGGGCTCCGTGACGCCGCTCGGGGTCTGACGGGTGCTCTGACTCTGGCCCTCGTTCTCAGGTATCCAAGTACACCGTTCCTCTCGTATCGATGCTGTGCTTTCTTCTCGTCTTCACTTCCACTCGGCTGTCCATGTGACAGGACAGAAATACGCCCCATCATGACCTTTAACAATACTGGGCTCTGACAATGTTGTGTTTAGCTGGAGGAGGAGAGAGACGGGAAAACATGGCTGTGTTAGCGGTAGGTCCAGGGCCCCCGGGCAGCTGGGAGTTCCTGCACCTGTGCGTCTGAATCGGGACCAGTTGTGTCCCCCAGGGGCGTCTGCACTCACTTCTGGGGGTCAGACTCGAGGTGCGATAGATTCAGGTGGGCGGGGCCGTAGGTGCTGGTGAACACCCCATAGTGCACAGCTCGTCTCTGAAGGTGATGGACCACCTGGCCCCAGCCGGCAGCAGTGGTGAGGCTGAGACCCAGCGGAGAATGCAGGAGGAGGGGGTGAGCTTTTCTTATTTTTGTTTTTTAATATATAAATATTTTTATTGATTTTAGAGAGGAAGGGAGAGGGAGAGAGATAGAAACATCAACGATGCGCCCCCTACTGGGGATTAAACCCATAACCTGGACATGTTCCCTAACTGAAGAGGAAGGGAGAGGGAGAGAGATAGAAACATCAACGATGAGGGAGAATCATTGATCTGCTGCCTCCTCACGCCCCACCCCCACCCCCGCACTGGGGATCGAGCCCGCAACCCGGGCCTGTGCCCTGACCGGGAATCGAACCGTGACCTCCTGGGTTCACAGGTTGACACTCAGCCCCTGAGCTGCACTGGCAGGTGCGTTCTTTTTTGTACCTGACGATGACACTGGTGATTTCACCTCCTCAGGGGCCTCAGGAGGTGCAGTTTCTGCCCTGCCCCCTCGAACCCATTACCCATTTCATGAGGCTGCTGACGGGGAGCCCAGTGACTGCAGCGAAGCTGTTTGCAGTCTTGTCAGGAGGGGGACGGCTCGGTGCTGGCAGCTGAGCTTCACGTTCAGTGCCGGCATCGCATGAGAAACAATGGTGCAATCAGCAACGGCCTTGGAGAGACTCGCGGGCGAGGAGCCGGGAGGGCACTCGCAGGTGCGCAGAGCCGGGCCCGCAGCCGCAGCCGCAGCCACCCTGTGGCAACGCTCAGCGTGTTGTGGCGCTTGCATGGCTCTCCCCAAAGACTCAGGGTCAGAAAAAGCACTCCCCAAGGTTAGACATCCAGGGAAGAAGGAAATAAATTTCAAACATCTCATCAGTATTTGGGGCGGGGGCCGACATGACCTTTGCTCTATCTGACGCCCAGCATCCTTTCCCACTTCTTTTTATTATTATTTATTTTATTAATTTCAGAGAAGGAGGGAGAGGGAGAGAGAGAGATGGAAACATCAATGATGGGAGAGAATCATGGATCGACTGCCTCCTGCACGCCCCACACTGGGGATCGAGTCTGCAATCAGGCATGTGCCCTGACCGGGAATCGAACCCAGGGCCCTTCAGTCCACAGGCTGACGCTCTATCCACTGACCACGATGGCCAGGGCCTACCCACCCTCTTGCTGGAGGAGCCCTGATGCTGCCCGTACCCCCCCCCCCATTTCCTGTAAGCCAGTCGTGGTCTCTGACCCTTCACCTGTGAGGGGTTTAGGCAGAAGCACCTGACACCTTCCTGCTAATCGCGTTCCTGCCAATCAGGTTCCTGCCAATCAGGTTCCTGCCAATCACCTTCCTGCCAATCACCTTCCTGCCAATCAGGTTCCTGCCAGTCGCGTCTGAGAGGCCACGGGTGTTTTTAACAGGAAGTGTGGCCTTGCTTTGGTTGAGGGGCACCAGGCGGGGTTGGCTCCGTCCTGCACGGACACTGTCCCGTCTGCACGCGATGCGGGCAGGACCCGTCTCGTGGCCGGGCACCCAGTGCAGTGGACACTGAAGTGGCCGCGGTGAGTCGTCCTACTCTGGACCCTTGTCTGTGTGGGTCAGGTCGCGGCTGGTTTGAGTGCGGCTGACCTGAGGAAGTCACTAGCTTCCCCGGGGACGGGCGGGGCCGGTGCACCACCACCTTTACCAGAAGCGCCGCGGGAGTGAGTGGGAACTGGCGCCGT
>NW_006288604.1:727541-731443 GCF_000327345.1 Myotis davidii
AGCCAGGGGCTTCGGAGGGGGGGTGGGCGGGGGGCTGGCTGGTTCTGTCTTCACACTGTCACCTGGGTTCTTGAGCCACTGGGACTTGGCCCCGGTGCCATGAGGTCTGGGGGCCGCGGCTGCATTATTCTAGAGTTGATGTTGTGGATGTTTGTTCGTTTAACAGTTCATTTCATAAGTCGTTTTGGAAATGCAAATCAAGAAACAGTGACCTATAACTTCACACCCACAGTCAGAGCAGAAAGCCGTGGACCTGGAGAACATGATGCGAGTGAACTAAGTCAGACAGGAAAGCTAAGGCCCCATGACTTCGCTCCTCTGTGGGATGTGAAACTGCACACAAACAGCAGGGTGGCGGCTGCCAGAGGGAAGGGGAGGAGGGGCTCACATGAGGTGACAGGAGGGGGTGTGGCTTAGGTGAGGGGCACACGGTGCATGTGCAGAGCTTGTCACATAGAAACCCACCCCCGAAACCTATATGTTCATGTTGACCAATGTCACCCCAATAAAATTCTAAAAACAACTTCCTCTGAAAAAAGAAAAAGAATAGAAAACACAGGTAACAGCAGGTGTTCACACAAAGTCGGAGAGGGCAGAGGCTCCCGTGTTGTTGGGAGGAACATGAAATGCCACAGTCGCTGTGAAAGCCGCCGGGCAGTGCCTCGAGGTTTAAACGCGGCGTTACCTGTAGCCCAGCGGTGTCACTCCTTCGTGCAGACCCTGGGAAAAATAAACACAAGTCCAGGCGATACCTGGACTCAAAGGTCTAGAACAGCTCCATTCACAAAAGTCAGAAACAGCCCTCCCGCCCCTCCGGGCACCCTCCCCTGACCCCGGTCCGTCACGAGCACGTCCCCAGCCCAGCCCCACCCAGGACCCGGCTGGTCTCTCCAGAGAGACTCCTCCTGGTGCGTCGAGTGCAATGCTCTCCTCCTCTGCTGCTCCTTTTATATTTGTCATTTTGTAAGCGTTCACGCTGTCTCTTGCATGTCTGTCAGGTTCATAAAGGAGTGCAGCCCTCCCTCCCCATCACAGCACCCAGCACTGGGATAAGCCTGGCAATTCCATATAATAAAAGGCTAATATGCAAATCAACCAAACAGCGGAGCAACCAGAAGGACCAGTCAACCGGTTGCTATGATGTGCACTGACCACTAGGGGGCAGATGCTCAATGCCGGAGCTGCCCCCTGGTGGTTGGTGTGCTCCCACAGACCCTCCGCCAGCCAACTTCCCAGGGTCCCTCCCCTCAGCTGGCTGGCCCCCACATAGGCTTCGATTGCAGGCCAGTCCAAGGGACCGGTGCATGAATTCGTGCACTGGGCCTCTAGTTAGATAATAATTAACAGCTCTTGAACCATCTGTGCTGGTCCTGGGAATGCCCAGGCCGGCCTGCCCCACCAACACCTCCCCCCTTTTCCATGCAACATGAAAAAGTCCCACTGAGCTCAGATTGACAACGCAAAATCCTATCTTAAAAAAATGTTTTTAATATATTTTTATTGATGTCAGAGAGGGAGAGAGAGAGAAGCATCAATGATGAGAAATCACGGATCGGCCGCCTCCTGCACACACCCCACAGGGGACGGAGCACCTGCCCAGGAATTGAACTGTGACCTCCTGGTCATAGGTCGACACTCACCCACTGAGCCCCGCCAGCCGGGCTTTAATTTTTCTTGACAGAAGTGTTTTCCTAAGGGCAGTGGGGGTGGGGCGGAGGACTTCCCTCTGAGCTGGGGCCCTTGCTGTGGCCAGGCGGTGCCCTGACGCTTCCCGAGCAGGGAAACTGCTCTCAGGCCTGGAGAGTTTGCTGAGGGCGATTTCTAAACAGGCCTGTGTGTCCCCCAGAAAGCTGGGAGAAGTCATGCCTCCTGCGTCCTTCCTTCCATGGAAAAAGGGCAAAACCAGGAATCCTCGATGCGAACACTAATGAGGACAGAAATCAAAGGAGTTCGTTCACTGGGCACATTTCTACTCAAAGCATCCAGCCCGTTGTGGGGAGCGAGTAGGCGTGAGGGAGATGTCACCCCTGTTCCTGGGACCCCACAGTCAGAGCACAGTCGTGGCCGGACACCTGACCCTCAGGGCGCGGGAGCCCCCTGAGCCAGGAGGGTGGAGGGGAGCGAGGACAGGTGAGCTGCCTGCGCGCAGGGCACAGAGAACAGATACGGACACGGTGGCGGCGATGCCTGTGAATGGAAGAATTACTCAGGCCCAGCAAGGGCAGCTCAGTGGATGAGCGTCCACCTGTGCACCAGGAGGTCAGGGTTCCATTCCCGGTCAGGGCACAGGCCCAGGCTGTGGGCTCGATCCCCAGTGTGGGGTGTGCAGGAGGTAGCCGATCCATGATTCTCTCATCATTGGTGTTTCCCTCTCCCCGTCCCTCCCCTTCCTCTCTGACATCAATAAAACAGACAAACTCTCACAAACATGGGAACCTGGTGGTTCTCTGGGAACAAGAGCAGGAAGGACACGGAGCACCCGCACCAGCACCTAAAATTATCCAGGCCCATCCGCCGGCCCTTGCCACCCCGCGCCCTTGGGCGGCCAGTGACAATGCCCTCAGACTCAGCCCTGTGGCCAGGGGCTCTGTCCCTGGCCCCTCGGAGCCCAGCTGGCCCCGGTCCTCCGTCCGGGGGGCGGGGGGGGGAGGTGGACATGCAGGCAGCCGGGGAGCTGCAGTTCAGAGACGGAGAACTGGCAGGTCAGATATGAGCGGGTCGTTCTGTGGCTGCTTCAGGCCCAGTAGGAACTCAGCCAGATGTCAGCGGGAGCGCGGCCCGGCCTCTCTGGGTCCCTGATGCGGCCACGTGGCCGGGGTCCGCACAGCAGGTTGCAGCTGCAGCTCCCCAACAGCCTGCATCTCCCCACGTGGGGCGAGGGCGGCAGAGCGACCTGGTGCTCAGTCACAGGGCTCACCGCCTCCATTGCTTGTGCAACACGAGCTGGAAAGCTCTGGCAAGTGAAGAATTAAAAGACACAGAAGCTGGTTGGACATTTAGTTCCTCTGCTGGTGCGAGATCACAGCGGCCACACGTGCCCGCGTCACCCCCACCCCACCCATTCAGCTGAGCCGTGTGGTGCTGAGCACGGAGGTTTCCGTTTCGGGGGCCGTGGACTGTCCGAGGGTGACAGGAGGGTCGTCCCTGGTGGGTCCAGGTCCCCACCGTCTCCCCACTTCCTAATGTGCTTCGTGTTCATCCCCGTGAACACCGGGCATTCGGGGTCCCCGCTGACCTGAGGCCAGCATGCAGCGCGCCCAGACACGCGGAGGGATCACCTGGCGCTTTTGATGTCTTTGTCTCAAAATGATCACGGAAGCCCGGCCGGTGTGTCTCAGTGGTCAACCTATGACCCAGGAGGTCACGGTTTGATTGAGGTTCGCTGCTGCCGGGTAGATACATCTCAGAGCCATTCCAAGGGTGATTCCCGCCCCGCTCCCCCGTCCCTGCGGCTTGGATGTGACAGGAATCCGTCAGCCCCCCGATCTGAGAAGGAGCCACCGCCCCCTCTGACTACGGGTCCCTGAGCCAACGTACAGTCATGATCGCTTTAGGTTAATTACCCACATACCCATGACTTCTCACTTACCAGCTCTGCTATTTCCCATCTATCCTTTCAGTAGCGATGTGTTCACTTTGGCAGTCACTGTGTGAGGCTCCTGTGCCCAGGTATTGGGGTCCTTGCTGCCGAGGCAACAATGCCTCAGACCCCGTCCCTGCCTTTAAAACGGACCCTCCGGCCCTAACCGGTGTGGCTCAGTGGATAGAGCGTCGGCCTGCGGACTGAAAGGTCCCGGGTTCGATTCCGGCCAAGGGCATGTACCTTGGTTGCGGGCACATCCCCAATAGGGAGTGTGCAGGAGGCAGCTGATCGATGTTTCTCTCTCATCGATGTTTCTAAC
>NW_006288604.1:731934-733096 GCF_000327345.1 Myotis davidii
GATCACCAGAGTTCTCAACGATAATAAATGAAACTAATTTTATTGCTTGTTCTTGTGGTTTGCAGGAATAGGTAATAATAACGATAAAAATAAAATGAGAGAAGGGAATAACAACATAAAACTTGCTACCACAGTGATGACTTTTACTCAGATGAGTTATGGTCTATCAGTAGATTCATATTTAAGACTTTTTTTGTTTTTTTGCACGGGGTATTTTTCATTCAGTGGAAAAAGGCATCCACTGGTGTTATGCTCTGATTTCAAGGGAGGAAAGTAATGATTCCTGAAGTGTGGACCACACTACGGAGTGGAATGCAGGAGCATGAGAACCCAGCTCTCCCACCACTGGCCAAGGAGCACTCTTTGGAATATTATTACAATATTCTACAATGTTGACCATCAATTTGCCCTGAGGCACGCTGGGCTGTATGTAAAGGCATGTCTCCTTTCATTTATTTGGATTCCACTAGTCATTCATTTCCATCAGTACTAAGGCTTCTGGCGAGGCCAGTTCATGTCATATGTTAGCAATTTGTAAAGATAGACAGACAGACATGTCCATTCTTGGCTACTGGTTTCAGTTATGGACACAATCTATAATCTGTGCAAGGACACAGACAATGACAAAAAAGATGTGTGTTTTGAACATGTTTTTTCCTTATTCAAAAACTGAAAATGGCATGACCCAAAGTATTCCAT
This sequence comes from Myotis davidii, assembly GCF_000327345.1. Lineage (NCBI taxonomy): Eukaryota > Metazoa > Chordata > Mammalia > Chiroptera > Vespertilionidae > Myotis > Myotis davidii. Next base: position 732,634 of record NW_006288604.1, read on the forward strand.
TTTCATTGAGCTACTTGTCATACCTGGCAGGTCAAATAGAGACATGTTTATGAACAGAATAAACATGGAAGTTATGGTTGTAGCTAACATGCTAGTTCTACTGACCAATCAATACCTACAGGTCTTGCTCAGCCAGTGTTGTTAGTGGTCAACCTATGACCCAGGAGGTCACGGTTTGATTCCCGGTCAGGGCACATGCCCAGGTTGCGGGTTGCGGGCTCAATCCTCAGTGTGGGGCGTGCAGGAGGCAGCCGATCAGTGATTCTCTCTCATCACTGATGTGTCTCTCTCTCCCCCTCTCCCTTCCTCTCTGACATCAGTAGGAACACATTTTTAAGTGTGAGCTTTGCTGGTCTCACACCCAGCCCCTCTCCTGGAGGGTCCCCGCCCATAGCTGCTGGCGACGTTGCGCTGGTTCGTGTCCCTTAGGAAGAAGCTGGCGGCCAGCTTTTCTCTTTGTCGT
>NW_006288604.1:733190-743497 GCF_000327345.1 Myotis davidii
ACCCCCCTTTTATCATTTCTCCAAGCAGTTTGACTCTGCGATACCCCAAAGATTCTGCTTCAGGCTGCGGCCTATCCTGGGTTAGGAGGCGGCAGGATGCTGGGGGCCTAAAACCCAGACAACACTCCACCACCACCTTTATTTGCCATGCATTAACATTTGCAAAAAGGTATTTCGTTAGCCAAAACCGGTTTGGCTCAGTGGATAGAGCGTCGGCCTGCGGACTGAAAGGTCCCGGGTTCGATTCCGGCCAAGGGCATGTACCTTGGTTGCGGGCACATCCCCAATAGGGAGTGTGCAGGAGGCAGCTGATCGATGTTTCTCTCTCATCGATGTTTCTAACTCTCTATCTCTCTCCCTTCCTCTCTGTAAAACATCAATAAAATATATTAAAATAAAAAAATAAACGAACCCTCCACATGGAGTCTCATGGACACAGCTCCCTGGCTGTCCCCAGGGCTGTGTGAGGCCAGCAGGGCAGGGAGGCAGGCAGTGTCCAGGGCCGCAGTGCCCGCCCAGGTCCCCCACTCTGTGTGCCCGCTGGCCGCCCACCCGCCGAGAGCTTCCCTCACTCCCTCATTTCGGCCCTGAAGGGTGAGCGAGGCCTCAGATCACTGTAAACAAAGAGCTTCCGTCGTGACCCGTTTCACAGGTGAGGAGACTGAGGCCGGAGGGATGCCCTGTCCGCTCTCCTCACACAGGGAAAGGCCATGATAAGAGCTGGTTTGCTCTGCTGTGGACGCCTCTCAGCGGGGAGCTCGCCCATGTCCGGCCTCGCTCCGGTTTAATCTGTGTGGTATCGATTCATTTAATGGACACATCCCGCCGTGGGAATACCAGCGGGCCTTTCAAACGATCGATAGTCCATCCAGGGAATGTGGCTCCAGAATCAGGACCGGGAACCACCTGGCTCTGCCCGTCTCAGCCCCGCCCACCCCGCTGCCTGTTCAAGGACACACCGGCTCCCAGCCCTTCAGAGCCTGTAATAACTCAGATCCCCCAACAGCGGGGCAGGGCGGGCCCTGAGGCAGGGGTGGGGCAGGAGCAGAGGTGCCCAGCCAGCCTGCCTGCGTGGCTGGGTGACACCCCCTGAGCCCTGACACTCTGTGGTCGGGCCCAGCCTCCCTTCCCCAGCCAGCAGGTTGGGGAGAAACGGAATTAAAACCACGGGGAGTGGAGCCGGTCCCCAGAGGCCTGAGTCCCACGTGGGACCCTCGGCCGGTGGGTGGTAGGTGGGCCGGGTCCTGCGCCCTGCCTGCCCCATGGGGACCCCACTGAAGACCTGAGCTCCACAACTGAACAGGAAATGAGCTTGAAACGCTGGCTTCTGTTCAATTTAGATGGAAGGTCACATGTGCTGCTAACATGGACATCAGTGTCCTGGGGACCAGGAGCCAGTCTAGTGACCACTCCCTTCACAGCAGGAGGAGGAGTCCGCATGGGGTCCCCACAGAGGCTCCCCGGCCTGGTAGGGTCCCCCGGCCTAGGAGGGCTCCCCTGGGCCTAGAAGGACTCCCTGGCCTAGGAGGGACCCGGGGCCTGGGAGGGCTCCCTGACCGGGAGGGCTTGCAGGTGCCCGAGGTCCTGGCTCTCGCCTCCACAGTGAGAACCCTCCCTCCCCTGCTTGGCTTTCCGAGGACAGGACGGCCTTCTGTTTGGTGGCTGCTATGCACTGAGACTTCCCTAACTGCCCTCGCAGGCGGTCACTCTGGGCAGAGGTCTGGGAATCGCCGCAGGGAACACTCCCGCGGAAGTGGGAGCCGAGGCTCCTGCAGGGTCCCCCACTCCTGAAGCTGCGTCCCACAGAGCCCGGGGGCTGTGCTATTGGCTCACCTGGGGTGGGTGTAGGGCAAAAGGCAGGGCCCGAGGGCGGTGAGTTCAGCCCCAGACAGAGGCCACAGGCTGGGTGCTGTGCTGCCCATGGGCAGGGCAGAGAGAAAAGGCAGGGGGGGGGTGCTTATAAAACCAGGGATGCCACCTCCCACAGCCCTTGCCCAGGACACCTCTGCGAAGGCCGCTTTCATCTCCCTGACCCTCCCCCACCCACAGGAGACTGTGATGTGGCCACACCCAGGGGACGGGGCCCCCAGGCTCCAGACCCCCAGCGCAGCCCACCCTGGGAGAAGTGCATCGTTCAGCCCTCTCTTCCTTTGCTGTGCTTCTCCCCGTTCCTGGTGTGGACAGGGGAAGGGGGTCGCCCCCAAACCTGCAGGCCATTGAGGAGTCCGGGGACAGGGACCCTGTGCGCCTGGACGGGGCGGAGGCAGCGGGAGCCTTGGGGGAGATCCCCTCCAGTGACTCAGGCTCTGCGTCTTCCCTCCCACTTAATGGAGGTCACAGACAGTGCTTCACCGTCACCATGGAAACGGCAGCTGGTCACCGCTGTGCTGACCTGCCTGCGCCCCTGGAAGCCCAGCTGTGAAGGGGTGCCCATAGGGGCCCCCGGGTGGCCTGGCGGCTGGCGGTGAAGAGCCGAGCTGGCAGCGGCTGCCCAGGGCTGCTCCTCCTGGGGCAGTATGGGAAACGCTGACTCAGGCGCCTCCTGTGTGAGCACCAGCCCCTCTCCTCACAGCGGCCCTGGGCAGGGGGTGGGGAGGGCCAGGGCAGCGGCCCAGGAGCAGTGGCCCTTCCCGGCAGGTGGCTGGCAGGTCGGGGTCTGGGCCTGCAGCAGCAGCCGCCCCTGGACCTGACGCAGACACCACCCTGGCCCACATCCTGGCACTCGGAGAACTGCAGCTCCGAGGATCAGAGTGTGGGGGACACGCCACCGTCAGCCGCTCTGCCAGCCTTCCCAGAGGAGCAGGGGCGGCTGGAGCCAGGGGAGTTCGAGGGCAGGCGGGGGCCGGGCGGCAGAGCTACGTGGAGAAAACCTCGTCCCAGCCCCATGGCTCCCCTTCCCACCAGGACTTCTCCCCTCGCATCAGGTGCCAGGAGGACGCAAATGGTTGTCTTTATTGCCATGGCTGCTACCCATGCTCTTAGCCAGAGAGTCTTGTTTTATATGGAAGTTTATATCCGACCCCCCTGGGCGTGAGCAGATGGAGCAGGGGACCTCCCTGCAGGGGGCAAGGCCGGGCAGGGGTGGGGGACCCAGAGCCGCCTGCCCAAGTCCAGTGTTTGGAGGATAAAATGACCAACTTCCCTCGAATTACTCCACCTCTGGTCTATGGTCTTCACACGTGTTAGGCAAGACCACCCTCCGAGACAGGGAGCTCACTACCAGGCAGGCCAGCCCCTCTGTGTGACCAGGTCCGATCCTGTGGCTTGAGGACGTTGCCTCACGTTTGTGAATCTTGCCTTGTTCATCTGCAAAACAGAATAGGGCTGAGACCGACTCATGGGCCCTGAGGAAAGAGGTGAGGTCGTTGGAAAGTCCTCAGTACGTGGCCCGGTGCAGGAAGGGCACGCAGGACAGGAGAGTGGTGGGCACAGCCGCTGCTGCCACTCCGGCTCTCACTGTGGCACTGAGAGCCGCGTGGCTGGGAGCACCCAGGGTGAACAGACGGGATTCCTCACGCGCAGAGTGTCAGAGCCATCAGCCGAGACCTCCTTCACGCCCCACACGGGACGCAAGACGGGCCGCATCTCGGATCCCGCAGCTTCCTTCTGTCCGCCTCCCTCTTCGGGCCCACGTGTCCTCCTTCCTCAGGACCCTGCTCTGTCACAGTCCCTCATCGCCGCCCCGACAGCTACTCAGTGAGCACCTGCTCCAGTCCTCCCAGCAGCCATGCGCTCTCCACCCCGCACCCACTTCCCACCACTGTCCTGCCGCCGCCCCAGAGCCTGGGGTGAGTCTGGGCTTCCCACGGGCCCTGGGCGGGCGGGCGCCTGGGCGGCCTCAGGGTGAGGAAGGCTGTGCAGGGGGAGGGTTCTCAGCGTGTGAAGAGATGGGCTGGCGCCTGGCTGGCATGGCTCAGTGGTTGAGTGTTGACCTATGGACCAGAGAAGGTCACAGTTCGATTCCCAGTCAGGGCACAAGCCTGGGTTATGGGCTCGATCCCCAGTGAGGAGCGTGCAGGAGGCAGCCAATCAGTGATTCTCTCTCACCATTGATGTTTCTATCTCTCTCTCCCTCTCCCTTCCTCTCTGAAATCAATAAAAAATATATTTTAAAGAAGACAGATAGGCTGGGGAGAGAGCACAGAGCCAAGGGGCGAGGATGTAGAGATGAGCCCCAGAAACGCTGGTGCTCAAGGGCCTCATAGAGGAGGTGGGCACCCAGGGGTCTGTGAAGGAGGTGAAGCAGGAGTCGAGCATCCTGGGAGACAAGAGCTCTGAGGAAAGCTCTGCTTTTTCTGCTAGGAAAGCGCTCCACGGCATTTCAAGGGCAGGGTCATGGTTTACATTGGCAGCAGCAATTACTGAGTCATGATGAGCAGAAGCCGCATGGAATATACAGAGAGGAAGTGGGCACCACGTGTGTCTACTCAATGAAAAAGTGAACTTTGGAGAGCTAATGTCACTCCTACCTTATGCAGGTTGTATCTTCCAGTCCCTAGTATATAACTTGATATATGTAGGTTCTATATAAACATTGTACGGTGAATGATTGGGTGAGTGGATGGATGGTTACTTTGTTGGTTGTATTGTTTGGTGTATGAGTGGATGGATGATGGATGGGTGGAAGGGTGGATGGTGGATGGATGATGGAGGGATGGGTGGATGGATGGATGGATGGATGGATGATGAATGGATGGTGGATGGATGGATGGACGGATGGATGATGAATGGATGGTGGATGGATGGATGGACGGATGGATGATGAATGGATGGTGGATGGATGGATGGACGGATGGATGATGAATGGATGGTGGATGGATGGATGGACGGATGGATGATGAATGGATGGTGGATGGATGGATGGACGGATGGATGATGAATGGATGGTGGATGGATGGATGGACGGATGGATGATGAATGGATGGTGGATGGATGGATGGACGGATGGATGATGAATGGATGGTGGATGGATGGATGGACGGATGGATGATGAATGGATGGTGGATGGATGGATGGACGGATGGATGATGAATGGATGGTGGATGGATGGATGGACGGATGGATGATGAATGGATGGTGGATGGATGGATGGACGGATGGATGATGAATGGATGGTGGATGGATGGATGGACGGATGGATGATGAATGGATGGTGGATGGATGGATGGACGGATGGATGATGAATGGATGGTGGATGGATGGATGGACGGATGGATGATGAATGGATGGTGGATGGATGGATGGACGGATGGATGATGAATGGATGGTGGATGGATGGATGGACGGATGGATGATGAATGGATGGTGGATGGATGGATGGACGGATGGATGATGAATGGATGGTGGATGGATGGATGGACGGATGGATGATGAATGGATGGTGGATGGATGGATGGACGGATGGATGATGAATGGATGGTGGATGGATGGATGGATGATGGATGGATGGTGGATGGATGGTAGATGGAAGGATGGATGGATGGTGGATTGGTGGATGGATGATGGATGGTGGATGGATGATGGATAGATGGATGGATGGTGCATAGATGGTAGATTGTTGGATGTATGATGGATGGGTGGATGGTGGATGCATGGATGATGGTTGGTGGATAGATGGGTGGATGGTAGATGGATGATGGATGGATGTGTGGATGTATGGATGGGTGGATGGATGTGTGGATAGATGGATGATGGATGGATAGATGGGTGCATGGATGGTAGGTTGTTGGATGGATGATGGATGGTGATGGGTGGATGGTGGATGGATGGATGATAGACGGATGGTGGGTGGATGGATGTGTGGATGTGTGCATGTATGGATGGGTGGATGGATGAAGAAAATTGTGTGTGCACAGGTACCCCTTAAATTTCTAAGGGTGGCTAGTGAGATGAGTGGTCAATATTGAGCACACACACTACAGGTGAAGAACTGGGTAGAGATGAATAAAATCCAAGCTTTCAGTTTATCCCAGAATTCACCAGCCTATTCAGTGAAGTCTTGTTTCGTGGAATTTAAGTTTCCTGGATCCTGAGCAGTCACACCCTCCCTGTGTGTGCACCAGGCAGGCTCTCAGCTGCTCTCTCTTCAGCCCCAGCCACGCCTGCAGCCCAGACCCCTCAGCCACCTGCTCCCTGGGCCTCCCCATCAGGCCAAGGCCACCGCCAGGCTTCGTCCGCAGCGCGGAGAGTTGAGGACATTTTATCGGGAGCTGCCCCAGCATGTGGCCTGATTCCCTACCCACTCCCCCCACCACCACCACCTCCCACACAGCCTCCTCTCCATCACAATCAAAATAGGTCAGGGCTGGCGTGGGTTTGCCCTCCTTGCCTGGAGCGTCTCTCTCTTGCCTCGAGATATCCTCATTCTCTGCTTCTGCCCACCAGTCCCAGCTTGGTCCCAACAATGAGCATCACACCCAAACCATTTCCATCTGTGGGGGCACAAGCGGAATCCACACACTTGGCGGTGACCCCTTCGTCAGTCCCCCCACGGAGGCTGGAGAGGGTGTGGCCTGCAGCACGAAAGGGACAATGTCCCCTGTGGTTCCCACCGTGCAGGCCTCGCTCCCAGGTCTACTGTAAAGCAGTTTCTCTCCATACGCAACCCCGTCTGGTCCGCAGTCACTGTCTGCCAGGGCCCATGGCAGTGCCCTCAGGCCCCAGCTCGGCTCACCCCTTCTGCACCCCAGCCCAACCCACTTCCTCCCGGGGCCTGCGCCTCTGCCCTGGGAACTGGGCCGCTCACCCAGCACTTTCCACTCCACCAGACCCTGCCCTGTGAGGCCCAGGGAAAGGCTGAGCCTGTCTGATGATTCCTGACCTGAATATGGTGCCTAAAGCCATTTGTTTGTTTAAAAATAGTCATTGCTATTCGTGAGAGGGTCTGTTGGCTACAAAGACAGACTGCCCGGGACGGGGCCGGGAAGACAGCCTGCGCTGTGAGGGGCGCTGTCCTTGCCGCCATCGCCTTCACCGCGTAGCACAGAGATGGAGCCCGCAGAGGGAAGCGGGTGCAGAGCAGGACCAGGCACCACTCCGAGCCCGGCCCGGCCAGCTTTCCCGCCTCTGCTCTCTGATTCCTCATCTTGTAAAATGACGCGGTGGCTGAATTCTTTCCAGAGACTCTTCCCTCGGACGTGGCATGATGTGACGGCCGCCACCATCCCTTCCAAGCACAAGTGCTAGGCTGTCTTCAGATACCAGGAGTCCCGTGTTGATTGGGCTGTGGGTCCCCCAGCAGCGACACCCTCAGGAGCACCCAGGTCAGCACCTCGTGCGTGTGGAGGTGTGCAGACACCTGACCCTCTCGCCTCCTTCCATCCAAACAACGACATGAAGGAGCAAAGACGGTGCCACCCATCCTGTGAGTAGGAAAACGGAGGCAGAGAAACGGAGTGGCCTCCCCGAGGTCTCTGTGGGGAGCCACCCTCGCTGTAAGTCACCCCACAGTCCTTTCTGCGGGGACGTATTCATCAGACAGGCTCAGCCTTTCCCTGAGCCGCACGGGGCAGGCGTCTGGTTGAGTGGAAAGTGCTGGGTGAGCGGCCCAGTTCCCAGGGCAGAGGTGCAGGCCCCCAGGAGGAAGTGGGTCGGGCTGGGGTGCAGGAGAGGGGTGAGCTGAGAAGGAGGGTCAGCAGGTCTCCAGGGCTGGGGCCTGAGGGCACCACCGCACCGACCCTGCTGACCTGGGGCCATGGCACCCACTCCCTGCGACCCACAGCCTCGGGCTCGGAGCTGTCAGCACGCCCAGGGGAGAGGCCTGGCCCTTGTTAGTCATTCTGAGATGTGACCCTAAGCCGTTCGCTCCACCTTGCTTATTGCTGCTTCCCAGGCCTTCAAAGGTCCCCGTCCCCAACCGAGGCCGGGAGAGGCCAGAGAAAGATTCATCCTCTGCCCGTGCCTGCCCATCTTGTGACCCGCAGCCAGGACCAAGGAGGGTCCTGAAAAAAGGGAAGTGACAAGTCACCCTGACATTTCACAGGTGTTATCCTCGGTGCAAAAAGACAATGGGCTCAGTAAAGACGGAAGTTGGCCTTTGTCAGGGAAGATACTGGCTTAGGACATGCCCCCCCCACCATAGACTGCTCTTCAATTTAAAAAGTTTAATATCAATGGAAGAATATACCATGCTCATGGATTGGAAGAATCAACATCATTAAAATGTCCATAGTACCCAAAGCAATCTACAGGTTCAATGCAATCACCATTAAAATACCAACAGCATACTTCAAAGACCTAGAACAAACGCTCCAAAAATTCATCTGGAATGGAAAAAAAAGGCCCTGAATAGCTGCAGCATTCCTGAAAAAGAAGAACAAAGCTGGAGGGATCCACCACGGTGTCGTGCTGTGGGAAGAGGGATGGATTTGTAAACTGCGGAGCGAGATCCTGCTTACCCGAGGCCGCTGTGGTGTGGAGACCCCGGGAGAAGTGCCGTCACCATGTCTGACCAAGAGGCAGAACCTTCACTGAGGACTTGGGAGATCAGAAGGAAGGAGAATTCCTTAAACTCAGAGTCATCGGGCAGAACAGCAGTGAGATTCGCTAAGAAGTGAAAATGACAACACATCTCAAGAAACTCAACGAATCACGCTAAGGCGGGGAGCTCCGAGGAACTCGCTCAGGCTTCTCTTGGAGGTCCGAGAGCTGCAGATCATCATGCTCCAAGAGAACGGGATGGAAGAGGAAGATGTGAGTGACGTTTAGCAGGAACAAACAGGGGTCATTCAGTGGTTTAGATAATCTTTTTATTTTATTTTATTTTTCCTCAATCCTTTTTTTATTTTTAAAAATAGTTCTTTTGTAATGTGGTGTTAAAATGGAATTGAAAACTGACCCTCCCCTCTCTTTAAAACATCGGGTAATTTGAATTCTAGTGCCCATTATTCATTACTAGAGGCCTGGTGCATGAAATTCATGCACAGTGGGGGAGGTCCCTCAGCCTGGCCTGCACCCTCTCCAACCCAGGACCCCTCTTAGGATGTCCAACTGCATCTCACCATCCAGGACTGCTGGCTCCTAACCGCTTGCCTGCCTGCCTGCCTGCCTGATCACCACTAACCACCTCTGCCTGCTTGCCTAATCACCCCTAACTGCTCCCCTACTGGCTGGATCTCCCCTAACTGCTCCCCAGCTGGCCTGATCACCCCTAACCGCCTCTACCTCGCCCTGCACCCAGGACCCAGGATTCCCTCCTCTGGCCAATTGCAGGCACCTGGGACCCAGGCTTCCCTCCCTCTGGCTGGCCACAGGCACCCAGGACTGGGGCCGGCTTCACCTGGGCCAGCTACAGCCGTGGGGACTGTGGGTGGGCAGCTTCACCAGGCCACAGCCACAGGCACCCTGGACCGTGGGGCAGGCGGCTTGTCCCTCTCTTGGCTACAGCCTGGCTGGTCCCCATTCCTCTCTCGTGAGCTCATTTGTGCCTGGCTGGTCCCCAATCCTCTCTCCCCAGTGTTGAGTGCCTGAGCCATTACAGCATTAGGCATGAGGGCATGACGACCATTTGCATATTAGCTCTTTATTATATAGGATTGTTTGTTTCCATTGTGCTGAGTTTTGGTGATCAAGCCTCTGCCTCCTTCAGACTGCCCTCTCCTTTTGAAATATCACGTGTGTGTACAGGGAGGCCACCTTTTTCAGGACTCTGCATTTTCAGGCTTCTGATAAACAAGGTCAACCAATGCAAGTGTTCATAATGACTTCTAATCGCCCTGGAGTTCTAGCGTGTGATTGCTTCACTCCTGGACCATGACTTTCAGTGGGAGGTGGAAGTTTTTCAGAGAACTGAACTGTGGAAAAATGACCTTTTCTCAGCTTGAAGCTACTTTTAAAATCTGAAGGTCTGGACCAAAAGAAAGAGGAATATCAGTTTGGAGTCAAGATGACAGATGAGGTGAGAGTAAAGACTAACTCCAAAGATGGCTTCACTGAAGAGAAAGCACTTTAAGAGTAAAGGAAAAATCTTGTCAGAAGATCCCAGAGAAGTTTTAATTCTCATTAGCAGTTAATAAAGTTATTCATGAGAAAAAAGGAGGGGTCACAATACCAGATATCACGCTAAATTACAAAGCCACTGTTCTCAAAACTGGTATTGGCACAAGAACAGACATGTAAACCAATGGAACAGAACAGAGGACCTAGAGATCGACCCAAGCCATTACGCTCAATTAATATTTGACAAAGGAGGCAAGAGCATACAATGGAGTCAAGACCATCTCTTCAATAAATGGTGTTAGGAAAATTGGACAGATACTTGCAAAAAATGAAACTAGACCACCAACTCACACCATACACCAAAAACAAAC
>NW_006288604.1:744204-754078 GCF_000327345.1 Myotis davidii
GGAATACTATCCTGCCATAAAAAAGAAAGAACTCTTACCATTTGCAACAGCAGGGATGGACCTGGAGAGCATTATGCTTAGTGAAATAAGCCCGTCAGGGAAAGATAAATATCACATGATCTCACTCATTTGTGGAATATAATGAACAATGTAAACTGATGAACAAAAATAGAACCAGTCCATAATGCATTCAACAGTCTGTCCGTCCTATGAGGGAAGGCAGGGGGTGAGGCAGTAAGACATCAACCACAGGACTTGTATGCTTGCATATGAGCATAACCAATGGACACAGACAGGGGTGGGGGGAGGGGGAGGGCATGTGCTGGCGGTGGGGGGGCTGGGGAGAGGAGACTTATGTAATACTTTAGACAATAAAGAATTTAAATTTTAAAAAAAGTTTAATATCAGACCATCCTTTGAGGTGACTTTACGTCTGACTTTGCTCAGGGCATGAGGGTCAGTGCTCTGAGACGAGGCCCTGGTCCTTTCTCTGTGGTGCCAGGTGGTCCTCGGGCTCTGGCCATGGGGCCCACATGCCCACAGCAGGAAGGAAGGGGAGGGGAGGAGAGAGGCTGGCCTGGGACCAGGACCTGTGACTCCATGCATCTCATTCCAATCTGTCCTGTGAGAGCGGCCGGAATGTCCCTTTCCACTGTATGCCTGCGTTACCCCTTAACCCTGGGTTCCCTATCAGTGGCGGGGAGCGGTGTGGGCAGCAGGCACGTTTGTAGAACCAGATCCCAGGAGAGAGTGCGCCTGTGGTGTTCGTGGCGGGACCCTTCCCTATAGGGGGTTGGATCAAGGGTAGACTCGGGGCGCCCTTGTCACCCAGAGAGGCGCTGTCCTCTGGAGACTCCTCCAAAGCCCACAATCTGAACTCACGCGGCCTGAGGTCAGGGTGGCTGTGACTCCCGGACAGTGTGAGTTTCCTGGTTGGTGCGAGCCTTGCCAGGGGTGAGGGTCACACTGGCCAACACACATGAGGGTCCTATAGGACCCCAGATGGGATCGGGGTGCTCTGTCCGGAGAGGAAAGGGAAGCAAAGCACCAATAGCTCCAGGCCCCGCTCAGTCGCTGCCCAGGGAGGGTTCTGGAAGCCGTGGGCTGACCGGCTCAGAGCTCCCCTCAGATCAGGGATTGCAGCCCGTCTCGCTGGGAAGCTGCTGGGAGGGTTGAAGACTGTGATCCAGCACAGCCCCTGCCAGCACGACGCCACCTCGGGCCTCGGTGTGAGCTGGCCGCCTCGTTCGGCTGGGACAGTGCACCATCCTGGGCACGGGCTCACGCGGGCTGTGCCTCTGTGGCCAGGCTCCAGCCAGGGGGCCTCGGGGAAGGACAGCCCTCAGGTCAGCAGACACCAGGATGTCCAATCCCATGTTCCAGAAGATGTGGCACTTCTGGGAAGGATATTCCCTCTAGCTTCCCTTTCAGGGCCGGGAACAGAATATTGGGGCAGGAAGTAGAACGCAGCAGCGCCTCCTGCGGCGATGGAACCGGTGCCGGTGGCTCCCTGGGCGCAGTCATTCACAGTGACAGCTGTTATCCAGCTGATGGGGGACTGTCTCTGAAAATTATTTGAAAAATAAGTAGATATTTGCCTGGCAGGCGTGGCTCAGGGGTTGAGCGTCGACCTATGAACCAGGAGGTCATGGTCCGATACCTGGTCAGGGCACATGCCTGGGTTGCAGGCTTGATCCCCAGTGTGAGGCGTGCAGGAGGCAGCCGATCCATGATCCTCTCTCATCGTTGATGTTTCTGCCTCTCTCTTCCTTGCTCTCTGAAACCAATGAAAATGTATTTTTAAAAATACAAGTAGAATTCCTGAGTATGGGTGGGAAGACAAGGCAGCAGAGTCCTGGCGTCTCAGCCCCGCCCCCACATCCCTGCCCAGCACCACCCACGGGCCTCCTGGGCTCTGGTGAGACTCAGACTCTGGATGAGGTGGAGCTAATTCTGGTCGGTTCTCTTAGGAGAAGCTCTGTGTCCAAGGCGGCCTTCTCCAGCGGCCACAGTCCCTCCCGCAGCCCCGCTCCATTCTGACCAGGAGCAGGCAGGGAGGGAGGGGCCGCTCAGCCTCTCCCTGGGGGCCAGGCACCCACGTGCCTCGGGGCTGCCCACGGAAGGGCCTCTTTCCTGGAAGAAACGGGGAAACCCAACCTACCAGTGACTGGGCCCTGCTGGCTGCTGACGGTCAGGGTGGTCACTCCAGGATACAGCCGCCTCCTCAACCCCAGGGCTGTCCTTACCGGCCTCGCCAGACACTGGAGCCTGCAGACGGCTGTCAGGGAGCGCGTGCCCGAGGGGATGTGGCCTCCCTGGCACCTGGCGCAGGAGGCTTGTTGGAAACCCAGGCTGGGCCCCAGCCCAGCACCAGAACCAGCACCCAGAGGCCCCGCCCTGAGCCCAGGTCCCAGCTTGCCCTGCGCTGGCCCAGGGGACCGGCCGCTCCCTCTGTGAAGGCTTTGTGGGTGGAGCTTTGATTTGCCTTTTGGTTTCATCAGTTCTCTGTCTGGCCTTTTTTTCATTTTTTTTTAATATGTTTTACTGATTTTTTACAGAGAGGAAGGGAGAGGGATAGAAGGTTAGGAACACCAAGGAGAGGGAAACATCGATCAGCTGCCTCCTGCACACTCCCTACTGGGGATGTGCCCGCAACCAAGGTACATGCCCCTGACCGGAATCGAACCTGGGACCCTTCAGTCCACAGGCCGACGCTCTATGCACTGAGCCAAACCAGTTAGGGCTTTTTTTTCATTTTTCAAATATTTTATTTTTAAATTTCTTTTTTTAAAATATAGTTTTATTGATTTCAGGCTCTGTCTGGCCTTTAAACAAATAAGTGCCATTTTTCTGTGTTAAGCCAATGTCACCTTGATGGAAAACCCGCGCTGTGCTGGCCTGGGTTCTGAGGGCACAAGGGAGGTGTGAGAGAGGAGGCATGAGGCGTCTGTTTCCTCCTCGGCTCCGGCAGGACCAGCACCGCAGGTGCCTGAGACGCTGCACAAACCGCAGGTGCTGAGCTGTAGCCCCTGGAGCTGGGCTGCCCTTTCATCTCAGCAGGTGCTCAGCCTGGAGCCCGGCAGCTTCCGACGGGAGGGGCCGCTGCTCCTTGTTCTCAGGAGGAGGGACAGGTCAGGGCAGCTGCCCCCTGTCAGCCGCTGCTCCTGCCTGGTCCAGGGGCCAAGGACCGACAGGGACCCGAGGACCAGGGACAGCAGCCTGGGGCTGGGCAGGGAGAGGACTGGCGAGGCAGAAGGGCTGCAAGTCATTACAGACGACTCCTGAGGCCTCAGTCTCCCCTACCCCACACACGGGCACACAGGCCGTCTCAGAGCTGGGCCTCTAGAGCCACCCCTGCCCCCCAGTGCCACCTGCCCTCCCCACCACCCCCGTGGCCCGGCTGCCGGTGCCTGCCTTCCTGGGCAGTGCTCTGGGCAGACACGGGGGTCACCTGAGACACCCAGTATCCTGAGTGGGATCCCGGCTCAGAAACACACCATTGCTCACCCTCTCAATCTCTGGTAGTTACTTTATTTTATTTTTTGTTCATCCTCACGTGAGTATATTGTTCCCATTCATTTTTTTTTTTTAGAGAGAGAATGGAAGGGAGGTGGAGAGAGAAAGAGAGAAACATCAATGCGAGAGAGAATGAGCTGGGATTGAGCCTGAACCAAGGTATGTGCCCTTGACCGGAATCAAACCTGTGCCCTTCAGTCTGCAGGCCGCCGCTCTAACCACGGAGCCAAATCAGCCAGGGCTAATTGTTAAGGATGAATGTTGAGCTGTCACCTGCCAGAGAGGGGGCAGGACCAAGACAACACCTGGCCTCTCCGATGTGTCTGAAGGTGTGACGTTCTCACCTTCCCTTCCCATCTCCTCTACAGTGTATCAGTCAGCCCAGGCTGCCGTAACAAACACGCCAGCTGCGAACTTAAACAACAGGGTTTATGACCTCGGCTCTGAAGGCTGGATGTGCCATCGTGGCAGCAGCCAGGTTGGTCTCCCTGGAGGCCTCTCTCCGTGGGGTGCGGACGGCATCTCCTCCCCATGTCCTCACGTGGCCGTTCCCCTGGGTGCCCCTCCCTGGTGTCCTGTGTCCAAATTACCTTTTCTTAGGAGGCACCGGCCATGCTGGGCCAGGCCCCACCTCACAGCCTCGCAGTAACTCAGCCCCTGCTTTAAAGTCCATCTCCAAATACAGCCACATTCTGAGGGACTGGGACTGGGACTTTGACGTGTGGATTTGGGGGACACAGTCGGCCTGTGGCATCGCCTCCCCCCTTCTGCTCTGGTCCTCCTACATCTCTGCATTTCTGCATAGCTCTTTGGACCTCACATTACCTTCCCTGCAAAGAATTAACTATAAATCTTGTCTGGATGTCCTCCTTGGAAGCCTTTTGCCAAATTGCAGCCTAGAATAACATCCCCTGCAATAAATCACAGTCAGCGCGCCGTGCGCCGTCCGCCCTCAATTCATTTGCTCTCTGGCAGCCTTGCACAGAGAGCGGAGACCCGCCCTGCACAGCCATCGGGAGCACGCGGAGCTGAACGGGACAACCCGAGAGGCTCCTGACACGTTGCCTCGTCCCATGGAAAGAGGGGAGCTTTGGCTGGTGAGCTCTCACCCCCTCCCGGTTGGAAAGCTCTGTGACTCTCTTATCGTCCTCATCAAAAAGCATCAAAAAACTCTCATCAGAAAGAGCCGTAACACAGGATGCTGCGCTCGGCCCAGCAGAGAGCTCCACGTGCCTCCCTCTGCCTGCAGGGAGCTTCACATTGGAGGCAGATGGCATGCCCCCCGAGGCCGACACGGCGAAGGCAGCCCATTAACGATGCCTTGAGAGCAGTCACACCAGGAGGCCCAGGCACAGTCCTACGGCACCGACCAGACCTGGTCCCGAGGTCCTCCCCGACACGTCTCCTCGGCCATTTCGTTTCGTCCTGGCAGCCATCCCGTCAGGAAGGTGCTTTGCAATCCACAGTGTAAGAAGCCGAACAGCCTGGCTGATGGACTCAGCCCGGAAGTGGCAGCTGGGATTCAGCACTGCCCTCCGGACAGCGACCCCAGGCTGCCTCCCCGGAGCTGTCCGTGGTCCTGAGCCCACACCCGCCTGCAGCTGTCCGCGGTTCTGTCCCCGCCTCCCTGGAGCTGTCCGTGGTCCTGACTCCGCCGTGGCGGGGCGGGGCATTTCTGTTCAGCTAAAGGGAGGCTATCAGAATCAGCCCATCAGAGAAAGACAAATACCCCATGAACTCGCTTCTATATGGAATCTAATGCACAAAGCAAGCTGACGAGCAAATAGAGGCATGGATACACAGCCTGACAGCTGTCAGAGGGCAGGGCGTGGGGGCCTGGATGAGAGAAGGTGAAGGGATTGGCCAGAGGACCCATATGCACAGCCCATGGGCACAGGGGACAGTGTGGTGAAGGCCAGGGGAGGGGCGGGCTGGTGGGGGTGGGAAAGGGGAGGAGATGGGGGACATCTGTGACAATGTCAACAATAAAAATAAGTTTAAAAACAGCAAGTCTAACTCGCGGGCTGCGTGGGAGCGTAGCCGTGGGGATGTGTCCTCAGAGGCGGGGCACTTTATTTTCCTGAATTAATTGTGGTGAAGGGGACACTCTAACCCTTGTCCCTCGGAGATTTTGAAAACGAAAATGCCTTTTATTAATTTACTTGAATCTCCAGTGAATGGATGGTGGACTTAATAAGCACACATAAGCAGAGGGGTGGATGCAGGGAGATGGCTGTGCCCGTGGAGCCCAAGCCCTGGGAGCTTAGAGGGGTGTCCTGTCTTCGTGCCCGCCCCCCGAATCTCCCTTCCGCTCATGCTTCTTTAGTGTAAACTTCCGATACAATTATTCTATGCAGACACTATTATACACACTTCCTGCCTAACCCTACTCCCAGCTCCTCCCTCACCCCGTTCAGTCAAGAAGACCGTGAGCACCACGTTTGCAAACCCATTACTGTCTCCTAGTACCCCCCGCCCCAACACACACAGCAACTAACGCAGAGACTAATGCGCGTCAGTAATGCAGGGGTTCAGTGCGTGTCTGTGGACTCGAAGACAGGTTTCTAGCCCTGCAGAAGCAGGTTGTCACCTGGAAAATTATCTGCAGCAGGAGGTGCGAGAAGGGGGCCGCTGGATGTGATCCATGGGCTGAGAGAGCGTGAGAGGCAACCGGGAGACGGGGAAGAAGGGGAGATGCCGGGAGAGAGATTCGATAGAGGCTGCAGACATGAAGAAAAACACCCTGTGGAAGCTTGATTTATAGCAAAATGCAATTTTAAAAGATAAATGCGTGGGCTGGAACCGGGAAGTAGAGCTGCCATCTCAGGTTACACAAGAGAGAAATAAACCCTCCCCGTCCCCACCAGACCTGGCTGAGCCTGCCTCGCTTTCCCTCCCCAGCCCCCCCCCTCTCTCCTTGCCCACCCCCACCCCTCGCTGTCTGCACCCCTCCCGGCCCCGGCTCTGCGGCAGGGCAGACGCAGGGAGATTTATGGTGGCTGCAGGCACGGCTCCTGCCTGGCAGACTCTGGCTCATCCCACACTGAGCGCCTTTATGTGGGCTGTTAGCTCTGCTCCGCTGGCTCGGGAGGCTACATCTTTTTAATCTTTATTATTCTTAATGCTCTACTTTCTCCCTGGGCTTCTGGCTCCAGCCCCATCCTGACCTCAGAACACCAGCAGCAGTAAAGCGCCCCCCCACCCCCGCACCCAGTTGTCACCCCCACGCCTCGCCACTCGTGGGAGGAGCGGATCTCGGAGCTCCTGTCTCAGCTGGGGACGCGGCGCTCTCTGGGCTGGGACAGGCGCTCTGCCCTGCGTGGGGACAGTGTTCCTGGTTTTAACAAAGGGGCAGTCACTGTTCCTGTGCGGGGAGCTGCAGGGACGGGCAAGACCAGGATGTGCTTAAACGTGCTGCTCTTTCTGGAGGGAAGCCAGATGCTGGAGGGGAGCGTGCCCAGGTGGGAGCAGAGGCAACATCCCCAGCGGCCCTAAAGCCCGAGCCTTCTGAGCTGTGTGCCCCGTGCTGTGCGGGCCCCAGGCCACAGGACAGCAGCCAGAGAGGCCTCCCCGGGGGACCTGCCTCTGCTTCCCGCTGAGCCCCACTTCCCTCACCTCTGGTTCCTCACTGGAAGGACAAGTGGGTGTTCAGAAAGCTCTGCACTTTGGGGGGTGGGGCGTCCTCTGTGGGGAGGGATGCTCCGTGCTCCCCACAGCACGTCCACATGCACCGGCCCCTGAGCCTCACCCCCGCTCTGCAGAACAGACATCCCCAGCACTGGCCTGCGTCGGCAGGTGAGGAGGGACCTGGGGAAGAGCACTGGTTTGCCCGTCAGCACACAGCCCCCCTGAGCTGCAGCTGCAGGTGACCTCACTCAGGGCTCCCAGCCTGGCTGAGCCCCCACCCCCAGCTCACGGCTCAGCCCCAGCCTGTGCCCCCGGCAGGGGGTCTCTTTTTCAGGACCACAAACGGGAAGGAATACTCACAGTCACCCTGAGTCCAGCATGTGTGGCCTCCACCCGAGTCAGCAGTCTGTGTGGCAGAGGCGCTGGCCACTGCGGGCCTGGGTTTCGCGGGAGGGCAGGGCCCAGACCTCAGAGGGCAGGAGGCTGTCCCTTGGACGGGTTTTGCAAATCCAGGCAGGGCTTCATTCTTCGCTCACTCCCTTCCCCACCAGCTCCACTCATTGGAACCGTTTCTTCATTCGCTCGTTAGAATTGGGGTTTCGGAGGACAGAGACCCCTGGGAAGGTGACCTTTCCAGGAGCACGTTTCCACGGGGCAGGGCGAGGGCACCAGCAAAGGCCATCGCCACCCCCGGGTTTCTTA
Organism: Myotis davidii; assembly: GCF_000327345.1. Classification (NCBI taxonomy): domain Eukaryota; kingdom Metazoa; phylum Chordata; class Mammalia; order Chiroptera; family Vespertilionidae; genus Myotis; species Myotis davidii. The sequence goes on from NW_006288604.1 coordinate 752,050, forward strand.
TACCGTCACCCAAAGAGGCACATGGACCCCTAACTACTGCTCTGGACGCTTTCCTGCTTCAGAGGAGAACCCATTGTGGTGGTTCTATTTCGTGACTGTGCTCCTCAGCCTCCTTGCTCCTCCACCACAGCATCTACAAGGCGTCTCCTGGTGCCTTCAGCTGGCAGCACGGTGCGCACGACCTCACCACGGGGCCATGCCCATGGAGTGATCCTGCCTCCTGCCTGATAACGAAGTCCTGCAGGTGAGTTCTGCACCACTGACTTCTAAACCTTTGCAGCAGCCTTTCAGATAGCTTCATGGGAGCATGCTGCCAAACACTTCAAAAATCAATGCTTATCCTTCTCAAACTCTTCCCAAAAAGTTAAGGGAGAAAATGTGTGCAAACTCGTTTTAGGAGGCCAGCATTACCCTGCTGTCTAAACCAAACAAGGGCACCACGAAGACAGCTACTGGCCAATATCCCTGGTGAGCCTAGATGCAAACTCTTTGACAAAATGCTAGCAAACCGAATTCACCATTGAAGGAATCCTTCACCACGAGCAAGTGGGATTTATCCCAGGGATGCAAGGATGGCTCAATCGCCACAAATCCTTCAACATGACCCCAGAAACAAACGAAGGATGAAAATCAGAAAAATCCAACTTAGGGTTTCATATTCTAAATTTCCTTATGACAGCATGCCGGTGCTAATTTTTGCTCTTAATTTTTATAGGCCAGCAATACAAACAGGTGAAAAAGAATAAAGCAACAATTATTTTTAAAAATACAACAATCTCCTAATGTTTAATCAACAGACGGTCTTTTGGGAATGTGTCTGAGGGGAGAATCTCGGGGCACAGGGAGCCCCGTGTCCCTCACAAGATGCTCTCTCCTACAGCCCCCACCACCGCACCTGGATGCCCTCTGGAAGGTCCCCAGCGGCTTCTGTTGCTAAATCAAGGCCGTTGGAGCCTCAGTCCCCTTGATTGACATCGCTCTGCACCACAATGACCAGTCGCCTCCTGGAAACACACTTTTTGGGCTTCCAGGGGGTCAGACAACCCCAATTTTCCTCTGACATTTCTCTACTTGACTGGTTTTCCCAACAGTAAGTATTCTTCTTGTCTCCTGTTTGTGAGGACTGGGCGGTGGCCGGGTGCTGGGAGTCGGTCCATCCTTGCTGTTTCAAGGGACCTGGCATATATGGCATACTGTTCTTAATATGTTTGGTCACCTTCTTGGCACTGTGTGTTTTAACCAAGATCACCACTCTGAGAAAGGTTGTTTCCCCAGGTAGAGATTTTCCCCCAGATGCTGGGGTCCAACCCCAGCAGGTCCAGGGGTCCCCAAAGGTGTGGACGGAGTCAGCGAAGAAGGAATGACACGGAGACAGCTTTCAGTTGATCAGCAGCCTTGCCAGGATCTCTAGCCACAATCTCCAGCCAAGTTCTGTGTCCATGTTCTCTTGCTAGGTTCTCCAGCCAGGTTCTCCAGGTTCTCCAGCCAGGTTCTGTAGCCATGTTCTCTCGCTAGGTTCTCCAGCCAGGTTCGGTTTAGGTTCTCCAGCCAGGTCCGGTCGCCAGGTTCTGTAGCCGGGTTCTCCAGTCAGGTTCTGTCTAGGTTCTCCAACCAAGCTCTGTAGCCAGGTTCTGTCCAGGATCTTTTGCATGTTCTCTCCAGTGAAGTTCTTCTGTCTCTAGGTTCTGTGTAGGTTCTGTCTTCTAAGTTCTGTGTTCTAAGTTCTGTCTGTAGGTTCTGAGTTCTGTAGTTCTATCTATTTTAAGAGTAGGATTGGCGCTTTCTGCTATTACCTGAGTCCTGATCTATCATCCCCAGGGAGAGCTTGCCAATCCTGCACTTTCCCGGGATGGAAAGGCTGCAGTGGGGTTAAGGATAAGGCTCCTTGGGCCTACCTTCTCCCATGCCATTACATTTACCTTTCCTTCCTCAGAAAAGCATGGACATACTTCTTGTATAAAACATTCTGTCTGACTGGGAGTAACCTTAATTCCTCTGCTAGCAAGCATATATGTTAAAAGATCAATCA
>NW_006288604.1:754873-759127 GCF_000327345.1 Myotis davidii
TCATAGTTAAAGTGATTAATTACCCGCCTGGCAGTTAAGAGGTTTTATTCCCTCCCTAACTTCAGGGGAAAATCCCTACCTAGGGAAACAACCTTTCTCAGAGAGATGATCTTGGTTAAAACACATAGTGCCAAGAAGGTGACCAAACATATTAAGAACAGTATGCCATATATGCCAGGTCCCTTGAAATAGCAAGGATGGACCGGCTCCCAGCAGCCGGGGGCAGCTCTGGGTGCTCTGTGCTCCATTCCCTGTGCGCAGTCCTCTCAGCTGCTCCTCTATTCTCATGCCTCTGCAGAATGAGAGGAGGCAGGCTCTGCGGCTTCAAATGACCTTCATCTGACCTCTCCAGCTCCTCCTCCCTGACTCCATCCCACCACCAGACACAGAGCGTGTCCTGGGCTGAACATAGGCCCCCCTACCCCGTGAGGCCTCCTCCCAGGTGTCCCTGTTCCTCAACCTGCGTGTCTGCGGGATACACGTCATTAAAAGCAAGTCGTCATTGCATTTCGTTATGATACGGGGTCCATCTGAGTTCCACGTACAGAGCACGCGCCGCTTCCCTGTGTGTTTCCTTCTTGGTTTTTATGAGAACACCTCGAGAAGGAGCTACGCTTCTGTTCTACAGATAAGAACATCAGTACGCAGGGAAGGTGAGACTTTGACCAAGGGCAGGATTTGGTTCGGGGTTAGCTGGGAGCCTTTCCCAGTGCCCTCCACAACATCCTAGACCAGTGATGGCAAACCTATGACATGCGTGTCAGAGGTGACACGCGAACTCATTTTTTTGGTTGATTTTTCTTTGTTAAATGGCATTTAAATATATAAAATAAATATCAAAAATATGTCTTTGTTTTACTATGGTTGCAAATATCAAAACATTTGTATATGTGACACGGCACCAGAGTTAAGTTAGGGTTTTTCAAAATGCTGACACGCCGAGCTCAAAAGGTTCGCCATCACTGGCCTAGACGATTCCAGCACAGACTCCCTCTGACCAAATGCGCCCACCCCCAGCTCAGGGCCTCAGCTGGGGTTTCTAGCGTAACGATCCTCTCACACGCCCTGTCCCACAGCGTCCGGAGGTGAGAATGTCTATTTTAATTTACTCCATCATCACTCTCCTCTAGATTTGCTGTTTCTTAACCAGAATTGGAGTCTTTAACCCTAAGAAGGTGACACATCTGCAGGGTCTGGAGCCAGCTGTCGGGAGGCATTCACAGGAGACCAGGTGTGTTGCGGCCTCTGCTCCAGGTGGGAAGGAGCGACGCCGTGCCCAGGCCCAGCACTCACAGGCCAGGTGCCCGTGGGAGGGCAGGGCTCCCACAACACGGGCTCCCCCCGGCCGGATCCCACCATGAACGTGGACTGACTTAGGGTAAGGCTGGTCTCTGTGAGTCAGCACGGGTGGCTGTGGAGGCGCCCGTCCTCTCTCAGCTAACGGCGAGGGAGGGAGCTGGGCCTAGAAGCGGAGGGCCGGGGTCTGCACGCGCCTGGCCGCCGGGGCCCAAGGTAGACGGAGAAAGACGCGCCAGCACAGCAAGGGCTTCGCAAAGCCCTCATCTCCTGAGACCAGCGTCTCCTACTGGCTGGGCTGCTGTCCGACATTTTGGCGGTGGAGGACCTTCTGTGAAGTCATGGCAATAAGAGACGGTGATGTTCTCAACGCTTCAGCTCTGTTGTCATCCTTCCCGTGGTGCCTTCCTGACATTGTGTGAGTGCGTTCAACACGAAGGTTTGGGAACACCGGCTGAGGACACAACCGAGGGTGGGAGAGCTGTGCCTGACAGGGGGCCTGGTGGGGTGGGGAGGGGGCTGGTCACTGGCAGGTGGAGATGAGAGAAAGGGTACCCCCAGAAGAGGACACAGGGGTGAGGGGAGACATGGGGGTGAGGGGGGACACAGGGGTAAGGAGAGACTCAGGTTGAGGGAGGACGGGGTTGAGAAAGGACACGGCGGTGAGGGGGGCCGTGGGTTGAGGGAGGACACGGGGGTCAGAGAGGACCACAGCCTCCCCTGGTGGATAGTTTGTGGGGTGACTTCAGGAGGAGAAATGAGGCCACGTGCACACTGTCCTGTCCAGTGGCCCAGGGTCACCTGTGTGGGCACTAAAGACGGACTCGGGAGGCATGGGGCTGTGTCAGCCAGACTCGCCCTGGGTCCTGTGACCCCAGCCAGGTGTCTTCACACCATCACCGATCGTGCTTCCCGATGGCCTCACCCCAGCTCCTGCCCAGCCCCAGGAGCAGCAAGAAGCCTGCTGTTCGCCCTGAACGTCCAGGGGGAAGTGACCGGCGAGCCACCTCAGTCCCCGCTGCAGAAAACGCCTGTTCCCACAGACACCAGGCCTGGCGTCCTCCCTGCCTGGGCGGCGCACACAGTGCCCTGGGAGCCCGGAGCTCAGAGCATGTGCTGTGTGAGCGTGGAGTGCGGGTCTGAGTGCGTGTGCCCCGTGTGGCGGCCACAGGGACGAAGCTGGCGTTGAAAGGGGAGTCCAAGGTCACTGTGCAGGCCTGTGTCCTTGGGGTCACACTGAGCCAGCCTGTGCCTCAGCTCCCCCTGCCTGGCAGGGACACAGAGCCAGGTGGAGGCCCCAGCTGCCAGGACGAGCTGCCGGCCCGCAGGTGGGCGCTGGCTGCCCGCTCCGGCGCTGGGAGGCTTGGCAGTCTCTGGCTGCAGGTCCTGCCAGAAGGGGCCTGGATGTCCCAGGAGCTGAGGAGCCCCTAACTCTGCACATGCACATCCACCAGCTGGTCCCGGGTGCGGCCTGGGTCCCCAGGGAGACTGGGAACCCCAGGATCACACTCGCAGGGCCAGGTCCTGTTGCTCGCGCTAATGTGGCGTCTGTCCGTCTCAAAGGCAGTCACCTTAGTCGGAATCCGCAGTGGCTGCAGTGTGACCAGTGAGCTGGCCCCTCCTCCAGGCGGCGCTCTGCCGTTGCTCTACTACGTTTGTCACCAGTAACGCAGACACTGGGTGGGACGCAGTGACACCAGGAAGGGGGCTCTTCTTGTGCTCCGGCCACAGCTCGTGAGCGACTGGCCGGTGGGGCTGATTTAAGCCAAGGTACCTTCTCAATAAGAAAACAACGACCTGGACATCAGGACACAGACGGCCAAGGTCACAGGCTCAGGAGGAAGAATAGATGGGCTTCCGGACAGAGGGGTGACCCTGCTGCAAGCACCGCTGGCTCAGGGTTAGGGTTAGGGTTAGGGTTATAGGTTAGGGTTAGGGTTAGGGTTATAGGTTAGGGTTAGGGTTATAGGTTAGGGTTAGGGTTATAGGTTAGGGTTATAGGTTAGGGTTGGTTAAGGTTATAGGATAGGGTTAGGGTTAGGGTTATAGGATAGGGTTAGGGTTAAGGTTATAGGATAGGGTTAGGGTTAGGGTTATAGGATAGGGTTAGGGTTAAGGTTATAGGATAGGGTTAGGGTTAGGGTTATAGGATAGGGTTAGGGTTAAGGTTATAGGATAGGGTTAGGGTTAGGGTTATAGGATAGGGTTAGGGTTAAGGTTATAGGATAGGGTTAGGGTTAGGGTTATAGGATAGGGTTAGGGTTAAGGTTATAGGTTAGGGTTAGGGTTATAGGATAGGGTTATAGGTTAGTTAGGGTTATAGGTTAGGGTTAGGGTTATAGGATAGGGTTAGGGTTATAGGTTAGGGTTATAGGTTAGGGTTAGGGTTATGGTAAGGGTTATAGGATAGGGTTAGGGTTATAGGGTTAGGGTTATAGATTAAGGTTAGTTTTATAGGTTAGGGCTAGGGTTAGGGTTAAGGTTATAGGATAGGGTTAGGGTTTTAGGGTTAGGGTTAGGATTGGGGTCATAGGTTAGGGTTAGGGTTATAGGATAGGTTTAGGGTTATAGGGTTAGGATTAGGGTTTTAGGTTATGGTTAGTGTTAGGGTTATAGGTTAGGGTTAGGTTTTTAGGTTAGGGTTAAGGCTGGGGCTAGGGTTAGGGTTAGGGTTAGGGTAGTTAGGGTTTTAGGGTTAGGGTTAGGATTTGGGTTATGGGTTAGGGTTATAGGCTATGGTTAGGGTTATAGGTTAGGGTTAGTGTTAGGGTTAGGGTTATAGGTTAGGGTTAGGGTTATAGGTTAGGGTTATAGGTTAGGGTTAGGGTTATGGTAAGGGTTATAGGATAGGGTTAGGGTTATAGGGTTAGGGTTATAGATTAAGGTTAGTTTTATAGGTTAGGGCTAGGGTTAGGGTTAAGGTTATAGGATAGGGTTAGGGTTTTAGGTTTAGGGTTA
>NW_006288604.1:759211-761709 GCF_000327345.1 Myotis davidii
ATTGGGGTTATCAGGGTTATAGCTATGGGTTAGTGTTAGGTTTATAAGATAGGGTTAGGGTTTTAGGGTTAAGGTTAGGATTGGGGTTATAGGTTAGTGTTAGGGTTATAGGATAGGGCTAGGGTTTTAGGGTTAGGGTTATTGGTTATGTTTATAGGTTAGGGTTAGGGCTAGGGTTAGTGGTATAAGTTAGGGTTAGGGTTATAGGTTAGGTTTAGGGTTATAGGTTAGGGTTAGTGTTATAGTGTTAGGGTTATTGTTAGGGTTAGGGTTATAGGTTAAGGTTAGGGTTATGGTAGAGTTAAGTTTATAGGTTAGTGTTAGGGTTATAGGTAGGTTTAGTTTTTGGGTTAAAAGTTAGTGCTACAGATTAAGTTTAGTGTTAGGGTTACAGTTTAGGGTTTTAATTAGGATTACAAGTTTGGGTTAGCGTTAGACCCAGGGTTACAGGTTTGGGTTTGGATTACAGTTTAGGGTTAGAATTGGGGTTGGGTTTAGAGTTGTTACATTTTTAGAGTTTAGATTATAGGTTAGGTTTATAGGTTAGCATTAGGGTTAGGTTTAGAGCTAGGGTTAGATTTTAGGGTTAGGGTTAGGGTCAAGGTTAGGGTTTCTGGAGCCACCCTCCCAGTAGCTTTCTGTCTTCGTTCAGTAGGGTACCATTATGAGGTGTTGGATGCACTTTGTCACATTGTCTCAGAGAACAGAGCCATTGAAAAGTAACATCTGAACCCTAAACCTAACCGTAGCCCTAACCTGTAGCCCTGAATCTAACACTAACCTATGACCGTAATCACAACCCTAACCCTAACCCTATCTTCTAACACTAGCCCTAACTCTTACCCTATAACCCTAACTCTAACCGCTAACGCTTACCCTAACCCTAACCCTAGCCCTAACCCTAAACCTAACTTATAACCCTAACCCTAACACTAACCCCTGCTCTAGCCTCTAACACTAACCCTAACCGCTAACCTCTAACACTAACCCGAAAATCTAACCCTAGCCCTAACCTATAACCCTAATCTGTAACCCTAACCCTCAACTGTAAACCTAGTCCTAACCTGTAACCCTAAATCTAACCCTAACTTATAACCCTAAATGCAACCTTAACCTCTAACCCTAACCCTAGCCCTAACACTCACCTGTAACCCTAATCCTAACTTATAACACTAACCCTAACTTCTAACCCTAGGCTTAACCCTAGTCCTTACCTGTAACACTAACCATAACCTCTAACCCGAGTTCTAAACTGTAACGCTAAACCTAACCCTAATAAATAGCCCTAACCCTAATAATAGCGCTAATAAATAGCGCTAACATTAAACCTAGCCCTAACATCTAACCTTAACCTTAACCCTAACCTTCTAAACATAACTGAAACCCTAACACTAGCCTGTAACCCTAACCATTAACTCTAACCCTTATCCTGATCTTAACTTCTAAACCTAACAGAAACCCTAACACTAGCCTCTAACGCTAACCCTAACCTCTAACCCTAACCCTAGCCCCAGCCCTAACCCTAACGCTAACCTGTAACCCTTTCCCTAACCCTATCCCTAACCTATAACCCTACCCCATCCTCTAATCCTAGCCCTAACCTTAAGCCTAACCTGTAACCCTAACCCTAACCTCTAAATCTAAGCTCTAACCTTAACTTCTAACTCTGGCCCTAACCCTAACCCTAGCCCTAAACCTAACCTCTAACCCTAACTTCTAACTCTAGCCCTAAATCTAATCCTAGCCTTAACCCTAACCTCTAACCCTAGCCCTAACTTCTACCTCTAGCCCTAACCCTACCCTCCAACCCTCGCCCTAACCTGTATCCCTAACCCTAATCCTAACCTATTACAACCAGCAGCAGCCTGGACCCCAGGAGCCATCCCGCTGAGGGAGGCGCCACACGCGGAGCTGCTGTGTGGACAGTGGGGTCTCCCTGGCTCGGATGGACGTGAGCCTCATGAAGGGTCACTGAGGGGGACGGGCCACCTCCGTACAGGGCACCACTGGACCCATTTTAACGTGTGCGTGTGCTCGTGCCGCCGCTACCACCGCCAGACAGTGAGTGTGTTCGCCTCCCGAGTCCCCTCTCATTCCTGGTTCCTCCTTCTGTCCCCCCTCCCCCCACCCTTCCCCCACACACACAGCCCTCACCGTCTCCTCTTCACTTAGGGGCCGGCACCTCTCACGTGTGCCTGCATGGCCGCCTCCTCTCCGCACAGTGACTGAGGCTTCACCACGTCCGGTCATCAGCTCGGTCCTTTCCACGCGGAGCGGCCTCGGCTCCGAGGAGAAGCCACAGCTCAGGGCCGGTGGCCGGTGGGCCTGTCCCCAGGTTGGGCTATTCCAGGTCCGCTGCTGTGCACGTTCCTACCTAAGTACCGGCAGGTGTGTCTGTGTGTGTCTCCAGGGAAATGGCAGGAACGGCGTCCTGGGTGTAGGTGTGAGCCTGGTGCGCTGGGGAGTGGACACACTGTCCCCTACGGGGGGGCACGCTG
>NW_006288604.1:761848-763855 GCF_000327345.1 Myotis davidii
GGCCCCAGGCAGCCCTGCCGACACCACTGCGGCCAGCGCTCTGCATGCCCCTCCTCGTGGGCACACAGCGGTGTCTCGTCGTGGTCCGCACCGTGGGAAGCCCATTTTAAGGGCTTTCGTGGCGTATGCGTGGGGTTCTCTGAGGAAGGGCAGTGCACACGGGCTCTGGGAGGCATCGCGCGCCCACACGCTCCCTCGTGTCAGACAGCGTGACCCCGTGGATGAGCTAGTCTTCGAGGCCGCGCTCCTGCCCTGTGGGCGCTGTCGTATCTCCCAGGTCGCAGGGGCGGGATTCTGGTCAGTAAAGTTGATAGAAATAGAGCACTGCCACATTTGCATTTGAACTTTATTAAAACTAAACTTCGTTAAAGCCGAAGCGCTGTGCGTGGAGATGGGGCGACACCGCCCTCTGACCTCGGGGTGTGCACGCGGCAGGTGCTGTCTGCAGAGAGGCCCACATCACAGGTCCCGGAAACCACGCTTCTTCCTGCTACACCTATCACTAGACACATGCAAACTCCCACACACAGACACGTGTGTGCGCACAGACATGCATGCACACACGTGCGCACATGCGTCCTCAGCTGAGCAGGGGTGGGAGCTGGCAGGGGAGTAAGGGTGGGTCTCCTCTCCAAGGTGCTGCCACCCGGGGTGCTCGCTCCGAAGCCCGGGCTCCCTGGCCAAGCACCAGGTCAGCTGGTTCTGGGACGTCCCGGGCCCGGAAGCCCACCCCCGGCCTGAGTGTGGAGGGACGGCGTGAGGCTGGGCTCAGACCCTGGGCGGGGCAGACGGAGGGGGGCGGGGAGGAGGGGAGGGTGGTCGCCACACATCGGAAAACATGGCTTACGTATGAAGACCATCTCCCGTGAGCCAATTACTTAAATATATGAACACAAACAACCAAAATCGTCATCGGATTAGCTGCTGGGAAGACCTGTTTGGTGTAAAAAGCGTGTTTACATCAGCAGCATCGATGGGACGGAGACCCTCGCTCAGACGTGCGCCCGTGTCAACTGCAGGTGCCCTGAGTCCCTCCATCTCCCTCTGTCCCTGGGGCCTGGACACCTGCTTTCTGGACAATCACTCTGGGCGATTGTATCCACACCCTCGTCTAAAACCTCCTGGGGAGCCCGGCCGCGCAGCTCAGTGGTTGGGCGTCAACCTAGGAACCAGTAGGTCACGGTTTGATTCCAGGTCGGTGCATATGCCCAGGTTGCGGGTTTGATCCCCAGTTTGGGGCGTGCAGGTGGCAGTCAATCAATGATTATTCCCGTCAGGGTTCGATTCCCGTCAGGGCGCAGGCCCGGGTTGCAGGCTCGGTCCCCAGTGTGGGGCGTGCAGGAGGGAGCTGATCAGTGATTCTCATCATTGATGTTTCTCTCTCTCTCCCTTCCTCCCTGAAATCAATAAAAATACATTTAAAAACAAAACACCTGCAGCTTTGTGACCAGGACTGATAGACTGGAGAGTCCACGGCTTTCTCGTTGGCTTATGCAGGAAACACTAGGTGAACCCAAGCTCGCACCCTGGACGAGAGCAGTGGAGACTCACTGCTGCACCGACATCTGGGCCCTCGACCCCAGCTGCCTGGAGTCCCGCCTCCCAACCCCCCCCCCCATATCACAGGTTTCCCCCCTCTGTTCACGCACCTTCCTCCTAGGACCCCGGCTGCAGCCACCGCCATGCGTGCGTGCCATGTCCCCTCTTTGTCGGGGTGACGTGTTCACTACAGGATTGGGGGGCGGGGTGTCACTGACGAGGCTTCTGGCTGTCGTGTCTAACCTGTAAGCCCTGGGTGCTTCCTGCCATGTGTGTCCTGTGCGTGGCGGCCTCTGCCGTGTGCGTGTTCTCCGCACACGGACCCCAGCCCCCGGCTACCTTCCCGCGAGGTCCTGACATGGACGGGGCTGAGGGGAGTGGGTCACGGTGTCCTCACGGCGGGCGAGCCGGGGAGAGCGAGGGCAGGGGCGTCTCGTCCTCGTCCGCAGGGGAGGCTCCGGGAGAGTA
>NW_006288604.1:764561-765318 GCF_000327345.1 Myotis davidii
TCTCACACCGCACCCTCACACCCCACACCCTCACACCCCACACCCTCACACCCGTCACACCCTCACACCCTCACACCCTCACACTCTCACACCCGTCACACCAATCACACCTATGCAGACGTGCAGATGGCGCCCGGCCCCATCCCTTCCCTCGCGGCTGCGCTGCTGGCCACCTGCCTTAACGGTATCAGGAGAGAAGCCCGGTCTAAACCCAGGCCCCCAAACTGAGCTGTGCACATGTATAGGCCCTCATGGATGCTCTTCCTTTTAAACAAACTTCTACTTCAAGCTAAATATTTCAAAAACTAAAATATTTCCCTTTTTTAATTTGTGTTAATCCTCACGTGAGGAGATCTTTCCATGATGTTTTTTAGAGAGAGTGGAAGAGAGGGGAGAGACAGAGAGAGAAACATTGATGCGAGGACACATCGATTGGCTGCCGCCCACACGCGCCCCGACCAGGGCCAGGATTGAGCCTGCAACCGAAGCAAAATCCAACAACCGTGGACCAAAATCTAACCTGGGACCCCTCAGTCCACCGGCCAACACTCTACCCACTGAGCACACCAGCCAGGGTGTGGTTCCCTTCACAGGTTTAAGAAAGCCGTGGGACCGAGGGCTTCTCCACATGATTATAAAAACGTGAACAAGACGTGCATGCGTGTGCATGTGTGTGCGTGCGTGCGTGCATGTGTGTGCATGTGCGTGTGTGTCTGCATGACTGTGCATTTGTGTGTGCGCATGTGCATTCACACAC
>NW_006288604.1:767154-768494 GCF_000327345.1 Myotis davidii
TCTAAATGGCATCAGGAGAGAAGCCCGGTCTAAACCCAGGCCCCCAAACTGAGCTGTGCACATGTATAGGCCCTCATGGATGCTCTTCCTTTTAAACAAACTTCTACTTCAAGCTAAATATTTCAAAAACTAAAATATTTCCCTTTTTTAATTTGTGTTAATCCTCACGTGAGGAGATCTTTCCATGATGTTTTTTAGAGAGAGTGGAAGAGAGGGGAGAGACAGAGAGAGAAACATTGATGCGAGGACACATCGATTGGCTGCCGCCCACACGCGCCCCGACCAGGGCCAGGATTGAGCCTGCAACCGAAGCAAAATCCAACAACCGTGGACCAAAATCTAACCTGGGCCCCCTCAGCCCACCGGCCAACACTCTACCCACTGAGCACACCAGCCAGGGTGTGGTTCCCTTCACAGGTTTAAGAAAGCCGTGGGACCGAGGGCTTCTCCACATGATTATAAAAACGTGAACAAGACGTGCATGCGTGTGCATGTGTGTGCGTGCGTGCGTGCATGTGTGTGCATGTGCGTGTGTGTCTGCATGCCTGTGCATACGTGTGTGCGCATGTGCATTCACACACAAAGCACGAGTTTCCGTTCCTAAAACGTGGCGGGAGCCCTGCCCACCTGGGGGGCTGTGTGAGCTGGAGCAGCCCAGCGCCCGCTGTGGGCAGAGCTGAGGGAGTGACAGGCAGCACCTGTCACGTGTCAGGCCTCCGCCGGCACATTTTCTTCTCTCTGAGGCCCTTCGCTGAGAAGCCAGCCCCTGAAGGGCCTCCGTGACCTGGGCTCTGTGTCACAATCCTCATTTTCAACGATACCAGGAAGAGGTTTTGTGCCCATGCACCTGGGGGCGCTGGGGGGCGCCGTCACCCCCCATAGGACAAGCTCTCGTGGGCACAGCTCCCGGAGGCGTGGGCCCTGCTGGCACCGGGTCAGGACGGAGCTCTGGGGCTCAGGATCCACCCCACGGAGCCCTTTCTGACCGGCGGAGGCGGGACCATCCCCTCCTGGGAGCATCGTCCCCGCTTCCCATGGACGAGGCCAGCCAGCCCCTCAGCCAGCGAGCGGTCCCCGGAGGAACCATCCCCTCGGTGACCAGGACCTCTGTCCAGATGAGGCCCTGGCCCGCTGTGGGCCCCAAACCCCCAGAACCGGCACCGGCCTGGCTCAGCCACCGGCCTGGGCCCTCGGGGAGGGTCGTGCCGAGAGCGAGCCCGTCACCAAGGGGCCGCAGTTGTGCTGATTTTGTGGGTTACATGTGGGGGATGGTTTTACCTGGACGGCCACGAGGTCGCACTCACAGCCTCCGTCCGGCTCCGTGTCCAGGGCTCTCGCTG
>NW_006288604.1:768681-772084 GCF_000327345.1 Myotis davidii
CCCGTGGAGGTGGGTCAGCAGGGGAAGCGCCGCGGCCCCACCGCCCGCTCAGCCCTGGGCTGGGTTAGGTGTTTGGGAAACAGCGGCCGAGTCCCCAGCAGCCAGGTCCCCAGCAGCCAGGACCACACAGCCACCGCTGAGTCCCCCCATGTCATCAAACGCGGGGAACACCCCTGGGGGCGCCCTCTATTCTGGCGGTTGCCTCTGGCTCCCCACCCGCCCAGCCCGAGTCCCGGGGAGCTGCTCCGGGCCGGGGTCCCTCCGCCTCTCGGCAGACCTTCCGGAGACAGGGCACGCCCTCAGCTCTGTGCCCGACACAGCAGCTTACACGCAGCCCTGCCCTGGCCGGGGTGGCTCAGTGGATAGAGCGTTGGCCTGTGGAAGGGAGGATCCCAGGTTCCACTCCTGGTCAGGGCACAGGCCGGATTGCAGGCTCGATCCCCAGTAGGGGGCGTGCAGGAGGCAACCTATCCCTGATTCTCTCTCATCACTGATGTGTCTGTCTTTCTCTCCCTCTCCCTCCTTCTCTAAAAAAAATATTAAAAAAAACACAAAAACAAAAAATAAAAGTCACTGTTTAGAAAAAAACAGCTCAGTCCTGACGGGTAAGCTCTGAGGGGAGGGAGCCGATCTCAGCGCAGCTGCAAAGGCTGCTGGGGGCTCCTCAGCCTCAGACAGGCACCTGGGACCCTCCTGGTGCAGGGCTCAGCGCCCCCCTGAGCCCCTCCAACAGCCCTCCTCCCTCACACTGAGGCCCCCCAACCCCTCCCAACAGCCCTCACCCCTCCCACCTGGTCCCCCCTGAACCCCTCCCAACAGCCCTCACCCCTCACACCTGGTCCCCCCTGAATCCCTCCCAACAGCCCTCACCCCTCACACCTGTCCTCCTCCCAGCCCAGCAGCTGCAGAGCAGGCGGGGGAGGGAGGCAGCGCGGGGGAGGGCTGGCCTGGATGGGCCTGAGCTGCAGGTGCGAGGACTTGGCGGCAGGGAGATGCCGTTTTCACGCCCCACTTCACACCCGGGCATGACCCCCTTGAAGTGCACGTCCCCCACGAGGATGTCTCTCATTGCTCTAGTCACCCCGTGTGCGTGCATCCAGGGAACCTGGGGCTGGAAGGGCGGCGACTCTCCACTTCGCACAGGGAACAACCCGGGGACTTTGACTCCACCGCTCTTTTGGGGTCTGTTCCGAGGCTCCCCGACTGGTTAATGCTAACGGGACAAGCTCCTCACCGTAAGGACAGTCACACAACGTCTACCGATGCCCGCGTCAGGGGGCAGCTTCAAACCCAAAGGTGACCGGCCAGGTGCAAATGGCAGTGTGACTGGCGCAGGAGGCAGCTGACGAGGACGAGGACGGGAGCCAAGAAGGGCGCGGAAGCCACGAAGCCTAAGGCTACAGAGAAAGCTGCTGGGGAAAGGCCATGGGAGGTGGCGGGTGCCCAGAGGCATCAGCTGTGGGCTGGGGAGGCCGGGCTGGGCCTGCGAGTCGCAGCCGCGAGGGGTGGGGCCGAGAGCTGCACTTGCGGCAGGTTTGCAGGGGCCACTGCCCTGGGAGCCACTGCTGCCCTCCCAGAGGACCTCCCCGGGGAGCCCCTCACCACCTGCTTCTCACCTTCTCACGGGGACGGACTGGCCCATCGCCATGTCACGGGGCCGGGCCCTCCCGGAGACCTGGCCGGGCAGAGCCGCGTCGAGGCCGCTGTGGGCCCGGGTGCCGCTGGCGGCTCAGCTGACTGCAGACCGCTAATTGCTCTCAGGGCTGAGGAGCAACTCGTTAAGGTTTCCTCGAGGGGGGAGCGGAGCTGCGACCTGGGGTGTAAGAGGTCGTGGTGGAAATAGGACACCTGTTCGTGCTAACCAGTGTCACGCCCGCGGAGGGCACGCCCGGGGCCGGAGTTCCCAGGTGTGTGAGTTGATGTCAAAGGCACAGGATTTCATGAACTGCAACGTTCCATCGTGACCGACCTCCGAAACGCCCATGTTCTGCGTTTCCCCGATGCCTGGTATGTTTAAGGGCCCCAGAAATAGACAGGAGAAGAAAAAAGTAAATAAATGGAAAAACAAGGTAAGTTCACATTAGGAACCGTGAGTGTCCGTTTGGAATAAATGGATTTATAAGGCTGGAGGTGACAAGATGAAATTATATTCTTATTGATCTCAGAGAGGAAGGGAGAGGGAGAGAGAGAAACATCAATGATGAGAATTACTGATTGGCACGCGTTGTCGGAACAGTTCATGCAACCCCACGGCAGACGCATTAACTCCCCCGTGCAGGAGCCAAGGCCAGCCTCTGACCGGGGCCCGGGAGGTCCGAAAGGCTGGCCTAGCAACACCCGGTCTTACCAGGACCTGCAGCGAGTGCAGACCCAGAACTCAATCCCGGACCCGCCCAGTCCCAAGGCCAGCCCCGATCCTGTGGGAGGCGTCCCGCGTGGAGAGGGAGTGGGTGGGTCTCTGGAGGAGGAGCGGTCGGCTCCTCAGACCTGGGTCCAGGGGAGCAGTGAGTGACCTCTGGGTGGGACCTGGACAGCTGCACCTGCAGCCCCTGCATTGTCCCCGGAGGTCAGGGACCTGTGCTTCCTTCGCACCCTCCACAGAACCCGGAGTCCTGCTGCGACCGGTGAACAGCCGCCCCCTCCCGGAAGCCTTCCAGACCCCACCCCTCCCGGACTCCACGCCCTCAGCTGCCTCCGCGTCCTGTGGCCTCGGCTCCACGGACATTTCCTCGACCAAGGGCATCTAAGGGAATCAGACCGGAAGGGAAGCCGGGCTCAGGGCGGATGCACGGGGACTCCACGTGGACCTGCAGGGACGAGCATCACAGCCAGCAGAGGAGGCCTGGCCCCGGCTCCCCAGCCCACTGGCGCCTTGGAAACTACAGTCCCCAGAATGCACTGCTCCATGCCCCCTAGAGTCCCAGAACTACACTTCCCAGCATGCAGCGGGCCACCTGCCTCCCAGACCTGTGTTGCCCGGATGTGCTCTGTTGCAGAAGGAGGGCGTGGATGGTGCAGTGGGGCCCTGGGGCTGCCGCCCAGACGCCCCCTGCTTCCCGCCGCGGGATCCAGCGCTCTGACCATTGTAAACAGCAAAGCACGCGTTTTAAAATCGGCTCCAGCCCACCAGCACGCGGGCTCCGAGTCATGCGGCCGGTAATGGCCGCCCGTCCTTGTGCTCATTTTGCCTCGGGGTCCGCCAGCTGCACAGCATGGGGAGCTGAGCCTCCACCGGGCGGGGCACCGCCTGCTGATCCGCATCAAAATGCGGGAGTGCAGAGCGGGCCCCACGCCTCCCCTCCCCGCCTGCCTCTCCCCCCGGATGCCCCCCAGGATGCCCCCGGGCTGCTGGCATCTTTGCGGAGGACGTGCTCAGGCTCCGCTGCGGAGGCTGGGACTGCGT
>NW_006288604.1:772199-778298 GCF_000327345.1 Myotis davidii
CACAAGGTCGGCCTGCTCTTCCCGCTGCTCCCGGCCCAGCCGCACGTGCTGTGCCTGCTAAGCTGGTTCCTGTGGGCGCTGGGGGAGGGGGGAGGGGTCCCTCCTTGTCCTTGACTCTGTGCGAGGACAGGAGAAGGAGACGAGACAGAACCAAAAGGAAAGTGTTGCATGGAGAGCAGGGAGCAGACAAAACTCGCCTCCCTGACAGAGGGTCCTGGTCCAGTGGTCAGAACGGAGGCGTGTGGCCAGTGCTGGACGCCAGGGCCAGCTTCGCGGGCGTGTGGCCCGGCAGTCACACCCCCCTCCCCGCTTCCCCCTCGGAAGGGCCGCAGGCTTGGCCTTACGCTGGGTTCTCACTGTCCTGAAATGGCTCATAAGCTCGAATAGGGACCATGCATGTTTTTTCTTGACTTAGATGCATTCTTTGGTTGACTCTTGTATGTGTCCTGACCCAGGATTGAACCCGCAACTCTGGCGCATCAGACGGCCCCCTAACCCACTGAGCTGCCCGGCCAGGCCCCATTTCTCCTCTTCACTGGTCTCCACAGATGATGTCACTGGTCCTGGGTGACCGTTGCTTCGTGAGCCTGGTTTCTCAAACTCTGTTGACTCGGGTGGCCATAACAGAGGCCGTGAACTGGGCGACTTAAAGGGCGGGCATTTATCTGCTCACAGTTCTGGGGGCTGGAGTCTGAGATCGCGGTGCCAGCCTGGCGTGCTCTTCCTGGTGCCAGACATGCCCTCCAGCCGTGCCCTCGCAGGGCTGAGGAGGGGGCTCTCTGGAGTCTTTCCTCAGAGCCCAAATCTCAGCCAAGAGGGTTCCAGGCTCAGGACTAACCACCTCCCCAGGCCACGCCTCCTGGCCCCGTGGCAGGCAGTTAGGCACGAGCAGAGCCCGGGGCGTCGGCCAGGATGGAAGGTCACCCAGGGTCCCAACAACGGGCAGTTGTAGGGTGGAGCTCGCCCTCAGAGTGACCTTTCCTCCTGTCATACAGCTGTTCATGCAGTGGGACCCTCCCCTGATCTCCCCCTGGCACATCATTCGTCCTGAGTAGACACGCTTAGGGGAGGAACAAGGGGCCGGAGACAAGCCTCACACGACGCCCATACGAGCCCTGGCATGAGCCTTAAGCAGCGAGCCCCAGAGCTAATGTCCAGGCCCCGGGAGCAGTGAGCACGTGCTCATTGAAGAATGGGCCATGCGGGGCATGAGCGCAGGGCGTGCCTTCTCTAGACCCCGGGCTGCTGTCCCAGCGCCGAACAGAGAGCCACGGGGAAGACAGTCTGCACAGGTGGGAACTCGGGGTCGCATTGAAGTTGGGGTTCTTTTTAAACATTTTTTTCCTTTACCGATTTTTAGAGAAAAGAAGGGAAAGGGACAGAGAGATAGAAACATCAATGAGAGAGAAACATCATCGGTCGCTGCCTTCTGCCCACCTCCTAGCGGGATCGAGCCCACCACCAGGGCATGTGCCTCCACCAGGAACTGAGCCGGAGCCTCTTGGTTCCGGGCCGACGCTCAGCCCCGAGGTGCACGGGCCGGTCCTGCCAGGCGGGACTGAGCTGCGGGATCCGTGGGCTACAGACTCGAGAGCCGAGACGAATCTGAAGGTCGCGCTCAGAGATCTCCTGGGAATTGAAAGCTGAAGTAAATGCCCACCAGGACCATCCTCCAGGCGTGAGGTTACACGCGGTCCCGTGCGGGGAAGGCACGCGGAGCACGGGGAGCGAGGGCCGTCTGAGAAACTCCGGGAGCTGGCGTTTCCCGGGGAACCGGGCGGGGGTCAGGCCCGGAGCTGCCCACGGCCCGAGACCCTCTCTGGCTCCCCAGGATGGTCCCTGAAGGACCAGCAGGCGAGCGCGCCCAGACGGTAAAGCCGCCGCCTGCTGCCGGATGAGTTCTCACTGAACCGCGCCCGCGTCACCACCACCCAGTTCAAGACCCGGAGCCTCCAGGGCACGCCACGCCCCCACGCCGCGCTGGGTTCTTGCACATTGTTTTTCCTTCAGCGATTTTTAGAGAGAAAAGAAGGGGAAGGGATAGAGAGACAGAAACATCGACCCACCCTCCGTCCGCTCTCGGCCTGTCATGCCCGCTTCCTCCCACACACGTGTCCGTGCCATTCACGGCGGGTCGTGCACGGAGCGATCGTCCGTGTCCCCGTCGCGCTGTGGTGTCCCGTCACCTAGACACGCCGCAGTTCTGTCCGCTTGGCTCTGACGGCTTGTCAGCGACGTGCTGAGAGGAAACCATCAGTGCTCGTCACCAGGACGGTGGGGCCCAGGGGAAGCCGTCGGGGGCCCCGCTGGGCAGCCCACCCACCGCCGCGTCTCCTCCAGCGCCAGGTCCCAGGAGGATGGAAGCCCCCGGCCCGTCTCAGCCGGCCGCCCACTCCCGATCGGGGCAGCGTTCCCTCTGACCAGCGCTCCACGACGGACTGTCAGGACTTTTCAGAACACACAGCCTCGTCTTCATGGGACATTGGACCCACGTACCCACCTAATCCATGTGTAGTTGGACGGAGGTTACGCCGGCGTTTGGCCAAACACCTGTCGATTTCAGCCAAAAGGGGGCACGGCCGCCGCCGCCCGAGTTCAATACCTTTTCCATGAAATCGGGGTTTTCTGGCTGAACCCAGCCCGAGTCTCGTGTTGGAATGTGTGTGCCCTCCCCCCGCCCTTAGCAGTGAGGAGAGCCACACGCTGCCCGGAGGGGGCCGGGAAGACAGCAAATGTTCGGACAGCGGCGGCGTGTGCCCCTTGGGAGAGGGGACGACATACATGATTATTGCCGAAGCGCCGCCGGAGGAAAAGCAGCAGCCCTGCACAGACGTGTCCGCCTGCGCCCGCGTGCTGACAGGGACCAGCGGGCGCCTGTCCGGGCCTCTGAGCGGCAGTTCCATCGGCGGCGCCGACAGGTAACGGCAGCGGCTCCGATCGCACGGCCAGAGCGTCGGGCGTGATGACAGATGGTTCCGGCGTCGGCCCGGCGATGCTCTGGCGACCGGTGCCGGTCCTTCCTACCCCGTCTCCTTTCCTCCAGGGGGAGGGAGAGCAGTGTGCACGGCTCACACACCCCCTCTTGCACACGCGCGTTGTTTCTCCCACCTCAGTGTGCACACAGCCCCTCCCCGAATTCCGAGATAAAGGCCCAGCAGGCAAGGTCCCGCGGTGCTGCTGACCTGAGAAGCCGGCCACGAACAGATTCGCGAGGGACACATCCCCCTGCGGGTGTGAGCAGAGCCTCTGTTCAAAGGAGGCGGAGCATGCCTGGCCGTGACCTATGAACCAGGAGGTCAGGGTTCGAGTCCCGTTGGGGCACAGGCCCAGGATGCAGGCTCGATCCCCAGTGGGGGGCAAGCAGGAGGCAGCTGATCCATGATTCTCTCTCATCATTGACGTTTCTCTCTCTCCCTCCCCCTTCCTCTCTGAAAGCAATAAAAACACATTTTAAAAAATGACAAAGGAGGCGGGGCTTTCACAGTGGGAGGGCGGGCACGCTGAGTAAACTGAGGCTGGAAGGGGCTCCCCTGAGAGGCAGGGCCAAGCGGAGGACGGAGGTGAGACCCCGGCACAGCCTCGGGGCCCTCGCCCTCCCGCCCCCTGTGCTCCTTCCAGCGTCCCGAGTGGATCCGGCCCCTCGTTTTTTTTTAATTTTAAAATACTGTTGAGAATATCATTTCTCCAGGGTCATACCTGACACGTTTTTGAGATTCAAAATGTACCCTGAGAGCAGTTGCGAGCACTTCCTCTGTCAAATATTGGTCTTTTATTGTGCCTTTATCTCTTATAGAAAAAAATAAGAAGTTGGCAAAATTGGGAACCCCCCCGTGTGGTCTGGGCACCTCCATTCCCTGTTATCTTCTCTGCAGACGTGGAAGCTCTGCCTTGCTTAGAACGAGAGCCACGCGGACGGAAATACACTCGGAAATGTGTTCTTGGCTCAGTTCCCAGGAATGGAAGACAGTCATGGATCCAGGCTGGGGAGTGCCGTCCCCCCTGTGGGTCCTGCAGGAGCAGGGGCCGAGCTGCAGGGAGCTGACCCCTGACGGCGCCTGGAGCTCCGAGGGCACCCGGAGGGGCTGTGCAGTGAGAGGTTGACAGAGAAGGAAATAAACGGAATGTGCTTTATGGCTGCTGCTGCTGCTGCTGCTGCTGCTGCTGCTGCGGGAGCTCCCGGCCTAAATCCCCCGCTCTGAGCCCCAGCATGGAGGACAGACCCCAGGTGCAGAGTCCGCGCTGCTCAGGGCGCCTGCGGGGTCACAGCTGCCAGAGCTGGAAGCGGAGCTGGGGGAGGATGCCCCCCAAAACCCTGCTCCTCACCAGCCCCGGCCCCCAGGACTGGCCGAGAGGCTGGAGGGAGGCAGAGCGGGGCCGCACCGAGTCCCTCTAACCCACCCAGTCAGCGCGTGGCCGTCCGCTTCGCAGGGTGGACATGGGACAGAAGCCCAGACGGTGCAGGTGGCCGAGCCCGTATTCTCTGTTAGCAGGAGTCCCGGCAGGGAAGGGAACGGGAAGGGAACGTGTGGGGCCCACCTTCCCGCCGGCCTTCCTGCCGCCCGCCCACAGGGCGCTGGGACTCCCTGCGGCCTCCTGTGAGGCTCGGGGACCAGCCCGTCCCTGATGTGCCGGAACCCAGAGGCCCCATGCGCTGTGTGGTCTCACAGTGTCAGTCGGAGCCAGAAACGGGACAGTGAGTGGCCCCGGGCGTCTAGGGCGAGGCTCCGGCCCCAGCAGGCCCAGGAGCTAACTAACCGAATCCAAAGAGCGTTCAGGAGCCCAGATAGGTAGACAGACACGCCCAGGAAGCCGGTGGTTGGAAAAGCCCAGATCAATCAGAGAGAGAGAGAGAGAGAGAGAGAGAGAGAGAGAGAGAAGGGATCCTGCGTCCTCATTTCCGATGCGAAGGCTTAGAAGCAGGACTGGCTGTGGAAAATCCTAAATTAAAGCACTTCCCGCACCGTCTGGGGTGCAGCTTCCCGCTGGCTGCGGGTTTCCTCTCGTTTCCGCAGTTTAACCGACACCCGATGATAATTGGGGGGATGTTACCTCTCGACATGCCCTCAAGTGCAGACCATTTCGTGTGAGCCTGGGAACGAGGGAATTGGTAATAATTGTTCTTTTGCTCAAATGGGTCAAACGTCGTAGGAAGCGTAGGGAGCATAACGCACATTTTCAGGAAAACCATGGCACAAGGTGACCTCCCCCTCGGAACGCACGTCCTCACTCCTACGTGGCCGTGTGGCACCCACTCTCGGCTTGGGCCCCCCCTCACCTCGCCGTCGCCCGCGGCCACAGCACCAGCAGGCGGGCAGCAGCCCTGAGACGGAGCGGAGAGACGTGGCCACTCGGGCGGGGTCCAGGGAAGGCAGCCCCGTTCTCGGCTCTGTCCCCTGGCATCCACCACCTCCACCGACCTGGCCGGCCACTGCCTGCCCACAGCGCCCCAGGCCACTGTCGTGCAAGGACAGCCTTCAGCACAGCGTCGGCCCCTCAGAGCCCTGGTCACTGCACGGAGCCAAGGGCCATGCGCTCCTTCCCGAGGACATCGGAGCGCCTCCCGCGGGCCATCCCTTCCCCTCCCGCGTGCCGGCGGCTGCCCCCCACTCCGAGGGAGGTAGGAGCCACAACGTGGAAGGGTCCTGGGCCCTGAGTGACACAGCACAGACGCTGCCTTGTAACGCACATTCCCCTGTGACGTGAGGGGTGGGGCGGCTGTGGGAGGGAAGGGGACGGGAGGGTTTGGATGCACACGCCAGCAGGCGCCCTCTCAGGGCTGCGCCGCCGCAGGGCAGCTTGCCCACCACCCTGCTTGCTCCGCGAGGTCCTGAGAAATAAACGTTGAAGGTGCTCAGCCCTGCACCCAGGGGGCTTGTGGTAGCAGCCACCCCATGCCGACGAATAAAGAAATCGGGTATTTTCACAAATAATGAAACCGAGGCCACAAAGATCACTGAGCTGAAAACAGAGCCGGAGGACAGGGCATTGGGTGGAGCCGGTTCAGGTCACGGTGGCGCTCAGAGCCGCTGAGTCCATGGCACTGGGCTCGGGGGACAGAGGTCTCCTGTCAGTTTTGTTTATTCAATTAACCGTCAAGTG
>NW_006288604.1:779002-779232 GCF_000327345.1 Myotis davidii
GACCAGGCCCGCCTCCCACCTCGTGTCCACCCCCCAGCAGGAAGGGGACCAGGCCCGCCTCCATGGATACGGGACGGCAGCAGAGGGCGGGTGACGTGACACAGATGCGCCAGCAGGACTGAGGGCAGAGATGAGATGAGCAGGTGCAGGGAGTGAGGGAGAGACGTGTGTGTGTCCGAGGCGGAGCGTGGCCCCTGGGGGAGGAGTCTCCAGGGACCCTCCGGCGGGGG
>NW_006288604.1:779340-779917 GCF_000327345.1 Myotis davidii
CTGGGGACAGGGGAGTCTCAGGAGTAGGGGGCTAACGCAGGTGGGGGAGAGGGGGAGTGTGCCCCATACATGGCCAGACACCCCACCACCCCTTCTTCCCAGAGAAGACTAACAAGAACAGCAGCACCCCAGACCTGTAGCAGCACCCCCAGAACTGTGGTAGCACCCCCGGAACCACGGCAGCACCCCCAGAACTGTGCAGCACCCCCAGACCTGTGCGGCACCCTCAGACCTGTGTGGCACCCCCAGAACTGCGGCACCCCCAGAACTGTGGCAGCACCCCCAGAAACCACAGTAGCACACATCAGAACTGCAGGGGCACCCCTAGAACTACAGCAGCACCCCCAGAACCGTGGCACCCCTAGAACCGCGGCACCCCCAGAACCACGGCAGCACCCCCAGCCCTGTGCGGTGAAGGACACGATCCTGTGCAGCGGAAGCAGAACCTTTCGCTCTCCTGCTCCTTTTCTCACTGTCCCCATCCTTCCCCGCGGCCAGGGCGTCCTCAGTGGGGGGAAGGCTTCCCCCGTCATGGCCGCTGCACGTCCCTCTGGCAGGCGCTGGGGCCGTGAGGGGC
>NW_006288604.1:780259-780546 GCF_000327345.1 Myotis davidii
AGACCAGGAGGAGGAGGAGCGAGAGGGAGGAGCAGGAGGGCGGCTCCCTCTGCGGCTCCCTCGCTGTCCCCTGTGCTTCCGCTGCCTGGAGCCTCTCGAGCTGCCTCAGAAATGCAGAGCGGGATTAATAATTCATAGGGGAGCGTCCCGTTATTAACCCCAGAGCGGGCAGCACAGCCAGAGCCGCACTCGGGCCTTCGTGTCTGATCTCTCTTCCCGGGCAGCACGGGGACCAGAGTGCACACCCCGAGCCAGGCCTGCCCCCCCACAGTGCACCCCCCCACAGC
>NW_006288604.1:780976-781391 GCF_000327345.1 Myotis davidii
TATTCCAGAGTTGAGGGTTCTGAGGATCGGTTCACACTGCTCCCCACTGCTGGAGGTATCCAAGTAAGTCTTCAGCACCGTCATCAGTTTCCTGAGTAAGGGATTATATTTTCAAAATACGTTGCTTCCCAACCCACGGCATGGTAATTCATTAACCCCCAAGGTCTTCACGCCTCTGGAGGCACATCCACAACTCGGGGGACACACCGCACGCAGCGTATCTGTGTCCCCCAACTAACCGACTAACCTGAGGCCCAGCAGAGTTTGCCTCAACAGGCACTGTTTACCCCAAAAGCACAGCCAACAGGCAGCTCACTGGGGCCCAGACACACATTTTCTTCCCCAGAGAAGTGTGTGTGTGGGGAGGGGGGTGCGGAGGGCATCACATTCTCGGGGCCACCTGCTGGGAGCAGAG
>NW_006288604.1:781431-782421 GCF_000327345.1 Myotis davidii
TTCAGCGGCCAATTCTGTGCCAAGAACGGCCGTACAGCCTCCCAGGGCCCTCGCAGGACAAAGAGGCCCCCCCACCCCCAGCACCACGCCCGAGCCAGCATGAAGCAAGCAGCCGAGGGCTCACAGATTAGCCAGGAGCCACCCGGGCCCTTCCTTCACCCCCTGTGCCGGGGCTGCATTTAACGGGGAACAAGGGCACACAGACGCCAGCTGGCCCTCCGCCCGCCCTGTCTGTGGTCCCGCCAAAGAACAGCCGTGGACGAGGCGCCGGTGGCCCTAAGATAACGCGCATTAGCCCGGCCTGTGGCTGAGCATCAACCTAGGAACCGGGAGGTCAGGGTTCGATTCCGGTCGGGGCGCCTGCCGGTTGTGGGCTCGAGCCCCAGGGTGGGGCGTGCAGGAGGCGGCCGACCCATGACTCTGTCATCATGGATGTTTCTCTCTCCCACTCCCTCTCCCTTTCTCCCTGAAACCAATAAAAATGTATTTAAAGACATAAAATGAGGTCTGCCTCTGAGCAGGGAGGATGCGCCGGGCGCTGCCCTGAGCGTGTGCCCAGGGGAGCCGGGCTGAGGGAGGAGCCACCGTGGACGAGGCGCCGGTGGCCCTAAGATAACGCGCATTAGCCCGGCCTGTGGCTGAGCATCAACCTAGGAACCGGGAGGTCACAGATACCACCCCTGACCCCGGCTCAACCCTCCCGGGCAGCCCAGGGCAGATGGCTCTGAGGCCGGAGGCCAGGAGGACAGGGACTCAGGAGCAGAGGGGGGCGGGCGTGGGGGAGGGTGGCCAGCAGCACAGAGGGGAGGATGCACCTGGGGGAGGGGGTCACTCTAGAGTCTGAGTCCAGGCCCAGGAACTGCAGGTGGGGATACAGCACTGACCATGTCACTCCGCAGCAGGCGGCCTGTGCCCCCAGGGGAGAGGGTGTGGGCGGCCTGTGCCCCCAGGGGAGAGGGTGTGGGCGGCCTGTGCCCCCAGGGCGGGGGG
>NW_006288604.1:782590-782983 GCF_000327345.1 Myotis davidii
CTGCCGGCCTCCATCCGCCGGCTGCCCTCTCACCGGGAACAGGGAGCAGGCCTTCTGCTCCTCCCACCGTAGCCAGGCGTCCGCGCTGCCGGGAATCGATGGCTGCTTCTGGCAAAACCATTAGCTGTTGGATCTGAGGGCCGAGGGCGGGCGGAGGCGTCTGCAGGTGGCAGACACCGGCACAGTCTGCACCCCCAGGCTCGGACGGTGGAGGGGACAGGGCCTCGCCACCAGGCACCCCTGGAGGTGTTACCACCGGCGCGGAGCAGCACCCGGAGGGCAGGAGGGATGAAGGCCCTTTCCAGCCACGGTTGACCTGGTTGACCTGCTCCCAGCTCCTCTGCCCGCTGTGGGCGCCTCCTCGGAGCTCTCAGCACCCCCCCCCCCCCCCCC
>NW_006288604.1:783040-783969 GCF_000327345.1 Myotis davidii
GGTGCAGCGAGGAGGACAGGTGAGGACCGCCAGGCAGCCACACGTGCTCAGGCCGTGCACACACACAGATACACGCACAGGCGCACACACAGACGCACGCACAGGCGCACGCACAGGCGCACACACAGATACACGCACTGGCGCGCACACAGACGCACACAGGCACACGCACAGGCGCACGCACGTGCCCATGCACATGCCCCGCACACTCCAGACGGTGTGTCTCCGCCTGACAGCTCTCCCGCCCCTTCTGCTGCGGGCGGGCGGCCCCCATCACTGATGCTCACGGGTGCGACCCCTGCGCGCCCTTTGTCACGCGGAGAACATGCTGTGGCCCCAGGCGGCTGGGCAGGTCGGAGGAGCTGCTTTAAACAGGCTCATCTGCACGGAGCAGAGCAGGTCCCTGTGTCAGCGCCGAGCACACAGCCTCTCCTCCTGCCCCCCAGGCTCCGACCAGACACCCCGCTTTTCAAAAGGAAAACCGTGGCATCAGCAAATTCTCCCTCTCCCTCCTCCTCTCTCTCCCTCCCCTTCCTCCTCCCTCTCCCTCCATCTCCATCCCTCCCCCTCCCTCTCCCTTCCTCTCGCCCTTCATCCTCTCTCCCTCTCCCCCCTCCCTCTCCCTGCCTCCCTCTCTCTACCCCCCTCCCAGGCTCCGACTGCATAATTGAAGCCGCGGGAACGGAAACGCACAGCAGCGAAGGGCACAGATGTTCCCGTGGCAGGTCCCTCAAATGGCTCCAGAGGCCCCGCCGCCCGCGTAGATTTCATGCCCGGCTCGCAGAGGGAGCCCCAGAAGTCCTCGCTGTGAGGGGAGCTGGACGCTCCGCCCCGGCTGTCAGTGCAGCCACATCCCTGCAGACACCGTCTCCGAGGCCGCAGGGGCCGGCCTGTCGTTCCTGACACAGCTCCTCGCCCCTCCCGGCGCT
>NW_006288604.1:784583-786243 GCF_000327345.1 Myotis davidii
CTCCATGAAGGGCCCGGAGGAAAGTGGGTAAGAGGAGGCCTGAGGCCCGTCCTCCTGGGACACCCTGTCCCCCCTCGCCCGGGGGGGAGCGGGTGCCGGGCCGGTTCCTCCTGCTGCCTATTTCCAGATGCCGATTCCGTCCCTACTTTTAATGCCCTGCAGACACCACCAGCGTGGGGGGGTTGGGGGGACGCGGGGCGGTGGCCTCTGTAAGTCTCCCACCAGGGAGGACAGCCCCTCGTCGCCCTGCAGGGGGCGCTGGGCAAGGTTCTGAGCCGGCCGACATGGGACAAGGGCCTACTGCGCGCGCTGGTGTTGGAGACAGGCGAGCTAGGCCTGCCACCTGCCAGGGGTCGCCCTTCGTACGGGGAGACGGAGGGCACAGGTATGCATGCGGGCTCTCTGTACACGGAGCACATGCCCAAAACATGTATGACACACGCGTGTGCTTGGAATCAGACCAAGGATGGAGTCCACTGTCAACGGCGAGGGGGCCTTTCTGAGCCTCAGCATCTTCACGCTCAGCCACCCCCCCACCCCCCGCCCCAGGCGGAGCCGGAAGAGGGGCCACATCTCAGGAGCCCCCCCAGGACCCCACTTTGGCCCTGAGCTAGATCACTTAACACTAACATGTCTTCATCATTTTCTTCAAATGAAAATGACTGAAAGCACCCTCCAGCGAATTCGGCCAGGAGTCTCATGTGAGACGACTCCGAGGGAACATTCCGGGGGGACAGTCACCGGGGGGCGGGGCGGGGAGTGAGGGGGCGCCCAGGTCAGAGGAGAAGCAGACTCGGCACCAGGGGACCGCCACACACTCAGTGAGCGCCTGCCCATCTCCGCTCCCCGTCCCCCTCAGAGGCACCCTGTCTCCGCCCACCTGTCCTCCCAGGCCGTGGGGGTGCACTGGGGCTCGCTCAGGCCGGACAGGCTCCCCCAGAAACAAATATAGGAGAAGTGGTGTCAGGGATTTGGGGGGGTAGAGGGTAATACCACCACAATGTTAAAAGACTGTAATATGCCATTGTACTGGTAAAAATCAAGATCTGAGGGGGTAGGACTAAGGGATCTTCATTGCCAGTCACAATTCAATGCAAAAAAAGACTTTCGTGCCATTTGAAGCAACATTTTACTGATGACTTTTCAGTTCCCATTTGTCTTTTGTTCAGTTGATGTGGCACCCATTTTCCTTCCTTTAAAATCTTTCCCATTGCTTGTAAACGATTGGAAATTGTTAAGCAACATTTAATCTTTCTGCAAGTTGTTTTTGAGTTTGACATGCATCTTTATCCAATAATGCTTGTAATTGTTGGTCTTCAAACTTTTTCGGTTGACCTGGACGTTCTTTGTCTTTCTCATTGAAATCATCACTTTTAAAGTGTTTACAGCCTGAGGGCCTCCTGGGGACCCGACACTGGATTGAGGAGCAGCAGCCAAAGGAACCCCCCCGAGAGGGGCCCCGAGACCTCCCCTTGGACCCCAGGGCCTGGGTGTGAGTCCTGGCTCGGCCCCACGAGGACTTCGTGACTGTGGGCAAGACTGCACCGTCCTGGGCCTCTGCGTCCGCATCTGTAACAACACGAGGGGTTTCCTCAGCTCAGTCCCCCGTCAGTGGTGACTCGGTGCGATGCGCCGTGAATATGTTCTGGTGGCACAAGCC
>NW_006288604.1:788013-789469 GCF_000327345.1 Myotis davidii
ACACCACGATCCTGGGAAACGCACACCCGGGAAATGGGGGAATATCATGACGCACCCCGAGGCCCTCGGTGCACAACCAGCTTCTGTCCCTCCGCACGGCTACCCGAGAGCCCCCGGGACGGCGAACAGGGAAACATCACAGAGAAAAGGAGGCAACGTCCCGATTCCTTCATCCGCGTGACAACCGGAGGCTCATCGCAAGTCTGCTGAGTTCCGAGAATTCGGCGACTAGATTTTTATGAAATAAAAGCAAGTATGAGAGCAGGAGGCGCCCTCCCGGCCACGCTGAGCCCGGGGTTCTACGCGGCCCGGCTGCGCCCCAGCGGCTGGACGCCCCGTCACGAGCGCAGCCACAGCGTGTGAACCGGAGGAGACGGAGGCTCGGTGAGGCTGAGGCAGAGCCTTGCACACGTATGTGCCGGGCCCTGTGCTCAATGCGGCTCACACGCTCGTGTATCCGTGAGACACCTTGGGGGGCGCTGTCTCACCACCGCCTGGGTGTGGGACGGGTGGATGGGTAGAAGGGTGGACGGACAGACGACGGATGAGACGGAGCGGGCTCACGGGAGTGGAGCCGTGGGCCCAAGGCGGTGCCACGCCAGTGTCGGAGCCGGAGCAGGAATCCCGGGACCCAGCGCAGCGCCTTTTCTAAAAACACCCGCCGCCGGCCGTGGCTCAGGGGTGAGTGAGCCTCAACCGATGAACCAGGAAGTCACAGCTCGATTGCCGGGCAGTGCTGTGGGCTGGAGCAGTAGGGGGCGTGCAGGAGGCAGCTGGTGGAGGATCCTCTCTCATCATGGGTGGTTCTCTCTCTCCTTCTCCCTTCCTCTCTGAAATCCATAGCAATACGTTTAGAAACACGTGCAAAGCAGGGAGGGAGCTGTGAGCAGATCCGTGCCAGGCAGAGCCCCGAGGACGTGCGCCCGGGTCACGCCCCGCCCGTCCTCAGCAGAGGGAACCGTGTGCCTCAGGTCGCCCTCACCCTGGTGCTCCCACAGGTGCAGCCCAGCTCTGTGTGCGAAACTCACGGAGACCATCCCGCCCCCAGGAGCGACTCCGGGCCACGTGAGCCCAGGACACCTGGTCCCGGGGCAGGGCCTCAACAGTTGCAGCGGCGACAGCACGCCGTGTCCAGTCCCGAGAGCACCAGTGTCACTGGGCACAGAGGCCGGGGCTTGGCGATGTCTGTGGGTCGCCCTCCTGGAGCCTTTAAACGCACACAGCAGTGTCGTTACCCAAAAGCAGTCTGCGCTCCCCACCCGACCGGGTGTGAGGTCGGTCCCGGGAGGCGGGCGATGGAGCCGGGCTCCGTGCCGTGTAAGGAAATCAGAATTGCAGGGAGGAACATTGGCACAGCCCCGTCCCGGCCTGCAGGCACCCCCTGCTAGCACGGTGCTGGGCACGGGTCCGATGAGGTGGGGTGCGAGCAGCGGGTCCCATGTGCGCCTGCCCTGGT
>NW_006288604.1:789584-792016 GCF_000327345.1 Myotis davidii
AGGTCGTGGTGGGGACGGACCCTTCACAGCAGAACAACACGCAACACGGACACAGGTCTCGGCTCCGGGATAGTCTCCTGCCTCGGGGGGGCCCCTCCCTCCCCCGCCGTCCCCCACCTGACAGGAAATGCGCAATCGATCAGCTCCCTCTGCACCACTCAGCCTCCGTTTCTTTTCTTTCTTTCTTTCTTTCTTTCTTTCTTTCTTTCTTTCTTTCTTTCTTTCTTTCTTTCTTCCTTCTTCCTTCTTCCTTCTTCCTCCTTCCTTCCTTCCTTCCTTCCTTCTTTCTTTCTTTCTTTCATTTTCTTGTTAGTCCTCATTGGAGGATGTATCTTTTCCATTGAGTTTTAGAGAGTGGAAGGGAGAGGGAGAGACAGAGAGAATCGTTGATGTGAGAAAGACACATCGATCGGTTGCGCCCTGAGCGGGGCTGGGGATCGAGCCTGCAACCGAGCTATGTGCCCTTGACCGGCATCAAACCCGAGACCCTCAGTCCATGGGCCAACACTCTAACCACTGAGCACCAGCCAGGGCTCAATTTGTTTTCTTTAGAGTGAAGGTTTGGTCTATGACACCCGTTCCCCCACCCCACCCCCGACCCCGGACAGCCCACTGTTGGCAAAGCCGACAGAGAGATGAGGACCGCAGATGTGGCAAAGCCTCCGTCACAGGCACCGGTGCAGCCTGCAGGCCGTCCAGAGCGGAGCCAGCTCCCGGGGCCTTCGGCACGTCCGGGGGGCGGGGGACAGTGAGGACAGTGAGGGGACCGGGACAGACATGCTGGGCTGAGAGGCGTCTCTCAGGGGACGAATCAGGGACAACTGTCAGCAGCAGCTAATGGCGACTTGCTCCAATTTTCCTGTAACAGTGAGTCCGCCGCGCACACTCACTCCGGCATGAATATTTAACAAGAAAATATGTCATTAGAACAGGCCCCCACAGCAAGCGAATTAATATTAATGGGACGAAACCGAGCCTCCTCTTGAACCCGGAGAGGACTGCGGGGGCAGCGGTTATTAGAGAACGCGGGCGCGGCGGCCTCGGGACTGACCTTGGCCGCGCAGGGCTCTGCAGGAGCCGCCGGAGCAGCAATTAACTCTCCGGCGTGGCCCTCCCTCTGGCCCGGATCCGGCATCTGGGGCGCAGGAGCTCCGACAACGTGCATTTCAGGCTGATCTGCCTGGAGGCTGACAGGGCAGGAGGAGGGGCCGGGGGAGCCTTGATAAGGAGCAGGGCGCCGCGGGCCAGCAGGGCCCAAAGACGGATCAGCACCGGAGTCTGTCCTGAGCCCTCGGCCCGCGGGTGCGGGATCTGAGGCGGGGGGCCAGGACCCCTGCCCTCAGCAGCAGCAGCGGCCACAGCACCGACAACCAGCCCATCTTCCCAAGGCCACATCGTCCCGGACGAAGTGGTGCCAAGGGGAGATGAGCTCGCCCCTCCGAGACCTCTGAGCCCCCTGCCAGCGAGGGCGGCTGGCGGGACTGGTCGCCTCCTGCAGCAGCGCCAGGCCTCCCGCTGCGGCATCAGGGTATCTGGGTTCCCATCACGCGGCCTGGGGACCGCGCCCTCCGCCCGCGTGGGACAAGGTGTTCTCGGGCCAGGACTGCAGGTTCGCTTGGTCCCCCAGCAGGTGCTCAGCAAATGAAATGCTCCCATTCGCTAACGTAGTCACTCGATGAATAAGCCGTTATCATATATAATTACTGATCTGGATTCCACACAAACCAAAACCCGCTTCCGCATGACGTGTGGGGTGGGCGAGCGGGAGGTCACGCACGCACAGCACTCCTTCGAGGGAGCTGGATAAAGCAGGTGTTCGCCGCAGGATGAAGGCAAGTCAGAGAGGAAGGTTCTTCAAAGGAGAGAGAAGTGACTCTGTTTCTCTTCTAAGGGAAACACAACAGAGAGGGGACCGATGGTGCAGGAGTCAGCGTGAGGGTCTGGAAAACGGTGTCTCGGAGGAGGTGAGGGATGTGAGGTCCGAAGAACAGTGGACGGATTGCACTTAGCCAGACAGAGAAAGGTCATGGTCAGTCCAGGAAGAAACATTGTTTGGATGAGGGAATAGATGGACAGATGGATGGGTGGGTGGGTGGGTGGATGGATGGATAGAAAGATTACTATGTGAATACAGAGGATTAAGACTTCACAGGAGATAAGTCAAAATTTACATTAAATTGTAAACCTGGCTGGTTAAAAAGAAGCTCGAGTTGGCACTGGGCAGCCTCCCTGTGGGCATGGACGAGTGGGTGGATGGCTGGATGGCTGGGCGGATGGATGGATGGTTGGGTGGGTGGATGGGGGGATGGATGGACAGACAGACAGATGCATGAGTGGATTGATGGATGGATGGCCAGACGGATGGATGGATGGATAAATGGATGGATGGATAGATGGATGGACGGACAGATGGACGGATGGGTGGATGGATA
>NW_006288604.1:792160-794154 GCF_000327345.1 Myotis davidii
AATGGGTGGGTGGATTGATGGATGGGTGGATAGATGGATGGATGAATGGATGGATGGATGGATGGATGAGTGAATGGATAGATGGGGCAGGCCTCTGGGGATGCAGGTTCAGACAGTTGGTTGTCACCTGCACCACATTCTAAGGTCAAGCAAGGTCAGTCCAGACTCAAGGGTGGATGTGGGGCTGAGGGGCATGGGCCCTACTCTAGAGGGGTCACTACAAAGTCAACATGAGAAGGCTGAGGACACAGGACAGGTGGAGACTTGGGACATGTCTGCCACCAACCTAGCACAGCATCCCACCAGGCACCCGCCCACCTCATGGTCACCCCCCACCTTCTTACTCTCTCCCCCTCGCACCTCACTGCTGTGGGTGCCTGTAAGACGTCTTTCCCACACCCCTTCCCCTGGGGCCACAGACCCTCGAAGGACTGTCCTCCCTCCAGGAAGGGCCGTGGCTGCCCTGGGCCTGGGTAAGCCCAAGGCACTTCCTCTCCAGACCCTGCCCAAGGCCCTTCCCATCCATGTGAGCTGTGTGTTCCTATCTGTTTCAGTAAACGTTCTCACGACAATCGCATGTTTAATAAAGATGTTGATCTTATTTCAGTTGGCAGCTCGCCCACGACTTTCATCTTCTCTCTCCTGATTCAGACCTCGTTGGACAAAGTGAAACCCCAGCACAATCTCCTTTGAAAGGGTTTTATACCGATGGACTGTGGTAGCTGGTGCCTAACCCGGTGTGGCCGCGACACTGACCACAGATGTGGACGGCTGAGGGTGACGGGGGCCGGGCACCGGCACTGGCACCCTGGGCTGCATGCAGGTTGGGCTGATCTCATGGACCCTGCTTCCCCTCTCGAGGGGAGAGATGTGCCCACGTCTGAGGGCTGGCGGCAGCAGGTACCGGGCCTTCCTCACTGCGCTCACCCAGGCACCTGACTCCCGCTCCTCCATCTACCTGCGGCTCAGCAACGTCCCGCCTGTGCCCACTCGGTGACAGTGCAGCCACTTCAGGGAAAACCTCCGGGGGAGAGACACCCAATTAGCCGCAGCGAACGCCAGGCCTGCCTCGCCCCCGGCAGGGCCACCTGCGTCCTCTCCCCGGCGAGTCCCTCGGGGCAGCAGTGTCCTCGCAGTGACTCCCCTCGCCCGCACTCATCTGTGCGATCTGTGTGGTTTATGTTTGTGTGTGTTTGTGTGTGTGCTGTGTGTGGTGTGGTGTGTGTGCTGTGTGTGCTGTGTGTGTGTGTGGTGTGTGTGCATATGTGGTATGTATGGACGTGTGTTTGCATGAGTGTGTTCTGTGTGTTTCTGTGTATTTGTGTGTGCATCCTGTGTATGTGCATGTGTGTGTTGTGTTTTTTGTTTGTGATGTATATGTGGTGTTGTGTGTGTATGTGGTGTGTGTGCGTATTATGTATGTATGTGGTGTGTGTGCGTGTGTGCTTAGTGGAGTGTCCGGGTGGGCATTGGACATTTAGCCACGTGTTCCATGGCCTCCCTGACCTGCCCAAACTGAGCTTGGACACTCTGCAGGTTCAGCTGACCTCAGTCAGCAGAGAGGGAGGGGACCAGGCTTGTCTGCCTCCATGAGCCCTTTCAGACCCGTTCGTGAACATCGTGGGGACCTGAGAGACCGGCCCGTGTCACCTCTTTAACATTCCGGACAAGGAAACGGCTCCGAGATGCATCGCCCAGCCCGGCAGGGCCCAGCGTGCGGCCCAGGAGGCGTCCTGGGCGCGGGTCCCCGAGGCCGCGGATTAATTCAGGGACACAGCCAGGGACGTCCTGTGAGCAGGAGACAGGAGAGGGGAGCCAGAGGCGGCAGAGACGGGAGATTATCTGAGAAAAGCATCATTGATCCCTCTTGCTCCCCTCGACCGCGTTACCATGGAAACCGGAAATCGGCTGGATTTTTCTAACATGCGCCGCGCAGAAGTGCGTCCCCTCAGGAGCCCCTGATGTCACGAGGTCGGGGCTGCGGGGAGGGTGCG
>NW_006288604.1:794317-797817 GCF_000327345.1 Myotis davidii
CCGTGGAACAGCTGCCAACAGGGGGCCCGGGTGCTGGCCTAGGAAACAGGACCGGGGGTACAGATGCAATCACAGAGCGAGGGAGGACAGGGAGCAGGGGGGGACGAGGAGAAAGGGAGGACAGGGAGCGGGGGGAGGACACAGCGTGGAGGGAGGACGGGGAGCGGGGGAGGACACAGAGCGGGGGAGGCCACAGAGCGGGGGGAGGACACAGAGCGGGGGAGGCCACAGAGCGGGGGGAGGACACAGAGCGGGGGAGGCCACAGAGCGGGGGGAGGACACAGAGCGGGGGAGGCCACAGAGCGGGGGGAGGACACAGAGCGGGGGAGGCCACAGAGCGGGGGGAGGACACAGAGCGGGGGAGGCCACAGAGCGGGGGGAGGACACAGAGCGGGGGAGGCCACAGAGCGGGGGGAGGACACAGAGCGGGGGAGGCCACAGAGCGGGGGGAGGACACAGAGCGGGGGAGGCCACAGAGCGGGGGGAGGACACAGAGCGGGGGAGGCCACAGAGCGGGGGGAGGACACAGAGCGGGGGAGGCCACAGAGCGGGGGGAGGACACAGAGCGGGGGAGGCCACAGAGCGGGGGGAGGACACAGAGCGGGGGAGGCCACAGAGCGGGGGGAGGACACAGAGCGGGGGAGGCCACAGAGCGGGGGGAGGACACAGAGCGGGGGAGGCCACAGAGCGGGGGGAGGACACAGAGCGGGGGAGGCCACAGAGCGGGGGGAGGACACAGAGCGGGGGAGGCCACAGAGCGGGGGGAGGACACAGAGCGGGGGAGGCCACAGAGCGGGGGGAGGACACAGAGCGGGGGAGGCCACAGAGCGGGGGGAGGACACAGAGCGGGGGAGGCCACAGAGCGGGGGGAGGACACAGAGCGGGGGAGGCCACAGAGCGGGGGGAGGACACAGAGCGGGGGAGGCCACAGAGCGGGGGGAGGACACAGAGCGGGGGAGGCCACAGAGCGGGGGGAGGACACAGAGCGGGGGAGGCCACAGAGCGGGGGGAGGACACAGAGCGGGGGAGGCCACAGAGCGGGGGGAGGACACAGAGCGGGGGAGGCCACAGAGCGGGGGGAGGACACAGAGCGGGGGAGGCCACAGAGCGGGGGGAGGACACAGAGCGGGGGAGGCCACAGAGCGGGGGGAGGACACAGAGCGGGGGAGGACACAGAGCGGGGGAGGACGGAGAGGATGGGGAGCGAGAGAGGACGCGAAGGAACCTAATGCGCTGGCAAGTGCCAGGGGCCCATCTGAGGCAGCCAAGTCTGCAGGCTCCACCCTGATGGTCGGGAGAAGATGCAACAGGAAGACGGGGCAGGATCAGGGTCGCTGGGGGTGGGGTGATGGGTGGACAGTGGGGCACGGAGGGCAGTGACGTGGGTGCGCGCCATCATGCATTTGTCCAGAGTGAGCGCCAGTGTACCCCTGGACTTGGTTACTAACGACCTGTCGACCTGTCGGGTGGCTCAGCCCTGCACACCCACCAGGCCCCCAGGAGTCAGTGGGGGAGGGGGAGGGGGAGGGGAGGGGGCTTCTCTGCAGACTTAACCCCGACCTAACAATAGTCTATTGATTGAAAATGCGAATGTAACTTTGCTGATAACGTAAAAGCCTCCGTCCCATGACGGCCCCGGCACCTGACCCAGAAAAGGCGCCCCTTGGCCAGGAGCAACGCCGCGTGTCCCAGCGTGTGCCCAGCGTGTAACCAGCATGTCCCACCATGTGCCAGCGTGTCCCAGTGTGTGCCCAGCATGTAACCAACGTGTGCACAGCATGTGCCCAGCATGTAACCATCATGTAACTAGCGTGTCCCAGTGTGTGCCCAGCATGTGCAGTGTGTAACCAGCGTGTGCCCAGCATGTCCCAGTGTGTCCCAGTGTGTGCCCGGCGTGTAACCAGCATGTAACTAGTGTGTCCCAGTGTGTGCCCAGCGTGTAACCAGCATGTAACTAGCGTGTCCCAGCGTGTGCCCAGCGTGCCAGGCAGCCTTTGTGAACTTCCTCTGTTTTCACGTGGACGAGCGGGTTCAGAGCAGAGAGCAACGGCGAGGCTTCACCCGGTTTCCCCAGCTCAGAGCCCACAGCTGCCCCTGCGGACACGCGCCCTCAGGTCTCCAGCCAGGAGCGCCTGGGGACCCGTTCTCCCTGGCACCCCGCTATTTCACCGTCCAGGCCTCCTGGGTCTCTGCGATTGTCTCCACCCTGTTCCTGGCCTGCGGTGGCCCCCACACCCGGGGCTCTGGCCTGGGCGTCTGGGCTGACCTCCCCCGCGCGTGGGAGAGCCGCTCCTTCCATTCCAGGCTCATCGCCGTCCTGGCCGCAGTCCTGTCCCTGCGGCGGGAGGAACGCCAGGCCAGGTGCGGAGAGTGACAGAGACAAATGAGATGCCGCCGGTCCCAGCAGCGGTGGCCTTGGCAGACAGGACACAACATGTGGAAATCCAGGTTTTAAAGCAGAGCATTGAGCGTCCAAAATGAATCTTCCCCAGAAAAAGATTCATAATTGGACCCTGCTCATCTCCACATTTTCCTAGCTCACATGACTGATCTATTACTTATAGAAATTAAATTACTAGCGAGACTTTTAGGAAACCGCCGAGGGAGCGGCCCACAGCCAGCCTCAGGGCCGCCGCTCAGGCCGGGCTGTCGTGGCTCCGTTACCTGTGGCTGTGCAGCAAATTCCCCCAAAACTCAGTGACTCAAAACACGTGGTCCCATTGTAGCTCGAGACTTTGTAGCCCCGAATGTGGGCAGGCCGGGCGGGGCACTGACTGGTCCCGGGCATCCAGCCGGCCGTCCAGAGGGGCTGGGCCGCTCACCCATGGTGGGTCCGAGCAGCAGCTGGTCCCTGGCCCTCACCCTCCCTCGGCGGCCCTGCGGTAGGAGGGGAGGGGCAGCCAGAGGCAACGAGAGGGAGCTTTGAGTTCCTGGTGAACTAGCCTCAGTGGCTCCGCACCTGAGGGATGAAACAGGGAGGACAGAGGGCCAGGAAGGGGAGATCGCCTGGTGGCCTGGCTCAGTGGTGAGCGTCGACCTAGGACCCAGGAGGTCACGGTTCGATTCCCAGTCAGGGCACAGGCCCGGGTTGCAGGCTCCATCCCCAGGGTGGGGCGTGCAGGAGGCAGCCAATCCATGATTTGGGCTCGATCCCCAGTGTGGGGCGTGCAGGAGGCGGCCGGTCGATGATTCTCTCTCATCGTTTCTCTCTCTCTCTCTCTCTCTCTCTCCCTTCCTCTCTGAAAGCAATAAAAATATATTAAAACAAAAAAATATATTTTTAAGAAGAAGAAGGAGAGAATGAGACCTGCCTTGGGAGGCATTAGGAGCCGGAATGGGGGATGCAGGAGCCAGGTGGCTGCTCGGAGGGCCGCGTGCTGTGACCTCCACCAACATCGCCGGGGCCTGGGCTCTGCTGCCTCTCCCCTCGCCCCTGCTCACTTCACAGACGGCTCCCGGCCGGCACCTCTGACCTCGTGGGAAACAATCCCCTGCTGGTC